>NC_089685.1:14252878-14555909 GCF_031753505.1 Anomalospiza imberbis
TTAATGGAGAAACAAGGACTAGAAAAACCCCAACATACTTTGGTTCCATGCTTAACATGAAAATTAAATTCTGAAGAAGTCTTACCTGGGCTCCAGGCAGCCAAGTGTCGCAGCTGGGAATGAACAGAGCTGAGTGAGGGAAGAAAGCAAAGGCATACCTGTGCACTTCAGCTGGAGAAGACAGCACGTCCCCCGAGGCACCAAGGTGTAGGTGAGAATGAGACCCAGCCTGCAACCTGTCAAAAGCTTGATTTGTGAACTCCTTCTGCTTCTGGCATCAGCAAATATATTCACTGAAAGACAATTGTGACAGGTTAAGTTCATAGCAGAAAAAGTTCATGCAACTGAAAACAGAAGGCTGGGATTCTTAAAGTGCTAGCAAAAAACACCTTGTCTCTTGTTTAATTAAACATCTGTTCAGTTGGTCTGGTTTGAAATCAAACATCAAAATCTTTATAACTAGTTAGCATCAGAAGTCTAGTGGCTCTGGATTATCTGAGCATGGGCTAAAAAGGATACCTCCTCACAGCAGGCGTGTGAATGGTCTGGAGGGCTGTTTGGGGTTCTGAGGTGACTGTAAACAAGCCTGCCAGACAGCTGTGATTGCACTTGTGTGGTCATACTGAGCCAAACCTGAATTAGTTCAAACTCTGGATCATCAGTGTGAGCGCTAGGTGTTTCTCAATTTAAAGCTGAAGACAACAAGGTCAACTTAAGTCATGACTTTTTATTTCAGCAGAAGTTTTGCCTGTAACTGTCCCCAGCAGCAAGCACAGGACAGGGACTGATGTGTGGGGTACAGCACAGTCACGGGCAACACGGTGATGGAGCAGCTCTGAAATAGTGTTCAACAGCTCATGTGCAGAACTGGCCTGTTTTCTGGTGTCTTTGTTGAAATGTGTGGCACTGTGATTCCAGTTTTCACAATGGCAAGTTGCCTTGATACACAATTGTAGAGGTGACATATTTGTTACCAGTTCTTCTCTGACTGTTTATAAGGCTTAATTCATGATAGTCTGTCAAGTATGATCACACATCCTTAAACAGAAGGTTTTCTATATGAGCAAAATGTGTTTTATAAATTTATCACTGCCTTTTCTTTTGGTCGTTTCTATTCTTTTGGAAAAAAAAAAAGAAAGGTGTGTTCTTTAATCCTATTGCAATGCTCAGTACTAAGTGTCCTCTGCCATTGTTATAATTATTAACTCTAGCAGAAATAATTCTTATACTTAATTTTTTTGAAATTATTTTCCTCAAATACATGTGGAAATTACTTGTGAGAGACTTTTTTCAGGCTGACTTAATCTGCATTTGGTTTGCACTCATGCATGATTAATTATTGTACAGATGGTTTACACTTAGTGGGTTTTGGTATTAGGAAAAAGACTAAATGATATATTACATTATTAATTTCGCTTTTTATGTGCAAGCAGTATGTCAAATGTTGCCTGAAAGAGACACATATAACTGAAGAAAGTATTATTACTATGATGCTACTAAATTATAAAATGGTTGACATTTTATTAACATATTTCATGAGGAATTCAGAATTTGTTACAGAGAAGTTATGTGAGAAGTAAATATCAAAGAAGATTTATTTGCAGAATATAGCCAGTCCTCTGTTCTGATTTATGTAGGACCCCAAGCAAGAAGGAGGTTTTAAACTGCTTGAGGCAGGGATTAAGAAATTTCTTTCTTGTTTCTTTAATCTCTGCACTGGTAAAGGATCTGGATTTATAATGCATCACTCGTCCCATGCTGGCTGGAGGGTAGATAGTGGGGTGTGTGATTTTTCAAGTCATCACAGGTCTGAAGGTTGTCATTGCTTAGGCCTAAGGCATAACCTCAGCACACATAAAGGTTGGGAATTGCTAGCACTGCAGCATGTATTCCCTTCACAGACACCAACCAGCAGTGAGGGAAGGGGCAGGAGTAGAGTCGTCACTTTAACATTTCAATACATTTTTCAAGAAATTAAATTATTTGAGTCTAGGATTATTCTTGCTGTGTGAAAAGTATTTAAGCTAAACAAATCACTTGGGCTTCCTTCATGTCAATGGGGAAAGACAGGGAACCCTACACAGTTCATCATACCACCTTCTTTATACACTTTAAAGGGGTAAATTCCCTTTTGGAAGTATTGGCTGCTTTCCTTTGGTTATGAGCAGCTCAGCTCCTTAGTTTAGGACAAATACTTGTATTTTAAGCAACTAACATGTACTGAGATTAATCCCATCCATGGCCAAAATCTTGAATTAAATCTAATGGTCTGAAAATCAAAATTATCTTCCAGCATTCTCTCTCCCCTCTTTTGTTTCAGCCCTCATTTCTTGAAGACTGTCTTATGCCTAAGGTACAATTTGTCAAAAGCAAATTTTTTGTGGTTTTACATTTTGGGAGAATGTAGTACTGAATAATAAAACCAGAATGAATTCTAAGTTTACAATCAGGTAAGAGAAGGGTGTTTCTTTGATAAATCTGATCAGGAGAGAGCTAAGGACAGCAGAGGGATAGGCTACAGAACTCAGACATGACAGGACAGAAAGGCTATCCTACCCCTCAGCCTCTCCACCTCCACTTCCCACTGGCTGGCTGCTCCTGCATATTGAGCACCCTGAATGAAACAGCTACTTTTAAACTTGTACTTAATAAATATTTTTAAAGAGCTTTTTCACAATTGAAAAGGATGTCAAGTCTATTTGTAATTTATGAGAAGTTTCGTCCTTTTCTTACAGTCACAGCACCCCACAGTGCCCTTCACCTTTAGTGTGCAAGTTTGAAGTCTTTGATTTTTCCACCACAAAAAAAAATGTAGCTTCAACTTGCATATTATCTCCCTGGCAGGCACAGCACTGATAGTAGTAATCAGCACTAAAGACTGTCCTGGTTTCAGCCAGGACACGTTAATTTTTTGCAGTAGATGGGATGGGACCCTGATACTATTGAATGCCAGCTCAGGTCGTTGCCAGGGCCAGGAAGCGGGGACTCTCTTTCCTTCAGTGGAGTAAGCATGGCAGGGGGAATCCCTCCAGCATTGTTTATTTGTCAAGGGGTCCGAGGTGAGCATTTTTGCAGGTGAAACACTCCCTCTTTTGTATACCTCTGTTGTTGCTATTGTTGCTCTTACTGTTGGTTTTCTTATCTCATTGCTGTTTCCAGTAAATTGTTCTTATCTCAACCTGTGAGCCTTGCCTTTTGTGCCTCCAGTTGGAGGAGTGGGGAGGGGGAAGCAGCAGTGCAGTTTTAGCAGGAGTACTAAACTGGAGAATAACATTCCTGAAGCACAACAAAGAAAAAGACAGTGTATTTATTTTAAAATACCAGTGTGATTTAAAAACTAAAAAGTCAAGCTATATACATTCAAGATACAATGTTTCATGTTGTTTCCTAAGGTCCTGACATTTCCCTGCTGGCAGTAGGACTGGGAAGATGAGAAATCTGTCACATACCTTGTTGCAGTCTCATGTTAAGTTTTCTCAGTGAGTTCATGCAGTACAACTGGACAAGACTCTTTCTAAGAACCTTCTCATATCAATAAACAAGGGCTTGTAATTTTTAATTTTTCATTGCTTTGTTGACCTATTAATCAGAAATAGTTATTTTCCCTAAATTTAAGAGAAAAAAAATGGATTATTGTACATGAAAGCATAGCAGAGAGAACTAGAAAGAAAAAAGAAAAGGAATATGTTACTGCAACCTTAAACATGAAGCTTCTCACCGGAAAGCTTTTTGCACCACAGTATCTGTTAATAGGGCATAACAGTGCTTTTATTCTGCTAATGGTCTCTGTACTGCTGAAAATGCTAAGAAAAGATTGTCCTATTTTTATTTGTCCAAATTTGTGGCCATGTCCTGTTTTATGTCCCTATTCTTAGATTTTTCCATACATATCAGCCTAAATTGTCCTAAGTCTTTTTCTCTAGGTAAAAGTAAATTTTTTGCAAAGGTTGAATTGATGTTGTTTAGAAATTATCCTGAGCTCAGAAAATCCCACTAGCCCCTGAGGAACCCCTGGCCCACTGACATAGAAACATTTTCTTACTAATGCAGAAAACTTTCATACTATGGTCTGTTTGGGAAGTCAGATGTATGTTTGGGGGGTTTTATTGGCAGGGGTGGGGGAAGAGTGAATAAACAAAAAAATCAGAAGTCAAAAGACCACAATTTAAAAATGAATCAAAGGGAAAACAGTCAATTCCACAAGCTCCCCCAAAAAACCCTAGGAAATGGAGATTATCAGGTGGAGAACCTGACAGACAGATGACAGCTTTAGTTTGAGAAGTGCAAACACTAGAGAGATCATGTCCACTGGAGGACAGCAGCAGTGACAGCAGCAGCAAAAGCATTTACTGCAGAGCTACCACAGCTCAGTGGTTAAGAGTTCCCATGGGAGCCACTGGCTCTAGTCCTTCAGTCAGAAGCACAAAGTCACCTTTGGACTTTTCCACAAAGGTGGAAATCACCTTTTCCACCCTCCTGGGAAGCACCTGAACTAATGGTCTCTGAAATGAAAGAAATCTGCCCTCATAATTTCTCTTTATTTTTTTACTAGGACTTTAAAATTAAATATTATGTTTCAGATTGACATAGAATACAACAATTTTGGTACATTTACATTCATTTTGGTTAGTAAAAGTGAGATGGACTGAAATCACTTTTCTTTCTCCTTACTCCATTGGCTGGAAGAAATGGTTTCTTTCTCATATAATTGGAAAAATAATAGTAGCATATATCACTGGAAGACAGAAAAAGCACAATTAGGCTGAAATTAATAAATCTTCAGAAAGATGCAGTAGCTTCAGAAAGATCTGCCTGCATGGAGAAATAACTGATAAATCTAATGTTACTAACACCTGTGACAGGCATGGTGTCTGGCTGGGCACCACTACAGCATTCTCACACAGCTCCTCTCCTGTGGTCACCCATGAGGTTCCTGGATGTAGAAGACAGAGTGAGAAGAGAGCAGACAGGAGTCAGATGATCCTGAGCCCTTGGCAATATAAACAGCTAAACAGACATTTTGGAGATTCTTGATTTTCAGTCCTAAATGAGCTTTGATACAAAGGCTTCCAGAGGTATCAGTTGGTGGGAGCATGCTGTTGATAATGCCAAGGTTGTGGGTTCAATCTCCATATAGGCTATCCACTTAAAAGATAGACTTTATGATCCTTCTGGGTCCCTTCCAACTCAGACTATTCTGAGATTCTGTGAAATCTCCCAACATATGCATGCTAATTACCTAAAAGCATGACAGAATGATAGCTGGCTGGCTATCAGCTGTTTAGTTTTAATTGTGTCTATCCTGTAACATCCAGTATCTGTACAAACACAGGAAGCATCACACAGAAGTCACACATAAGTGAGAAGAATAATTAGATTTTATCATGGACCCTAACCATATAACCAACATAACAGTAGCACAGCCAGAACATTGCATGCTAGTAAGTTGGGAACTGGTGGACAGATTCATGTATCTTCCCTGGGATCAAGAATATATAAGTTCTGCTTTCTCTCAAGTATTTAATTATACCAGATGGAAGAAAGCGGAAAAAAAATTGTCTTACTTCCCTGTGATGATCTTCTCTTGCCAAATGGAAGGAAAGTGTTGTCACGACCAGGAAGGAGCAGCTGGGTATGCTGGAAACCCAGCCAAGCACAGAAAATGCCAGCAGCAAAGCTGGAGCAGAAAATTCCTCTTGCTTTCAAAAGCCATTATTGAGGCAGTTCCCTTTCCTCAGAAGAACGCAGGAAGCAATCTTTCCCCTGCTGACCACCCATGTGGAGGACATTTCAACAACAATTGGTTTGCTCATGCTTCCTGTGCTTTCTCACCAGGTAGTTTGTGACCATTACCCCAAGGTCCTGGCAGCAGGGTCAAGGGAGTACATGTTTGTGAACCCTGAGCCAGAAGGCACTTCAGGGTCTCTGCTATATCTCACAGGGTAAGTAGTCTGAAACAGAAAACAGGAAAGGCCCAGAGCTTTGGGGAAGTGAGGATCAATTTAAAGCTGGGGAGAGGGAAGACAAGCAGCTGATTCAGGTACCCTGGCAGCAAAAAGATTTAATGTTTTGAAAAGGTCCACAGGTAATCATAGATACATAGACTGGGCAAGGAAGATGTGAAGAGAGCTGGGCAGGAGATTACAGAAAATATGTTCAAAGTTGGAGCTGAAAGTTGTGGTTTAGACAGATGGGCATGAAATTGCTATGTGGTAGCAGTTCATAAAAGAGTATTGCCATGCAGGAACAGAGGCTAAAAATGAAGCAGAGCAATCCACCCACATGGATACAGGGTCCCAGAGCAGGCAAGTCAGAAATACAGTGGCTGTTTGAAGACTTAGAATGCATTAGACCTATTGAGGTCCGCAATGAAGTGCTCACTTAAGAGTATCCTGACCCCTTCAGATTGCCTTCCAGAAGTGTCCCAAAAATTAATTGAAACCCTGGTGATTGCCAGATTATGCTTTGGCTAGATTTAGTTTAATAACCAGTCCTTATTTTTGCAAGGTTCAGCTCTCACCAATCATGTTCAAATTGTTACAGAAAGCAACAAGCATGATAAAATAATTTTTAAAATCCCTCAGCAATATATGGAGTTCATGTTCTTTATTATTAATATCAAAATCATATTCTTATAAAGCAAAACCTTTGTACCAATTTGTCAAGGGTTCCTTATAACCAGTTTGGCCTGCTGGAATATCATGGGGAAAACTTACAAGAAAACTCAAAAGTCTGATTTCTTATATGTTGGAATAAATCAGCCAAGACTCCATTTTCTTCATGCAGAAAGCCACTTCTTTATTCATAAAGCTCATATATATAGGAAATATCAGAAGGCACTGTGTTCAACCTAACTGGTCAGCAATACAGTGAAACTCAGTTCATTGGTCACTAAGGGCTATTATATATGTCTATCAAATTTTCTCTCTCTAGATATGCTTACATTTTTCCTTTGTGGGTTCCCATGGGACAAATCTTACTGTTTACACAGGTGCATTTGTTTTTCACCCTCAGAACAGATTGTTGTGTTAAACGAACTTCTCATTCTCAACATAGCTTCACATGGGAACTTGCATATTGCTTGTTAGCTGCACTTAGAAGAAATGACAGGCCAGCTTTGGCAATTTTAGCAGAGTGAGGCCTGATTTCATAAAGCCTTTCTTTTATAATCCTACCTGTTTACGACACTTACAGAGCCCAAACTAATAAATGCGCATACTACACAGAGTTTACAAAACCTTTTGGAAAAAAATATGCTGATTTCTCCTGACTAAGCGTCACCTTATATGCATACTACTAGTATATAATTCTAACACCACAACTGTCACAACAACTTGAATTTTTGGGATAAAATACTAGTAAGACTATGTCATACTATTTATGAATATCCTAGTATCACCATCACCTCACATATGGCTTATCCAGACCTCTCTCAAACCCTGAGAAAGACTTTAGTGTCTTTAATGCAGTTAACAAATAGCAATGTCTTTCCGCTATCAAGGCAAGTGGTTCTTGTCCCTCCACTATGCCAGCTAACACCATTCTCAACCAGCTAACCCTGCAGAAGGCCAAATTTCTCCTACCATACACATTTTTAAGACTGGTGATATTTTTCAAGAATAAGTTTTATACTGGGACTGAGCAAGCTTGTAGCAAAGGAGTAAAATATAGTATATTTGTGAATATAGCTTCAAAGAAATTTTCAGAAACCTATTTATTAATGGTCATGTGTTTCTTTCACGAAAACTGTGTTCCAAAGAACAAAGAATATTAAAAAAAAAGAAATACTGAAGGTCACAACATATGCTAGTGTGTCTTTGTCTCCTCATGGCCTTGTGCTTTATTTAGACAATTCAAGAACATTATGTGGAAGGATTAATGTTTTTATGTAACTTGATCAATTATCAAAATATTTCTGTTTTGTAATCATGATCTAATTACTAAAAATAGCCAAGCAGTGAAAGATCAGGCTTTATTACAAACCTGACATTTGTAATCTGGACAGGAATTCAATTCAGTGAGTGATGCTCTTTCCCTCCCCACAGACACCATACAATCTATCAACAGCATACAGCAAATCTCTGCTGAATGAAAGACACAACTTCGAGTCAGTTATCTGTCTGCACCAAACAATTTAAACTCTTGGGAAAAGGACAAAAAACCCACTGTAACATTTTCCAACCACAACAGTGTTTGAACTGTGCAACATGTGCAACACAGCACAGTCCTTACCTCAGCAGCCGTGTGAGCTCCCCATGAGCTTCATGAAACGGCTGTATAAATTGTGTCTTAAACGTTAGCTAAGTCACAGAAATATTCAATACATGAATTAGGATTAATTTATCTTTAAAAAAATGGTAGTGGTTAGTAATTATGTATGAAAACAGTGGCAACTATGTAGAACAAAGCCTTTCTGTTTACACGATGAATTAATGGGAAATGAGATTGCTTCAGATTGCCTCAGTAGTTTTAACATCATCCTCCTTTCAGTGAGCAGGACTCTTCTTCTTCTGAGACCCTATGACAAGAAATCTTCCCTAGATAACTTAAGAAAGGATCTCTCAGAAGACCATAAGTCGGGTTGAGCTGGAAAACTGATGTTAAAGATTAGAGAGACCAAGTCTTTCATCAACAGCTTATTTTTCTTGAGAGCATCTAGACAGGCCGCAGCCCGTGCGTAAGCCCGCGGCACGGGGAGCGCCCGCGGCACGGGGACCGCCCGGCGCCCCCGCGGCACGGGGACCGCCCGCGGCACGGGGAGCGCCCGCGGCACGGGGAGCGCCCGCGGCACGGGGAGCGCCCGCGGCACGGGGAGCGCCCGCGGCACGGGGAGCGCCCGGCGTCCCTGCAGCACGACCGCTCCCTGCCGGCTCCGGGCCGGCACCCGGCGCCTCCAGCGGCGGGGAGCGGGCGTGCCCCGGCCGCCTCCTCCCGGTTCCTGCAGCGTGGATCCCCCTCATTGGCCGAGGCCGCTCCCGCCCCGCCCGCTCCAAGGCGCCGGGGCCCGCGCCCCTCACGGCCGCCCCCACAGCCACTGCGGCCGCCGCTGTCTGCCCTCGTCGTCCCTTCGTTGCCCCTCCTTCATGCCATATCCTTTAAATCTTCCCAGCCCTCACCTCTCAACCTCCGGGACTTTTTCTCCTCCACCCCCTTCCCAGCCACTCCCACCGTTCATCTCCATATTCGCTCTTTTGCACCTGTTTCCTCTGCCCCTCCTTCTCCTTCCTAAATGCCACCTCGGTGCCTCCACGTTGCGGTAAAGCGGCTGCTCTCTTCTCTGAATCCCTGCCTCGCCTCACCCCCTGCAGGCGCTCCTGGCCGATCCCACTCGTGCTATCCAGCCTTTCCCGCTAACAAAATGCTTTTTCAGCTATCGTGAACCACCTGTGCAGGCGACTGTAGCAGCGCTAAACGATGGGGGCTTGTGTTTAGTCTCGACATGCTTTATTCAGGGTTTTATTTTAGTTTGTATATCTGCACACGGTTTCCAGCTTTTTAACTAATGCTGAAGTGTGTTGAAGTGCAGGTGGTCGGTGTCTGTGCATGTTTACATTTGTTTCACTTGTTTGGTCTACTACGGTCCTCTTTGTTATTGTCTTTGATATCAATGTTCTTCATAGCCCATACTCCTGGGAACTTTTTTTCTGTCCTACATAAATTGTGGTTTGCTAAAGCATACGGATATGAGAGGTAGTTTCCTCTCTTTGCACACATTAAGGGACTTAGTAAATCACCAGTGTTATGAAGTGCTGGGGTTTTTGGGAAGACAGTTGTATTTTTGCATAGGTGGCTGCATTTAAGTCTGGGTGTGCTTTGGGATCTTGTTAAATACTGAACTGAAACAAACGTGTAAAGCCGTAGCTGAGGGGCAGCCTGTTGGCTTACCTGCATGGTTTGCTCTTGGCAGCTGGATTTCTTCCTCCTAATCAGGCTCCTTGAGGTTATTTGGCAGATACAGATAGGCTGCCACGACTTAGGTGTGATCAGGAGAGCAGAAAACACAGGAGTAAGGAAAGGAGAATGGTTTGAATTGGAGGAGTCTGGTACTTGATGGGTGCAGTGCAATTACTGTTGTGTCTCTTTAGCACAGTGTAGTCAAATACATAGTGTTAGTGTAATGGACAGTGTTATCACTATATACTTTTTCTCATATTTTCCTAAATTCTGATTTTTTTCCCTTGTGTTTTCCTTCATAAAATCTCATGGAGACATCGGTAGTTATGAGTAAGACCACAGTGGTGCAAAGCTGCAAGTAGTTTTGTCCCATTCCACTTCTCTGTAAGAGTTATCTCAGTGTGATGAGCACTAAGGCTGAGCCCATGTTTGTCCGTGAGCAGATGAGATGGTTTGCCTGTGAAAACATCTGTTGAGCGTCTCTGCTGCACAGCTAATAACCAAATCTATCAGTTTCTCCTTCCAAGTCTCAGTGTTGAGAGCATTTCAAGGGAAAATAGGGCTTAGCCAGAAAAATCCCTGGCTGCTGAATTATAGCCTAGGACCTAGCCATGTCAAAGTAAGAGCTTTATGTGCCTAAAGCTGCTTGCTCTTTCTGAGATGAGGTAACAAATGTACAATAAACATATTTTTAGACTGGTTATTTATCTCTTGTAATATCATACTTCCCCCCTCCTCTTTTTTAATTTTTGACTGTCTGATCCAGTTGTTATTATAGTTCCTAAAATGATGGAAACAGACTGATCACAATTCAGTGAGAACACTGGCATGTTGCTGCATGTTTTTTTCCTTCCTGCCTATCCCTAAAAAGCAAAAAATGGTCTGAATCTGTTCGTAGTCCTTTCTTTTTTCAGGCTGCTTTTATTCTGAAATGCTGTAGATACCCAAAGAGTTGTTTAATTCAGATTGTGTATACTTTGGCATGCTATTGAAACTCTTGTTATTGATCTGCTTTTACCTCTAAACCATTAAAAAGAGCAAATCTGAATCAATGCTGCAAAATTCACTGCTGTGTTTCTGTCTGTGGGTTTTATTTGGTTGTCTTATTATCAAAAACACTGGAGTCTTCAGTCTATTTTTTTTCAGATGTACGAAGATAAATGTCTGGTATAATTTCTTTTTCTTTAAAACCTTATATTGAGCAATTAAAAAAAAATCATTTTGATAGCATCTAAGATATTATTACTCCCTGAAAGATTGGGAAAGCTCCCTTTTTGGCTGTTGTGGAAACCCAGAATATTTCTCTGTCTGCTCTGGGATGTCCTGACCCCCAGGGGAGCACTGACTTTGACTCTCATTCATGGAGAAAACTTCCAAAGCCTCAAGGTAAAACTAGAAACCACAAAGTATGAAATAGATTGTAGAGATTGTAGAGAGTAGTGTAGTATGCCACATGGGCGAGAAATTTAGGTTTTAGGATTTTTAGTATGTTATAGATGGGTTCAAGATGGAGGATATAGGGTGTTGTCTTGAGTTCTCTTCTTCTTTCTTCTTGGGTTTAGGTGGCATCTTGTAATTGGGTAGCAAAATCCGCATTGCGGGTCTTTAGGGGTCAGTTATTGGGTTGGAAAGGAAAATAATTTAGGTGTCACTTCTTAATTGGGTAGCTTCGTTTTGGATTAGACTTAAAAGGCCTTGTAACAAGAGACTGTTAGCCATTTTTTTGGTGCTGTTTTTCCTGCATGCAGTCTGGTGCAGACAGTGTGCTCGAGTTTTGGTAACAATAAACAGAAGCTGAAGTCCGAAAAAGTCCAATTTGTCTTTCGTTCCTGACACAGAACTGCTCCAGGAGGGTCTCCCCTGGGAGCCCCCAGGGAGTTGCCCAACTTGGACACAGGCTGTGTCTCGGTTGGGTCAGCTAGTCGTGGGCAGGGTGGCAGTAGCATGATGAGACTTAGAATTGTAAGGAAAAATCTGGAGATAAACTAATGTTGTAGTTACTAAGGCATAAAGCTTGTGGAGAGGCAGTGCCTCTTAGTTAATTCACTAGCACAGGGAAAAGGACTGAGATTTTGGATATACACGAGCCCTTTTAATTTTTTCACTTCAAGTCTGAAGACTGGCTTGTAAGCTTAAAATCCTTCCTTCCCCACTATTATAAGCCACTGTCTTAAAGCCCTTTCCTTCACAGTTATTCCAAGATGCTGCCTCTTTTCAAACGCTGCCTGCTTCCATACCCATAGTGGCCAAACCAGTATTAACACTGCAAGCCGCGTGACAGCCCTTAATCAGTTTGCTCTGGGGGGTACTTGACATCCACCGCTTTAAAGACCACTAAGTACCTCGCACGGTCACAGATTCTCCGGAGCAGCACGTCGGGGTGGCACTGCCGTGCCCGGGAGCCCACGCGCCTGCGGGACCGGCTGCGAGGCCGTGCAGGGAGCCCTGCGAGCGGCGTGGGGCCGCGCTCCGTGCGGCTGCGGAGGCTCAGCCCGCGGCCGCTCCCGGCCCCGCTCCCGGCCCCCGCCGCGTCCATGCGCGCCCGCTGCTGCTCGTCCCGGGCCGCGGCGGCCGGCGCATGCCCGAGGGGCCACGAGCATGCGCGCAGGGGCGGGCGGGGCGCTCCGCCGCTCCCGTCGGCCCGCGGCTCCCGCCGGGCGTCGGCGGCGGAGCGAGCCCGCCCCGGCCGGCGGTGCCATGCTCAGCGGGGCGGGCGCCGGGCAGCGCGTTGCGGCTCGTCTCCCCCGTCTGGCCTCGCCCGCGGCGCTGGGCAGCGGCGGCAGAAGCGAGAGGTAGGGGAGAGCGGGGCCGCGGCCTGTCCCGTCCCGCGGCTGCCCGGTGCGGGGCGGCGGCGGGGAGCGCCCGCGGCCCGCACGGGTGTGCGGGCTCCGAGCTGACGGCCGCGGGCCTCCCTCGTGCCGTGCCCGAGCCCCCGGCAGGGGGTTCAGCTGCGGGTCCGCTCCGCGCCCCTGGGAGCGGGTGTTGGGACGCGCCGGTAGCGGCTTCGCTGCCAAGTTGTCTGGAGAAGGGAAAACTGCCCGGGCCCCTCCGCCGGGTCGGAGTTGCCGTGGCTTCGAGCGGGCCTCTGGTCTTGAGTGGCATTTGTGCTGTGCTTTGTCCCTTATTTATCGTGAATAATAATGTTTCTTAACGCACTTGGCTCTTGGATTCATAATACCTTACTTTCATTGCAATGGACTTCATCTTTTCTTGTGTCTGTAGTACATGTGTGGAGACGGGGAAGGGATCAGGTCTCCACCTGGGTTTGTAGCTGAAAGTGAGTCTGTGTGGGATTAAAGAAACCAATGAACAGATTGCAGATTTCTAGCTGGATTACAAAAAATCCACATACTTACTGGTGCAAGGTGACTTAGAAAGTTTTTTAGTAAAGTGCTCTCAAATTCCCTGTGTTTATCTTGTGCCTCTTTACGGTGTGCTCTTACACATGCGATAAGCAGGGAAGATACGGATGAAAATGAAAAGCTATGTTGGCTTCATTGCTGTATGTGTAGGATAACAGGCAAGCCCTGCTGCTGGTGCCTCTGTGCTAACTAATGTTATGACTTCAGTTGTGTCCAAGCAGCTGCTTTGCCATATCTGTGCTTCCAGATTATTTTTTAATGCTGTATAACTTAAAGCCCGTTCCAGCACTTATCTTTTCTGCCCACTCCAACTGGGGTTTCTTTGAATCCTGTGCAAAACACACAGTACTATTTTGTTGATCTCTGCACCCTGACCAAGTGCAGAGTCTATGTCTGAAGTCAGTTTGTGTAATGAGAACATTGCAGGCATAGATGATTTTTCTTGTGTGAACTTTCATTTCTACTAGAGCCTGTTGCTTTGTTATTACATGGTACAAAGCCTGCTCAGCACCAGGAAGGGGCAGAGCAGGGAATAGATCTTAAGTAATTTCACTAGGGCATGCCAGAGACTTGATGTTCTCTTGAAACCGGGTAGATGAGTTCACAGATTTTTCTACAAGATGATGATGATGAGAGCTGTCTCATGTGTTGGCAGTGTAGGTTAGCTTGCCCACCTTAGTGTTTAAGTAAGTAACAATAAGATGGCATATTCTCAGAATAAAGTAAATGCACGATGGTTTTCATAGTTTCAGAAATTCAGGGTGAAGTTCAGCAGCTCCCCAGAAGAAAAACAACAGTGTCAGCTTGTTAAAACTTGCAGTGTATTGGCAGGACCAGGCTGTGAGCATATTAGCATGATTTGGAAATGGTTTTAGACAGTATTTCCAGGGCAAGCTGCTTTTCTCAGCATCCTGCTGCTTCACATGACTCCAAGCAGAGATCATATCATTTACAAAAATGATTCTGAAGGATGGAGTTAGGATTTGATCCATGACTTGCTTTGGGAAGTAATTTTATAGAGGAAAAGAGTGGTCATTTTATGATCATAATATTCTACACCTGTAAAAATGCAAAATGCACCTTTTTTTTCCTTTAAGATATAGTTTCTGCCCACATTGGCTGAATGTAGGAGCCCAGAGCAGTCTGGCATCCTCTGAAGTTTATGCAGGCTATTAGATATTTCCTCCTAAGTCAGTGACTTCTGGGCACTGTCAGGTCTGTTTAGCAAATTTACATCGGAACTGAGTTTGAATTTTTTTTTTTTAATTTAAACTGTGATATATTCACTACCAATAAGAACTTAATTGAGAAAGAAATTAATAATAATTAAATGTTGAATGTGCTGGATGTGGCTGGACTGTAAGCAGCATTGTCCAAGCCAATTTTAACAGTTTTCTTGAAGTAAGAGTGACCATCCAGTTGTCTAGCATGTGTTTCTTGAAAACATATTTCTGGAGTTTGAATGGACTTATTATTGCTTTATGTTAAAGCCAGTCAGTTTGAGCAATATTGCTTATGTCTTTTAATCACAATTTATTCTCACATTAGAGGAAATATATGAAGGAGGAGGCGGAGGAGTGTGCTGAAGATGAGGCGACTGAATCGGAAGAAGACCTTGAATTTGATGAAAGAATTGGATGCCTTTCCAAAGGTTCCTGAAAGCTATGTGGAGACTTCAGCGAGTGGAGGCACAGGTAGGCCTTGTTGAGATGCTGATACTGATTGAAACTTCAGCATGAGGAGGACAGGCATCTGTGTTCACTTGAAACTAGCCAAAATTGGTTTCTTGAATTCTTTGGTGGACTGACTGAGCTCATCCCCTTCAAGTAAAGACATAGTATTTTGTGGAAACAGATGCATCCATCACTCATCTGAAGGGAGATTTTTGTATATTTGTATTGGTGAGACTGAACCCAATGTAAAAGTTAGAAATAAAAACTTCTAACCAGTTGCAACTGGAAGTACACTGTGGCAAGGCTGTAATAAAACTTTCTCATTTGTTGTCTCACCAAGCTCTTTCTTGGTGTCAGGTTTCTGGATGAGACTGAGCGAGCATGACCTGAAATGATGATGGGAATCAACACTATGCTTTTGCAAAAGTAGAAAAACATTCTCCAGAGACAGATAAGTTGAGCATCAGGAAGAGCAGTTTTCTAAAGCTTTTCTCTTGAAGGTGTACTAGATTTTAAGAGTAAGGAAAGCCCTTTGAAGAGCTAAACACTTTCATCCAGGATATGTGCTTGTACTGTCCCTATTAGTCACTTCTCTGAAAAAGCTGGAGCTGTAAAAAAGACCATTCTTTATGTATGTGATCATAAAATTGTGTCTTTAAGTTGAGCTGAGTTAGAGGTAGCCTGATTTGAAAATAGTGACTTCATCTCTTGGACTATTGCAATTATTTGTGGATAGATAGAAAACTACTAGCACTTAGAAGTGGAGGACAAAAATCTCTCATTTGTGCTTATGCCTGAAACTCAGTTGAATAAAAAGTTGAGGAAGCAATTGCAACCTACAGATAAGCCTTTGAAGTTGTTGTGCCACTTACAGTGTAGAAGTAAATATCAGAAGGTTCTATATTACTTTGCTGTTTTCTCAAGTGCACTGTTAATAAAGGGTTATTGTAAATAAAAAAATCTCAAAGAAATGTTTAAATAATTCTTAATGTTAGTCCCAATTCCTGAGGAAACAAGTGTATTGTTTCTATGTTGTAATTTGCATAAAACCACCAAATGCTTAAAGAATCCTTTTTTGTAGTCTAGCACAATCCTTCATGAGACCTTTGCTTTGGTGAATGATGCCTTAAGGATTTCTCAACACCAGAAGTTACTTTAACATTCTTTGGTTTTATCCCAGTAACCTTATAAATGACAATATAGGATTGTCTTTTTCTGTGCCGTTGTGAAATCTGAATATAGAATTCCTGTTTCATTCAGGATTAAAGTGTCAGGCTTACTTTCTGATGTGATAGGGATCTAAAACATGCCAAGACTATTCTCAGACTTTCACGGCCTTCAAACCCATTGCAGAAGTATTGGTCTCTAAAACAGGCTGAGATTCCAGCTCTGGGACTGGGAGACCCTTCAGGAAAGAAAATTCTGCAAGACTTTATTTTCCTGTTCAGATCCACACATATGTTTGCACAGAATTATCCAGAAAGCAGCTGTGGCTCTTACTGTGTTTCTGTGGCTCTGGATAGCTGATATGGCTCCAGCTGTCCTGTTGTTGCATAGCCAGGGTGAGTCTGGCCTACTGGTTCCAGACGGAAATTGAGGACCAGAATAATTAACTGATTAGTGAAGCTGACATGAAGGATTTCATATGTGTGAAATCCTGTTGTTTTCAGCTGACGCTATTGCTGCATAGTGTCAGCTGAAAGCTAGACCTGGAAACATTGCTGATCCATGCGACAGTCAGTAGCTTCTTTCCTGATCCCCAAGGACAGTGCCTGTATTCTCTGCTCCCACCTCTGGCTTGTGGACCACTGTGTAGTGATTTGAAGCCTATCAATAATGACCTTGTTTTTTCTCAAGTTGCCCTTCACGGATTCCACAGAGATATTCCACAGAATGTAAATGAAAAAACCTACGGTGCTAATAAGCTGTACAAATTGCCACTATGCTCCATAATTGAAGTGTTTTCAAGCTTATAAAAGCCATGATTTAATAAAAGGGGTGCTTCTGTGCATCTATTACTGTGTTTCTGACTGTGCAGCAGGGTGATCTTCCCCTTGCACTGTACAACTTTGCAAGTGTGATGAGTAGGCTGCCTTGGAGATAAGTGAAGCACATGTACCACTAAAATACACCAATTAGTTTTCATCCTAAAAATAATTGCAAGTTCTTCACTTATTGGTAGAATGGATAGCTGCCTGTTGCTTGTTGCCAGAGGGAGACTTGTTTGAAATATCAGGGTGGGAGTCATGACTATGTAGCTACACACAAGTAATATAATGCATCTTTACTTCTGTTGTCTGCTAGCTTATTGAGTCTAAAACTTGATATAAAAGAATAGTTATAAAAAATTAACTTGTAGACAAGTGGAGGCTTGAAGGGTCTTCAAGGTGCGCTACCTTCTTCTTTCATGCTGGAAGTTAGTATTGAGTCTTCCTAGACCATCCCTGAGAGTGATCTGTGTGTACTTTATATGTGGAGAGCAATCTAGCCTGTTCTTAGATTTTCCATACAGGGATTTCACAACCTTCTAATAATTCCTGTATTTGACTGTGCTTAAAAAGTACTTTCTTGATGCAAAGGTAGGACTTACTCTTTTCCACTCCTGTCTGAAAACAAATACTATCAGTATGAAAACAGCTCTCCAAGAGCTCGTTTTGGGTTTTTAAATCAAAGATACCAGTGTTGTACTGGTAGTGCTCAACTTCTGGAATTATTAGAATTTTGTTCTGCTTATGTTTCTGAATAATATTTCTCACAATCTGAATTTCTACTTTTTTTTCCTCTGACCAGTTTCTTTGATAGCATTTACAACGATAGCTTTCCTGACTGTAATGGAGTTCATGGTGTACCGGGACACATGGATGAAATATGAATATGAAGTAGACAAGGATTTTACTAGGTAATGTTATTTGTTATAATTCTTTTTAAAATGTTAATTGCCTGCATTTCAGGAAAGAATAGATTTAAAATGTTCATGTGACTTGAAAGCAATTTATAAGTGAAATTGCAAATTAAATACTACAGGGATTTGATTTTTCATCTGTTGATTGTTTTGGGGGTTTTTCTTCTATGTAATCATGAATAAGATAAATTGAGATTTCTGCAATGAAGTCAAAATAGTATAGGTTTGTTGTTGAAGAACTCCCTTAGGAATTAGTTAGTAACAATTCAGACAATATTGGTAAGGTGTAACTCCCCATCATGTAGGTAAACCTGCCCGCTTTGGCTCAGGGCTTGCTTCAGTTCATGTGGTTACTATGTTGCCATTATACTTTGTGCTGCTGGATGTGAGGCTGAAGCACTCAGAACTTTGATGGCATTATCTAGATGTTGCTACCAATTTTGACTCCAGATACAACCCCCCTGAGGATGTGTTTGCTCTTGGTTTCATGTGCCTGTCAGGACTTGTTTGCCTTTCTTCCAGAGCTGGTCAGGCACCCATGAGTCCCTGTGAGGTTAATGCAGCTTTCATGCCCTGAACACCTTTAAATGTTATGTGTCTGTGTCATGGCTTGACACTGGTGCTCACAAACTGAACTAACTGAAACTGAACTGAAATACCTTTTAAGAGCCGTTTGGGTAGTTGCTGTGGTAACAGGCTAAAGATACATATATTAATTGGATGTCTTGTACATCAGAAATAAAGAAGGTTTTTGTAATGAAAAATAAAACTGGAAAAAATTTAAAGGAGATGCATCAAAAACTCAAATGATAGTAAATCCATTCAGACAGCTGGGATTTCACATTTAGGTCTTTGCTAAAGTAGGTTATATCCCAAGTGAAGCTATCACACGGGAAGGGTAGTCTATTAGTTAAGAGACTGTTATGGGATTTGGGCTGTGTCCTACTACAGATTCCCCAGTTTGATTGTGGGCTAATCGCTCAGCCTGTGGTTCTTCACAGCTTGAACCAATGGAGACTGGTATAATTTTAACTGCTTTTCTCCTCTCTACTGACCCTGTCTGACCAAGTTGAGCCAGTGTTGAATCCCTTGCTTATGTGACTTGCTCGAGGTCAGCTAAGTCCCAGATGAAGCTCCCTGAGAACAGAACCCTGTGACTATAGTGAGGGGGTTTATTCCTTATAGTTCAAATTACTTTTGTGAAACTAACATGAAAACCAATAGGAAATGCCCAAAATATTGGAGAATGCCACACAATCAGACTTTTGGTGTGATAGAGGTTATCTCTTAAGTTACAAATGCTTTAACATGCTCTAAAATTCCATGCTGCTTCACCCAAATTTTAAACAGCTTTATATTTGTTAATATAAATTTTGGTACTTGACTGTATTTCTGCAAGTAGTCTGAGATTTTTTTCTTGACACTTGTTAATTAATGGATTTTTACCTTTTTTTTCTTTCCAGTAAATTAAGGATCAATATTGATATTACAGTTGCCATGAGGTGTCAATGTAAGTATTTCATCAGCAAAGGTTTTTAAACACTTTAAAACCTCTTCAGAGAGCACACTTGCTCACAATATAGTTGGATATTGTTCAGAATATTTTACCAGTGTCATTTCTTCTGATCTTAATGGCATGTAGTGATATTGATGACATATGACTCACTGAAGGAATTAGTAAGAAATGTAAAGAAGAATATCTGTGCCATCTTATTCTCATCTTGCAGAACCTTGCTTTGTCAGCAGGAACACGATCTGTTGTCCAGTCTCTCATTTGCTGAATTATTCTAAAAGCTCATTGTGAGACACAATTCAGCAGCAGGACTTTATAACAATTTCTATTTTTTATGAACTTGGGATATATTAAGCTGGTCTGCTGTTTAACAGTGCTGAAACCATCACGTAATTTCATCCTCCTTGTGAACATAAGAGGGATGCCTTCCTTACTGAAGGCAATACTTAATATTTTGATATCGTTTAGGTAATGAACTTTTATTGTGTTCAGTATGGCTTGTTCTGGACTGAGAGAAAAGAGAATACTACTTCTAGGAATGCAAGCAAATTTTCAGGATGCACTTTCATTGCCTAGCTTAAACCTTGCATTAATTGTAATTAGTGTAATTAGCATTAATTGTACATCAGTGGGTTTTTTGTTTTTTACAAATAAACAAACTTCTATCCTCTGATATGACTAGTCTTGGTCTCTGTTCAGTGCTTGTAAAACAAGAAAATATTTATGCATAGCAGATCCTAGAAAGCTTGTATATGTAGTTCATACAACTTCTCTGTATGTGTTAAATCAGTGAGAAAATACTGCAAATCTGAAGAATTTTTGGTCAGTGTCCATCAGCTGATACTGAAGGTAAAATAGGTTGAAGGAGCAATAACATATACTGAAGTTTATCATTGTGAAACTTCATTTCAACTTGAATTTTTTTTTCTTGTCCTTGATCGTCTGTGTGACTTAATATTTCTCCCTGTTTAAAATAGATGTGGGGGCTGATGTTCTGGATTTAGCAGAAACAATGGTTGCCTCTGCAGATGGGTTAATCTATGAACCAGTAAGTTGATTCTGACCTTTTTATTTAAAAATTGAATTCTTCTTGGTGCAAATTCTTTGCAATTCTGGGTGGGAAGGGACAGAAATGTTTTTACTCGAGCACAAAATGTATTATTTAAACTGCAAAGTCCTTTCATAAACTACTCTGTGGTACCAAGTGTGAAGTTGATTATAGCTCTATACGCACACCCCAATTCTCTTCTGGGTTTCGTGGAAGGGATGCATTCTGTGTGTTTTATTAGATGTGTTATTTTTGTTTCAGGTACCATTTGAGCTCACCCCACAACAAAAAGAATTGCAAAGGTAAAGCACTGAGAGGCATGTTTATGGTTTGTATTGTTTGTACTGGAAGTGACTTTGAAGTACACCAGAGGTACATGACACAACTGTGTCTTGAGTCTAATAGCTCCTGCTTGTAATTTAAGAATACAAACCTGCTAAAAGATACTAAGTTACTTTGCTTTCATCATGATTTAAGATCTGTCTTACGGAAAAAGAAAATTGGCTTTCGACTTAACTGTTCAAATGGGTCATGCCATTGCAACCCAAGATGTATGGACTGTTTCCAAATGAATGCCTGATAGCACAAGTTAAAATCACAGAATCAGATGTGTAAAATAGGTATCTAAATGTCAAAGCTGAGCCACTGTAACAAATTGGCACATTCTTGCAAAAACAAATTAATTATTTCCTATAACTTAATTGACACAGTGATTATCACTTTAATATCTTGGTGTTGTGTGTGCCCACTATAGTGACAATCTTGTAATAGTACTGAAGCTTACTTGGGGCTCTGGCTAGTTCTAGTATTTTGGTAACACACTGCTGTGTGCTTTAAATTCTGTATAAAATATTATTCCCAAAGTTTAACGTAATGCTTTATTACCGTCATCAACTTTGATAAGTTCCTGATTTGCAACCTGCAATTGAAGCCAATAATAAATTGTGAAGCTAGATTTTGTTTTACTGTTGCATGCTTTCACACTTGTCTCTAATCTTTAGGATGCTGCAACTAATTCAGAGTAGGCTGCAGGAGGAACACTCTCTTCAAGATGTGATATTCAAAAGTGCATTTAAAAGTGCTTCTACAGCACTGCCACCACGGTAAGAAAAACTGATATTTTGTGTCATTATTCCCCATTCCTCCAACCCTGTGACTTAGACTTAACATTTTATTGTGGTTATGATTCCAGAAGACAAGTTTGTAAGAAAACATCTCACTGCTTTTTAATGAATTTTAAAATAGTGTACTTGATACTTGTTTTGAGGAGCTGTTGTTTTATGAAAACCTCTGGGGTTTCCAAACTGGAGAGGGTTTCCGGGTTTTGTGTGTGTGCTTACACGTACATATACAGACATGAGTAAATGTATGCACATACCTTTTTATTCCATGTAGTTTGATGCCTCCTTCTTAATGGGAGTTAGTCATGCCAGAGCAATACCAAACAAGAGTCTTTTTTTAAAACTACCTTTCTGTCCACAGTTTTTCAAAGCAGTGCTGCTATTACCTGTGTCATAATGCTTCATAATTTTAAAAGAATCAACCTTTGAATACAAATGTGTTTTGTTAATAAATTCCTGTGTCTAAGATAACACTGTTGAGATTGTGTGGAGAAAGCTTGCTGTTTTCATTTAATTCCAGCTACTCAGAAATGTTAAGAGATTAGTGCATAGAATGTTTGGTCTGCTGAATCTAGATGCTATGTGATTTTATTTTTTTCCCCAAGGGAAGAACACTTTCTACATGAAAGCTGAAATTCTCCACTTAGAAACACCACTAAACAAAAAAATACTGAATAAAACAAAGGAAACACCAAAGCTGCCATACATACTTCCTGTGTTGTAATCTCCCTTCTGAGAATCAAATATGTTCTTCATTCCTAAGGCAAGCCTGAAGATGGCTCAAAAAAATCTTTTTTCCTCATTTGCTTGATGTCTTCAGATTAATTAAATCCTTCTGTGCCTCTTGTGTTGCTTGTTAGTGCAGTTTTTGAAATGGTATTTATGCTTGAGATGTGTTTAAAAAAACATTGATTTCTGTCTCCCTCTAAAGAGCAGATTTGGAAATGGATTTTGTGTTGTGGACATCATAAGATGAGTGAGGAGTGGAGGCTTTTGCAAAGAATAAAGTTATTCTTGCTACAGTGCTATTTGTGTGACCAAAATGTATTTGGTTCTGTTCATTGTAGCATTAAAATTTTCCCAAGGAGCCATTTTTGGTAAAAGGAAGTGGGAAAATATAAATCCCTGGGGCAGACATACTTATGGTCTCATGTTCTCTTTTTGTGTGTTATCATAAGCCAGCCTTGTAGGCCAGATCTCCTAATAGAAGTATGAATAAAAGCTCATTGGTTTCATCAGCCTGACCTTTACTAGTTTCCCTCCCACCATCTCTGCTATAATTCCAGAAGAATACAATAAGGACAGGTAGATGATACTGCTGTGTCTTTATGCTAGGAAAAAAAGGTCTAACTGTACTGCTGTTATTTCTGCTAGACAGTGAATATTCTCCAGTACTTCCAATGTTGTTTTTATTTAAACAGGGGAGATAATTCATTACAGTCTCCAGATGCATGCAGAATTCATGGTCATCTCTATGTCAATAAAGTGGCAGGGAACTTTCACATAACTGTGGGCAAGTATGTTCTGTCCAATTCCTGAAAATAAAAAATCCCTTGACTTCTACATTTTGTACAGTGCATGTGTGTACATGTGTGTGTGCTTTTGTGCTTCAGTTAATGACTGGCTTTTATTGACCTTCCTGTACTCATGCTTGGTATTTTTGCCATGTAATACCTATTCTTGCACTGTTAATTTTCTTCATAAATTACCGAAACTGTGCAGTGCATTGTTGCATGTCAGTGTTTAATAGGATGGAAACTCTTGAAAGTTGCTTTGTCAGAGAGCAAATGCAGAGTGCAGTTAACTTGCTTACTTGTAGAGTAAATATGGTCAAACTTTTGTTAGTCACTTGAGCAGTTCTGCAGATTTTTATATCGTAGGACTTGGTGACTCTTCCAAAAGTGTAATGACTTGATGAGTTCTTGATATTTCTAAAAATGCAAGATACTAGTTTTGTGTAAGAAGGTTTTTGTGAGTCCAAGATTCCCGACCTTACTGTTCAGTCTGTCTTGACAGTAAGAAAAATGTCATATTTAGGTTTTATATAGATATACACAATAGATATCAGTCTTTAAAACATACACACACATATATATATGTTAAATATACTCAAGCATATATATGTTATGCTTTACATATGAGGATGTGTACATATTTTATAAAGTATTTATTGAAATAAAAGAGGAAAGGTAATTTTTCTACATAGTCCTCTCTGGATTCATAAAACATTTGTTGCTTTCTTCAGGGCAATACCACACCCTCGAGGCCATGCACACTTGGCAGCGCTTGTAAGCCATGAGTGTAAGTTCCTTCTGTCATCTCCATACCAACATGGTTCATTTCAGAGTGTTGTCTCCTAGTTCATGTTAGGTTGCTGTTTTGAAGATGTTCTAGCTGTGCAATTGCATTGCAAAAAAAAGTGAAGAATATTCTTTGCAATGATCTGACTCCTTAACAATTTGCTTTCATACATTTAGCATTATTAGGATTATCTTTAGGTTGCTTCTATAGTAATGATAACACTGGAATCTCAGATGTACTTTGGTGTAACATAGATAGCATATGAAATTCCTGTATTTCACTCCAAACTGTCTCTTTCCTCGAAGACCTTTTAAAAAGGCTAAAAATTTCTGACTTTTTTCCGTAGAAACCTAATGTTTGGATTATGAGTCTAGATACTAAATGTGTGTTGCTGCCTTATTTACTGTGAAGCAAAGGTGACATACTGTGAAAAATTAACTTGATTAAACCAGATACAGTTGGTTAAGCCTCCAAATACCCATGAATTTATGTTAACACAACTTTAATTATTTTATACATCTTAAGTACCTGCCAAATAGGCAGTGTAGTGACTTGGCAGCTGCCTTGTACTTCCTCTGTACATTTAATTTACTAAATTTTTGTCTTTTTAATGCAATTGCTTACAAGAACATGAACTGTAGAATAACAGAAGTATTTGGCCAGCTAGAATTCTCTGTTACAAAATTATAACTATTATTACTCCATCATTGATTCAAATATAGTTACGATTTGCTTTAGAAGCCCTTTTCTAGAAAAAAATTAACTTTTTTGTTAAATATTTTGGATTTGAGTTTTCTTTGAAGTGTGGGTACACACATCCATACACATCCAGTGATGTGTACAATGGTGTTTGGTAAATGCATTAATTAGAATATTTCAGTGTCAGAAATGGGTGCATCTTTTTCTCTAAGTACAGAATCTCATAGTTTAAAAATGCTTTATTTCTCTATATTGTCTTTCAGCCTATAACTTCTCCCACAGAATAGATCATTTGTCATTTGGAGAGCTTATTCCAGGAATTATTAATCCATTGGATGGAACAGAAAAAATTGCATCAGATCGTAAGTGTTGTGTGTTTAAAAAAAACCAAATTTGTTTTGTTGAGTTTCCCAATAGTTACATTTAAAGTATTATCATTTCTCATAAATGTTACTGACAAGCAACATGTCAGGCTAAATTTGGTAGTGAGCAATGCCCCGTTCAGTTATCTACATGACATCTTAAATGGGCATTTCTTTTTAATATCTGCATGGCTGTTCTGTGCTGTTTTCTTGAAGGCGATTTGCAGTTTTTTCCAGGTTTGTTATGTTGAAGTTACACTATGTCTGACCATATTGCAGCACTATGTTACGGTGGAGAATCATAGATCTGATTGTTGTCATGATGGGGAAAAATAAGCCTGATTTGGTTTAAAAAATAGCAGCAGAGTCTTGGATTCCATTCCTGTATTTGGTTTGTCCCTTCCACAGTGTGTTTTATGATGAAATGGGATGGGTTTGTGTAGTATAAATAAAGGAGAGTAGTAACGTGCCTCATCCCACCACTGGCATTCCCTGTGAGAGTGAACCCCGGAACCTTCTACAGCCACTGTTGTCTCAAAGCCAGTCAGTTCCTTGGTTGTTACAGCCAGAATGGTTTAGTGTAGCTGAAATAAATTGCTCCAGTCTATTGGTGTTTGTCCCCTTAGGGAATTGCACAAAGAGCAAATGCATGAGCATGCTGATGGCTCTAGAAGAATTCTTTAGAAGTGTAATCAAGAGAAAATCTGTAACCAGTTTAGAAGGGCTTCCAGCACTGCAGATACAATTCAATGGCCAAAATCTATTTAGACCACTCTGAGATAGTGAAACATGATGAATATCATGAAACATGTGACAGTGTGAAATTTGTTCTAGAGCCCTAGAAAACACTACCTCTGTGTTTCATTTGAAGCTTTGAGTGGCCTGACCTTAGTGAGTCTTTTCATTACATGGGAAAAATGTAAATTTCTCAAAATTTCTGTAAATGCGATCTGTGTCTTTTCCATGGAAACTAACTTTGTGGAGATGGTGCTGAAGTAGTTTTGGCAGTGTTGGCATTCTTTGAAGAATATCCCTTGTGCAAATGGCATAGCTGATTTATTATTTCTTTGATTTATTTGTGAATATCTCAGATGGCCTTTGACTCTGTTCCTCATTCAACAGTCTAAGATTTTTTTTTCTTCTAGACAATCAGATGTTCCAATATTTTATCACAGTTGTGCCAACCAAACTCCATACGTACAAAATTTCAGCAGAAACTCATCAATTTTCAGTTACAGAAAGGGTAAGTAGAAGAAAGAAAAAACCTATAAAGAGATGAAAACATCTAAAAAGTGACTGTTCATAACAAAAGTTCAAATGTGAAAGTAGTACCATGGTTTTGAAAAGTACTCTAGCATCAAGAGACTCTTTGTAGAACATTCTAGTACACTAGATTTATCTGTAAATCATACAGCAGTGATGGTAATATATATATATGTATATATGTACTTGGTGCCAATGCAAACTTCTTTGATTAATGTTTCACATCTATAGATCTGGAGTCTGATATTAGAATTAATGATAGACAGTAATTTCCACTTCACTGGATGCTAATAGTGGTAGTGGTGAAATCCTCCAAATTTTAAGTCTGTAACCTCGTGTGTAGCTTTACAAATATTTAATTCACCTTTAGCTTTTTAGCCATGTGGGAAGCAAACAAACATGCAGCTTGTTTGAATATCCTGGACTTGGTTGTGGGGTGTAAGAAATGGAAACAGGGAGTTTGTATGAAAAACTGATCACACAGTAAGTGTCTCAGCTGTCTTGTTTAACCTTTGTTGAACCACCAAATCTAACTACTCTCAAGACTAGAGAGCTTCCACTTTTGGGTTTTGAGAGGCTTTTAATTCTGAATCCATCACAAGGGTAGTTAATGCATCACAGTATGTATCATAAAGTACTAATTTAAAGACTGCTGTGAACAGGAAAACAGCCTTGCGTGTACTAGCTAGATGTCTTATTTTCAGATACTGAGCTCTGTTTTCATCTTTTATTCAACAACCAAAGAAAAAATATCTTAGTGTAAAGTTTAATTAAAAATGACAGATAAAGTGAGAGGTGAGAAGAGAGCCTTGGGTTGAAAGAAAACGTGGGTATTAGTAGGATGGCAGCTGTATTACAGCTTGTGATGTTCTACAAGGGAGAATTTTTTATTTCCTCACAATTCCATGTTGTGCTTCTGAAAAATACTGAGGTAGGGTAAGTAGGATAGAGGTGATGTCTTCATGTTCAACTTTGGACATGCAGGCCACTGAAGGGAAAGGTTTGCTCCAGAACTCATGAAAGCTGGACTAAGGAGAGAATGAAGAGGAATTTCATAATGCACTATACACCCACCTCCTGCCGGTTTATCAATCTGCTTTGTGTTTTCTCTGCACAGTCTGCAACAACTAAGGCATTCCTTAGACTTCTGTATGCCAGTCAACAGCTTATCTTATGGTTCCTTTTTTTTAAATCTTGTATTCAGTTTTTCTCTTTTCCTGTGTACCAGTGGTTCTTTCAATTAACTGTCCAGTCTAAGTTAGCTCTTCAATTTTTAGTGGAGATGTGTTTTTATAAAAAATGCTACCGCCACAAGTTGTTTTGGAGAAGATCCTGTAAAAATAATGGAGATAAAGTGTCCATTATGTACTTGTTTGCTCTTGCTGCCTCAGTAGGCAACCCTGTTGCTTCCAAAGCTTATTTGTGTATACTCTTAGGGAACCAAATACTTCTATTAGATGAGCTGAGAAAGGTTACTAAGAACAACAATTCACTGAGCACCTTAGTGCACTTATTTTGAAAGATGAGGCACATATGCAGACATGGAAAAAGGTGATCAGACAGCCATGGCTCAAACTTAAATGCAGTGAGGTTTAATTTGCCAGTGTTGAGCACATGGGGAAGCAGAGTTTGAGAGGTGTAGGCCAAATCTTCTCCACTATTATTGATGATTGAGTTACTGTAGTTATTTATATTAAAAAGATTTAATTCTAGCAAGGCTTCACTGAGCTATCTGATGCAAGGTTAGTAATTTTTAGCAGATTTTAGCATGAGTTTTAAAAGTTAAATCTGCTGCAGTAGTAGAAGCTGGAAGCAGATCAAAATGGTTTGCAGAAGAATTCTTTTTCTTTTAAGGGTAGAGTTTTGTGTGTTCTATTTAATTTCATATTCTTTTTCCACCATTTGACCTCAAAAGACCAGCAAGGCTTAGGGAAATAACAGAGGAAAAGCAAACAGAAGTAGAGTTTTGTCCTTCGCCAGTGGCAAGGTTCTGTTTAACTACTTTTAGTCTTCTCTTCCTTTTTAATATGACTTGATCATCCATCTCCAAATGCTGACAGTTGTCATGTTTTGAAATACAGAAAGCATTTCCCACTGGTTTGTTTTATTTAACCATTGCAAAGTTTTTTGGATCTGTT
Organism: Anomalospiza imberbis; assembly: GCF_031753505.1. Lineage (NCBI taxonomy): Eukaryota > Metazoa > Chordata > Aves > Passeriformes > Viduidae > Anomalospiza > Anomalospiza imberbis. The sequence continues at coordinate 14,281,155 of NC_089685.1, forward strand.
ATCGTTACCAATACATTATTTTGGCATCCTTTTAATTTTGGTGTGGTAGCATAAAAATCAGTATGGTTTTTAAAATGTTAGCTAACTGAAGAAGTTGCTTAACCTGCATTTACCAAAGGGGTATTCTGCTTTTTATTTTGTACCATATTCTGCATGTTTTTTGAGCACAAACTGTTAAATATACAGAGAAATGGAGCTGTGATATATTGCTTTTCTGTTCAGTCCTGTTTATCTTGTCTTTTTGGTTCTTACTAACTTAGGCATGGCTGAGTTTGTCTTCAGTCCATTATGTTCTTTTCTGCTGTCCTTACATATTTTCAGCCAGACTTACCTGGCAGTGCCTTTATCAACACCTTTCACTAACAAGAAAATGACAGCAGATTTTTGAAAGAAATTTGTGTTGAGGTGTGTTCTGTCCTGAAACTGTTTTTAAAAAGTAGGTATTTAGAGCAGCCACACTCTCCTCTTTGGTGTCTTTTGGTTTGAGAATTTGGCAAATGAAAAGAAACTAGAAATTTCTCAGATTAGGACTGTGGTGCCGGATAGTCATAGCGAGTTTGGGGTGTTTATTTATTTATTAAGATGTATTTCTTGCTGTGTGGCTGTTGTCTGATATGATGTGACTGACAAAAAGTTTGAAAAGAGGCTTTTGCCAAGAAAGGTTGGACCAGATGTTCCTCAAGGTGCCTTCCAACCTGGTATTCTATGATTTATATAAATCCTCTGGGGATTCTGCCATTGCTAAGGCTGTTGAACAACGTAAATCTCATTAAGGTCTCATGCTGAGTTAAGTGATTCATAGTGGCTGATAAAGTAGGAAGAGCTGCGGCAAGTACTACACCAGTGCACTCCCCTGAGTTCACAGGCTAGGCTAAGACTGTGGCATTATCCTCATAGGTACCAACACCAATCCAGTTATAAAAATCCTGTTGAAAGGACCACGTGGGCAAGTCTTGACAGAATAGAACCAAAGCACAATAGTGAATATTGATATGCAGCACAGCAGACCAGTGACCAGGAAAGTCAATTTTTAGTTTATAATGTTTGACTTTTAGAAGGTACTGATCAAAGTGGCCTTGATACTCCCCAGTCTTCGGTTCATTCCTAACTCTGATTAAATAACTCTTTTGTCATCCCATCTTGTAACACTGATTTTCTTGTGACTAATTATGAGTGTGACTAACAAGTGTTTCTGTCTTTTCTTTCAGGAAAGAGTAATTAACCATGCAGCTGGCAGCCACGGGGTGTCAGGAATATTCATGAAATACGACATCAGTTCACTTATGGTGACAGTGACAGAAGAACACATGCCTTTCTGGCAGTTCTTAGTGAGGCTATGTGGCATTATTGGTGGAATTTTTTCAACTACAGGTGATTATCAGTGCCTTCCTTCTTAAGTTCTGTCACTTTTTTTTTTTAAATCATGGTGATTGCTATGGGTAAGTTATAGGGAGTCCTCTTGAGATAAAGTGCTCATTTGTGTGCATCGAAATGTGCCATTAAGGCTACTCAGTTTTGGTGTCCCCGTATGGCATTTCTGGTGTTCTGGAAACCTCTTGTTTCCTTTTTGGTAATGATAGCAAAGTTTATTTACTTCTGGAAGAGCAAGGCTATAACTGCCTATAGATATGTAGATATCTATGCATATGTGTGTACACACACACATACTGATATTCTGTGTATTTCCTGTTATTGGGATCCAGTAATTAAATCAGTGACAAAAGTTGAGATAAAACTTCCATCTGAAGTAATTGGGAAGATTTTCCTTATCAATGTACTGCTGTATTTACTTCATCAAAGAAAGCAAATTAAGTTGAAAAGGCACAATTCACTTACTGGTCAAGACATAATAGGGTATCTGGATTACAAGTTATTTCTTTCCTTGGCTCTCATTGGAAGAGAGCTCAGTAAAGAGGCTTCAAACTAGAGCTGCTTTTCAAAGTAGATATTTCTGTCCCACACAATGTATTTTCATCCATGAAAGCAGACAGAGGGAATTACATTTATTTAGTAGCTTTGCTTTCTTGATGCATTTCAGAATGTTCAAATTCTCCCCTGCCCTTGTATCCATTCTTCATGTTAATTTCTCAGTGTTTTATGTATGGGTTTACTGCACTGTGTCCTGTGTAAGTATGGTACATAGCTTTGTTGCAGTGCTTCCATAAATAATATATTTTTACTACTTGTGACAATTTAAATCTTGTTTGATGTTGCAGGAATTTTACATGGCTTTGGAAGATTTGTAGCAGAAATTATTTTTTGCCGTTTCAGACTGGGCTCTTACAGATCCACATCGGTAAGGAAAACTTCCTCAAAGTATTTCTCTAAGTGTACAGCTAAGGATGGATGATAAGGACAACTTTGGGACTTGATCCCAGGAGAATTTAAGATATTTGCAATAAACCCTCCCCTTGACATGCATATTAGCAGAGATTCAACAGCTTTTAAAAATAGTTGGAAAACCTAAAATGTAAGGAAGTAGAGTTCTCTAGCAAACTGAATTAATGCAGCTGAGTCTCTTAGATGTCCTACATTCCCTTCACTGTCCTTACTGTCTTCTTTTTATTTTCATATTGCTCCAAAAATTACATGTTTCCCAGGCTTGCTCGGTCTTCCTGTCCTGGTTTTGGTTTCACATATCCTTTTGCTTGGCCTGCACGCTGAAGAAGAGGCACTGTGTGCTGCAGGGGTTCAGTGCTGCTCCTTATTGATCTGCAGGCTACTGCCAAGCAGCATGAAAGAGCTGAGCCTTCACCTTTCCCTTCTTTAGGCAATAAGAGAATTGCTTCTCTAGCAACTACTTGATTTTATATTACTTTTATTTTTCCCATTTAAGCCTGTAGATACCTTTGAGACCTCTGCCTTTCTCTCACATTTGGTTGAAGTTTGCCAGCTGGCAAGGTTTTGTGAGTGGGGAGAGAGAAAAGAAGACAACCAAATTTGTATAAAATTTCTATGAGAGGCCGGGTAAAAGGCATCCAGGAAATGCGCAAGGATAAACAAATGCATGCTTTTGAGGAGGGAGGGTGGAGATTCTGTTTCTGGTCAAGCCATTAATAACACCTTGTTTTTCTTTCACCAGGTTCCGCTTCCTGATGGCCACACAAGCAACCACTTACCTCTAATTACAGACAATAGTACACATTAGCCTCCTGAGAAAATTTTTTTCTTCCTGCCTGATACAGACTTTTTTATAATAAAGAAAACATTGTGCAATATCCTGAGACAGTGCTGATGGGCAGCAAAAATTGAAGCCTTTACAAAAAAAAAAAACGTCCAGCAAAACAATTTGTGTAATTTTTTGTCTTTGAGTACACGTGGAGACATAGGAAATTGTGAGATCAGTGAGGTGGATGATCTTCTGGAGAGCGAAGGAGTGTTGTTGCCAATACAGTATTCGTGGTCGAGCTGAATGTCTTTGTGGTGGCTGCCCATGACCACTGAAGCATCTTAGTGATGCCTGGGAAGACTGCAGGCCCCAAGGAGAAAAGTACGAGTGGGATGTGTGGAAGGGCTGGCAGCAGCCACTGAGAGACAGTAACAGAGCTGGAGTTTCTCTTAAGTGTGCAAATGGGGGATTGGCTTTTCTTGTTTGTTTTTTTTATAATGCTGGAGCTGAGGGCTAAGATGTCTTTCATACAGCTGGGGAGCAATCCTACAAATATTTGAAGATGGGAAACAAGAGAGTAAGTAAGGTGGAGCCCAAGCCGTGATGTTGGTTACCACCACTGCCTTTGTGCAGCCCCACCATTCCTTAGTGGAAGAAACATGTGGAGCAGAGGAGTTCCTCTGTTTCCACACAGCCACTGTGCCAGCAGTGAGAGTGTCGCTTCTGGCATTGGTGCAGAAGTGCCCAAGGATGCCAAGAATGCGCTCCAGCCTGGACAGCTTTTGGACTTGGAATAAGAAGCCCTTTAAGTAAGGCATTTGACTGTGGTCTTGGTAGAAGGCAAGACTCCCTAGTAAAAATGTCAGGAAATCTTTGTATGCCTCTTTCTTCATAAAGAAATTGCTCTAATGGAATCTTTGTTGTAGCTGTGCTGCTCATGTGGGAGCCATGGGAGCATCCACATCCTGGAAATTGGAGGGGAAGGGAGAAGGGTGCAAGAAGCTGCCAGTTCAGGCTGGTTGGGAGGTCTGCTAGGCCAGGCATGGAGTGTGGAACTGGTAGTAGGTGACTTCAGGGAATCTGAATCATATTGCTGCAGATGGGTGATGAGACAGGATCTGCAGAACTAATCCTTGCTGTTCATTAAGGTTTTTGTAAATTAAATGAAGAGAGCAATATTGTATTGTAAATAGGCTACTGAGAAAGAATGTTATTAATGCAAATGGTGCTTTGAGAAATGGAACATCATGTTACTGCTGAACTACTGGCGTACACCTGTGGTTCAACAGTTACTCCACCAGTGTAAAAAATTAATATGATTCCTTCTCAGCAAAACTGATTTATTAATATGTTAGAAGATTATGCTGATCCTGGCCTTACTCACCATGGAATTAATATTTTAATTAAGAGGACTAATTACAGAAAAATAAAAATCTCTCTGGCATTGTCAGATTTTGCTGACTTTCATTAATGTACTTTCTAGAACACTTGGACTTTGTTGATGAGCATAGTGTTAATGACATGGCTAATTTGCTATGCAAAGTGAAGGGCTTCCTAAATAAGGAAAGACTTTTGTTGAATTTGGCGATTGAGAAAAAAGTTCAAGGAAGCTGGGTCCTTGGGGATGACAGCCAAGTTTGGGGTTTTCTCTTCTGTGCTTTGTTTTTTAACATTGATTAATCAAACTCCAGCAGCTTCAGAAACTCTTTGGTTCCCATTTCTCTTTGGCATTTCCTTCTGAGGTTTCTTTCCTAGTTCTGCTCAGACTGGTTCTGCTTTGGGCTTTTCCTAACACTTGTTTCTTATCTGCCTGGAACAGACTGTACTGGTGGGAGAGACTGATCTCAGTTGACTTTCTGTAGCAGAACTTTAAATGTTTTCTATTCTCACATAAAAGAGCCAAGTGGCTTGATGTGTCTTAAATCCTTGTGTGGCATATTCATTTTTTTAAATCTAAAAAAAGCTTATGTGAGGGCTGGTTGCTAATGGAAGAAAATTTATGATCAGATGTGAGGTGCTGCGTTACAAAGTGAATGCAGGATCAGTTTGACCCTGTGCCGTTTTCTTTCTCTCCACAGTGAGTTTGGTAATCAGAGCAGTACTGCTGACCCTGGTGCCATGTTTTGTCAGCACCTTAACCAGCATGTTCAGGGAAGTCCTGGAGAAAATAATAGTTTATTGCAGGGACTTCTTTTGGGTAATATTTATTTACATGATGCCAAAGTGAATGTACGATGAAAAACTGGGAGGAATGGGTGTCCCAAGGGAAACAGAAGCCCAGATGTTAATTTGATGTGTATTTTCTGAAAGGGGGATTGCAGATGAAAATACCTTTTTTTGGGTTAGGAAAGATTGTCAAGATGATGTATTTTTGTCCTTTGCTCTTACACGATGGTGGAGAGAGAGCCCAGAGGAAAACTGTTTTAACCTTTATAAGGTGTGTTCACAGAACACTGTTTGCACACCGTCTCTCTGGCCAACAACTCTTCCCCACTCCCAGGCAGCATGGGCTGGGGTGTGTCCTGCTGCTGCCCTGCTCCCCCAGGGAGAGGCTGTGTTAGCAGAGCCCTGTCACCGTGCCTGTGAGACCTGGAGTGCTGTGCCTGGGTGGGGGTGTCCCCTTGAGCCTCACCCCATTGTTGTGGAAAGCCAGTGCCAGACCCAAGGGGTGGGGAGGGGATGGGCACAGATATTGCTCCAGTGACAGTTTTATGGCTCAAGGGGAAGCAGCAGTCTGGGTTTTTAACAGAACAGGCCATCTTTGGCCATGTCACCTGTGAGCCAGCACCACACAGCATTGACAAGAAGTTGCTATAAAATCTCTGAGTTACGATGGCACTTCACTACTGTGTCCCTGGGAGTATTTCACAAAAGATGTCTGATTAGAGAAAGGAAAAGGCAAGACTATAGCCATCCCTGGCACTGCAGGAGTCCCTCAGTAAGGGGTTGCTGCTTTATGGTAAAGCAGAAGGTGGGATGAGATTTCAGTGTGCAGGGAGGCTGTTGGGACAGGTACCTGCTCTGTGGACAAGGCAGCCAAAGCAAACTGGCAGGGCAGAAACAAGCTGTGATCAAAACCTGTGGCTGTGAGAGAGAACATCAGGGGGAAAATCGATTGTGAGCTGAGAGAAGGGGTAAATGAATGTAACTTATAATAATAACAGTGCTTCTAGGGGAGTGTGCTGTGCTCTTGAGTTGTGTATGTGCTGTGCTGCGGTGGGTGTGGGTGGGCAGTGTGTGTGATGGGGAGGCTGTGGGAGTCAGGCTGGCATGGATGCCACTGTACTTTATGGCTGCCATCTTTCTTACCACCTCTGTTTTGTGCATTGGTGGCTACTGCAGGACACACCACAAGAACACACTGAAGTGGGTATAGGAATGGAAATTTCTCTATTTCAAGTCCTTTTCATTCTTTCCCCTGACTTTTCTAGCAGATGTTCTGGAACTCTTGCTAGTAGAGAGATGGGGAGGAAATTAATGTCTGTCTGTCTGTCCGTAGCTGGAAAGGGATTAGGCTAAGAGATGTAGCGGGCATTTTTTAAAAAAGCAAACCTAAGCTGCTTTCCTCTGAAATTCTCATCCTAGAAATAGGTAAGTAATTAGAAAGAAAATTCACCTCTTTCCCTCTCAAAAGCTCTGTGGTGGGGACCTGTACTGCTCTGGGGCTCGACCTTTCTCTGCAGCCGCTGGCTCTGCCTGGGGTGGCTGTTTGGGGTGGTCCATGGCAGTACAGGGACATGTGCTGATGGAATCAGTCCTGCATGGTACTGAGCAAACGACTTTCCTTCCTGCCCTGTGCAGGATCTTTTAAAGCTTTTCAGGGACTGATTTGACAAAGCAAGCCCTAAGTAGAGGGCGTAGTTCTTAGGAAGGGTCAGAGGCAGATTATATTTGATGTATAAATGCAGGTGTGATTACCTGAACAGACAAAACCAAGGTCAGGGAGGCAGCTGTTGCCTTGTCCTTTTGCTATTGAGTTCTCTGTGAGACAATCTGTTGCTAAGGATGTCTTGTGTAATGATGCAGTGAAACTGAAGCAGGAGGATGTGATCACCTTGTCACATCTCCGGTGGCACTGATGATACTAAAGCTCTTTCCTCCCCATTTCTTCAGAGGCAGCTAAGTGCTGCAGATTTCTTCTGAGAAGATGGGAAAGGAGAACAGCTTGTTTGGGGATACTTGCTAAGACCTCTGTTTTTAAAAGGCACCCTGGAAGTTGGGGTTTATTTACACCTTCCTTACTCAGATTGGTGCAAAGATACTTTTTGTAAAGACATTTTTTTTCTGCCAGTGCTCAGTGAATGCAAATTTTGTCTGATATTTGGCCTTGGCAGTGGACCTGCTGGTTAGAGAAAATTCCATGCTTGCAATATGAAGTTAATGTTTAACAATGAATGCTTCAAGAAGCCTTAAGGGACTTTGCCTACTGCCTTTTGTGCACTAGCAAGGGTTTGATGGTGCAGCTCTGTCCACCATCTGCCCTTGCACACCTTGCTAGAGCACTGGCATACATTTGAGCTGACTTAGTTAAAAGCATGTGAAATACTTAATCTTCTCCTTCTGCTGTAGCTTAGAATCATTTCCAAAGCATTTCTGGTTGCTGCTGACCCAAGAGAAAGGCAGTGTCACCTTCCCCTGCCTTCCAGAGGAGTTCTGTAAGAGCTGATCCATTACTTAATCAAAACAGAACCTTCAAGGCTGGGTAGTACAGCCTCCCCTGGGTGAGAGCTGAAGGTATGCTCTGAAAACATGTGTCTCTGTGGGGCTTCCACTTACCAAAATTCAAGCAAAATCTCTTTGTAGCTTGGGTTTTTTTTTTTGTTTGTTTGTTTCCTTTGTTTGTTTTGTTTTGGTTTGGGTTTTTGTTTTTGTTTTAATTTGTGTATATATGTAGAAATATTCAGAGTTGCAGGACGAGTAATTTGATTTGTGAAAAATGAAACAGAAAGCCAGACTGGTTTGGGGTCAGGAGGACCCTGGTGTGGTCTGGGGACAAGAGGCCATGGCAAACAGCTGCTGGCCATGCTGGCCAGCAAAGCAGATTTCAGACTCTTTCAGCAGGACCAGTTGTTCTGCAGCAGCTGCTTCTGAGTCCCTGCAGAGCCCAGGTGTTTGTGTCTCTTGCTGGGTTTAGCTGTAATAGCCATAAAAATGGAACTGAAAGGGTTTGGGGTTGTTGGGTTTTACCCCTTGAAAATTGTCCTGTAATTACAAGGTGAGAGTGTATTTTGCCATGAGATTATCTAGTTGTAGAGTGCTCAGCACATAGGACTATTTTGAAAAATTAAAAAGCAGGGGGAGCTTGAAAATTACTGTTTACCAAAGCTTAATTCCCTGGCTGGTGGTTGGTTATTAAATGTGACTTTGAACAACAGTGGCATTTAAACTGAGCAGGGCCACTGCACAGGGCAGGGTGGCCGCAGCCTTGGGCTCTGCATGCATCAGGTGCGGCTGTTGCTGTGCTTCAGCAGGTAGTGTGGGCTCTAGTGGGCACCTTCCTTGAAGTTTAGAAAATCACTTCGCAAATTCTGAACTTCATTTGAGTAATAGGAAGCTCATTAAACCTTTACTTATGCATATGCAGTTTAACAGCATCCTTTGAGTTTCACTTGAACCTGATGGTGCTTGACTAATGCAAAGGAATGGTCACTGTAGCAGTCCCTGGAGACTTGTGGAGAGAGAAAATACTTTTTACATGGCCAACATCACCTCAGGGGGAATGGACTGGCTGTCAGTCCTCCACCAGCAGCACCTGAACGCACCCTCTGCATGGCAAACTGCAGCCTCTGCTGCTGCTCATCCAAGGGGCTTACAGGTTTGAGAGCAGTTCTGCAGCTTTTAAAAAATATTTATTTACTGTGATCTCTGAGGATACTGGTATGAAGTTGTCATTTCTGGGCCTCAGCCTTAGTTGATTTAAAGTCAAAATCCCGGCAGAGCCCAGGAGCCCGGCAGATGATGGCGAGGGTGGATGTTTCTTGTAACTCCACAGAAAACAGATGTTTTCAAGGCAACTGCAGAGGTGTCTGCAAGAAAAAGCAGAAGTGAGACTCACCGACTTAGGCTGGTGTTATTTACAGTGAAAAGCACCAGGTGTTTCTGTCGCCGCTGCATGGGTCGCTCTCCGTGGCCTGTCGCAGCTCGCTGTCTCCTCAGGGCACGATGGTGCTGTGCAGGCTGGGCTCTGCCGGGACCCCGAGCAGGGCAGGCGGCGGCGATGCTGGAGCTGTGTGACCCTGTGAGCTGAGGCACTGCTCACTGCGTGGGGCTGGCCCGGGGCCTCTCCCTTCCTGCTGTGACTGCTTGTGGCTCATCCTTCACTTAAAAAGGGAGCTTGTCGTGAAGGGCTGTGTCCCCTTTGCAGCCCCGTTAGACAGCTCTGCAGAGGCGAGGTGCTGCAGGGCCAGCGCGGCCGGGGGTGCCCCAGAGAGGGAGCCGGGGCCGGGGCAGGCCGGGCTGCTCTGGCACAGGAGGAGCTGGAGGCTCCCGGTGGGATGCAGCCCCGTGTCGCTGGAGGGGGTTCCAGCCTGCTCGCTCCTGCCCAGTAATCCTTGAGCACCGAGCACCGCTTGGCCGCGTTTTCTGCCCCGACCTCGCTGCTGGGGACGGCCCTGAGGGGATCCGTGAGGCGGCACCGGCAGCACCAAAGCCGGGCCCCGGCCCCCGCAGCGCTGCCGGCTGCTGAGCTCTGACGCTGCCAGCTTCTGCTTATTATTTCTCTCTCTCTCTCTTTCACCCCTTGCTTTCTCTCCCCTCCCGCTTTCCTGCAGAATGGTTTCGTGCTTCTCGGCTGGGTGGCAGCGGTGTCACAGCCCCCCCAGCAGAGCCTGCCCCTCTCCCAGACGCAGCTGTGCCGTCAGGTCCCAGTGGCAGGACGTGGCACGGGAAGAAAATGGTTCAGAAAAGGCAAAACACTAAAATGGTCCCGGGAGATTTTAATTTCTTTCCCTTCTTCTATCTGCTTTGACTTTTCATGTCAGTAACATTAATGGGCTGTGGTGGAAGTGAAGTAAATAATCACATATGCCAAGGAATACCACATTGATTTTTAAGTCTCTCCTCACTAATTAGTGACGGCCTTTGTAGGGACTGACGGCAGCACTTAAACCTCTGGCAGCAGGAAGGCAAAGCAACACAGTAGAAAGGGAAAAAAGAAAAGACCTTTGCTTGCTTTTTGACTTTCATCATGTTTTTCCTAGAATCATATTGGTATAGTTTAAAAAACTTCTGTTTTTTAAATAGATCTATTGGTCTATCATAAATTTTAATAACCTTAAAAAAATAATTCCAGTTTACTGCTCAGTCCAAACAACGCATGTAAAAAGGTGGGTACCAGTCTGCACTGAGGTCACTGCAATGGAAAAAGTTGTATCACCATCTGGTTATTCTTGTAATTCTGCTACTTAATTGAACAAGGACCAGTGTAAGTATTGAGAAGTCTTGCCGAGGTGCCTAAAGCTCAAGGCACAGCTGTCCTCGCAGTGCCTACAAATCTCACAGGTGCAGCAAAGAACATTCCTGAAACTGTTAGAAATTTCATCTGGGTTCACTTCTAAATTCTGGTAAATGAGGTTTCCCTTTGCTAATACAACAACAACTAATATCTTGCGGTTTCTTCCTCTTAAAATAATGAATTTTAAAATAGAGATATGCAGTAAGTATGATTCTCCATTTTCATGTGATTATGCTACTCTGTATTTATAAACTAATTGTTGCAAAGACACATGCCTACCTAACCAAAAAAAAAATTTAGAAAAGTTACCAATACTATGCTGGCAGCCAGTGAGTTATACCTGTTCAAAGGCCACCAAGAAGGTTTTATGTAAGAGAATTTGCAGGTCAGTACAGTCCTGGGATGAGTTCATAATATGGATGAAGAACTAATTGAGACAGAAATAACAGAATACTTGCTAGTTTTTCATCAGTGGATTTGGTTCTCTTAAGGCAGGTAAGGGGAGCTCTTTCCAGATATTTTTTAAAATTAATGACAAAAGCCAGAAAATAAGTGAGAAAAATTGTTCATATGCTTTTCTACTTGAAAGACTAATAGAAAAATATGACTGTCACTGTCTTTTCCTCATTCACTGAGATTCATTGTGAGATTCAGGGAACTTACTGTTTTCTCATGTCTCTGGTATCTGAAGTGTTCATTGTAAAATGGATTATTTGTCTTGCAAATGCCCACGTTTGGAGGTTAAGCCACACCTGAGAGGCCTCATTCTCTCTCCTTCCATATGTATCCCAGTTTTGCCCCAAAGTGGTGCATGAGGAAGTAAGAGGGTAATAATAATGGGACACTAGAGGCAGTATAAGAATTCAGAGGAATGCCAGGACATAATACCAAAAGTGCATTAAATCAGGCAGCTTGTTTACAGTGGGGTTGACAGGAACTGCTAGTAAAAGAAATGAGGTTAAAATTAATGACCAGGTGAATCTGCATATGTAATTTATCAGAGCAAGCAACCAATAAAAAAGAATTACTCTAATTAAAGTCAGTAGCACAAGAGGGGGAGGATACTTTTAAAAAGCCCAACAGTATCCAATCAAGCATTCAGCTCACTGTGTATGTTTAGTCTCCTTGTCTTTAGGGTACTGAGGGACATGGGGTTATTCTCCTGTCCCAGCTTGGGTGTTCAGTCACACCACACCACACCACATGCTTGTTTCCCATGAGCAAACAGGCTCTTTTCTGAAGTAAGGGTTATCTGTTTTCACAAGCTGGATTTTATCCTAAGTATGCAAGAAACTGTATATGACAGAACTTGTCCTCTTACGTGATCAGCTTCCACTGGTTTTCAAACAGCTGCACTGAAACCAGAGTGGACGTGTAGTTATGGAATTTTTTTCCCCTCTTTCCTTACAGTTTGTCAGTAGAGATGTTTCCGGGAAGAGGTTTCAGTGGTGAAACCTGTGCAGGTTTCAATGGTGCTGTTCCTGCCCTCAGTGGCAGGTGCCAGCTGGGGAGGGGATGCCAGTTCCTGAGCACTTCTAACAAGCAGCACCAACACAAGTTCTCTAAATATTTTCTTGCAGTATTTTTAGTATTTAGTGAGGATGCAGTGGGATCACTGTGCTCTGTGTGACTGAGTACAGTATTGATAAACAGTCACAGTGGGTTACCACCATGACAGAATTTTTCTCTCCAGCCACAGATAAATCAGCTGTGACCAGTTGAGTCGGGTTTGCAATGAGCTCCTGTCTTTTGGCTGCTGTTTCTTTGTTCTTTGACCTCTCTGTAATACTGAATACATGACCCAATTCAGTCCATGAATCAATGTTATCCAGAGTCTTGGAGAGGTGAGGAATGACCACAGGGACAATACTCCTTACAGGTCACCTCCCATCTCTGGGGAAGGCTGCAGGAACACCAAGCAGAAGACAAACAGGGGAAGGGAAAAAGGACTCAAGACATGCACTGCAACAGAGCAGTGTACTGCTGTGTCAATAATACCTATAGAGCCAGGATTTTGCATCATCTTGAAGGAATTAAATGTCACAAAAGCTGCACAGAAAAGCCCTCCTTAAAAATTCAATGATGAGAAAGTAGACCTACATTATTAACAAAGCACAGTTTTAATAGAAATGTTTAGGCTTACATTTCAAAATTACTTACAAATAAACTTAATCACAATGCATATATTCTTTTCTTTAAAAAACCCATATTCACTCTAACATAATATATATTTTCTGAGTTATAAAATCCCATATAAATAGCAAATTCTTCTCAGTACACAGATTACAAGAATTCATAGAAACTAGAATGCATATCTGAAAACTATCCTGAGTATGCATTCCATATCTGGCAGAAAATAGAGCAATGCTAGAGTCAGACACAAGAAATACAGTTGTTCCAGTATATAATTTTCTTTAAAAAAAAAAAGAACAAAACACAAAAAAACCCAAAAAACTGAGAACTTTTTGGTTGCTCAACCTTGTTCAGCTCCCTAGACTCAGGAATGGCTCTGGATGCTCCACTCCCTGAGATTTTGGGAGCACCCTGTGGATTCTTCTGGTATCAGAAAACCGTGTCTGTCTTCAGGTGGACAAAAATAAGGCACTTCCTTAGAGCAGGTCAGTGTTGGCTGTAAGCAGCAGCTTGGACGTACAGCCAGAAAGCAGCAAAATGTGGACTCTTGAACGATGATGTGTGGAAACAAATTTGGAAGAGGCAGCCAGTTCCTACACTCCTCAAGTTCCCCTGATTGTCCCCCAAAACAACATAAATTCAAACAAGAATGAGTAAGTGGAAACACTGCATGTTAGAAAAATCAAAGCAAAAGTTCCCCTTTTTTTAGACTGAGGTAAGCAAACAAGCAAGTTGGACTAAGAACAAGTCATAGCAGCATTTAGATCAGAGCATTCACCCTGTGCTTTCTCTTCTCTCTTCCAAGAGAGCTGCACAAGAGAGCTACGTGACTGGCAGCATTCCCAGTGGTGTGACTGCATGTCCTAGGAGCAGGCAGGCTGCAGCGCTGCACGAGGACACCGACATGTGGAAGCCTCACGGTGTGTTTAATTTGGAGCTATTTTATTATAGTAGCACAATGGGGCTTTTTCTGGTCATAATGAAAAAAGAAAGTCAATTATTCATGGAAGAAACACAGACAATTCTGCCCGATGTTTTCAAAGAGTAGTGTAGTAATTACATATTCCTTTAAACACTGCTGTTAGATAAAATATGATGTCTTTTCATAGGGTCATGAGCTCTGACATTGCTAAACCATGAATCATGGGAGTAAACTCATACATGCAAACTGCAGTAAATAAACAGAGGCTTAAATTTTGGTTCTTATTAGAGTGTCAACTCATAGAGATAATGAAGGAAATTATAGCCATTTATAGTCTCCTGGCTTACTCCCGGTTTAACTGGGATCAAAAACTGGATGAATGATGTCATACTGAAGTTGAGCCATAGTTACAGAGAACAGAACTTCACAGGTAAACAACAGATCCACGATACCGTTTTAGAATCAGAATTTCCCAACAGTTTTCTGTCCTTTCAAATATTACAAATAACTTCTTTCTTCTTGGCATCCTAAGAATACGCTCATGGTAATTTTCTTCCTGCTTTAGGTTAAAAACAATAGGAAGAAGTTGTAAATATTGCACAGTATGTTAGGATGGAAGATTAGGAAAAAAATGGCACTTGCAGGGTGACTTTTCAGTCCAAAGAAAAGCTCTTCATTTTTTCTGCTAATTCTTGTCTCATTTCTATGTGTTTTTTCAGGTTTTGCACTTCATGGGGTAGGTTAATGTCCCACACTGACACGCAGGATTGTAACTCTGGAGAAAAAAACGAAAATTTGAAAACTGCAACAGAGATGAGTTATTACAAAATTAGAAATTATTTTGCATATCTGCAAAATTTACCCAATGAAGCATGATCTTTTGGACCCAGAAGACAAGTTCCATGACACTTTGTGTGTGAGGTGATGCAGTTATGGATTACAAGCTGTTTGTACTTACACAATGATTTGCATTCTAGTTCCTAAATTTAGAGTATCCCATTTAAAAGTACTTGAAAAAACATTTCTGGTGTCTGTGGGCCTTAAGGAACTGACCTCAGCTATATCTAATGCCAATACTGAGGTGCCTGCTAAAATTTCATCTTTATCTTTCCAAGCAGATATACCCTAAATGCCTATGAGACTCAAACCTCATTCACTGTAAAATAAAAACTGATTTCATAAGCTAGTGAATATACTGAGAAAAGGTCACTTCTTCAGTCTCCATTCATGCAAACAACTATTCATGAAGAATTCAGACTCTTTTTATTGGAATAGGGACAATTGAGAACACTTACATGAGTCGAGGCTTACAAACTAAGGCCCCAAGGGTTCTGGAGTCTCTTATTCTTTTCTGTAATTAATGTCAATCTTAAATAAAATAAAAATGCTAACAAACCAATAAACGTTCTTATGATTACAGGAATTGGGGAATACCACAATGTAAACGAAATGCTCTAATGTTTGACTCAGCAGATCTACACTAGCCCTCCTTAACTTTATACTACCATTGCCACATTTTTAGGAGTCACTGAAACTGGGATGAGATAAAGATGAAGAAGGGCATTGATCAGAGCATCAACTTTAACTGTTCTTAGAAAAATCTGAAGATGCAGATCTTCTATCTTCCAGCACTTTGCTATGCTAATTGTCAGGAAGCTTTTACCAATGTCTGACTGAAATCTCCTTTGCTATAATAGGAACTTGTTAGTGCTTATCCTACCCACAGGGAATATGTAGAAGTCTTTATTCTCTTGCTCTTCATTTACATAGTTGAAACCATTACCATAGTTGAAACCTATTACCATGTCCTCTCTAAGCTTTATTTATATTAACCAATTTAACTCCCTGCAACATTTCCTCACAGGTTGCATTTGTCTCCTCTGGACTATTCCTAATAGTCCAGATCATTCAGCAATAAATGCTTAGGCTCCACCACCAGAGGCCATATTAGCACCTAGCAGAGTGTAAGAATTAGCTCATGTCTTACAGACACCATTTTCAAGGTGTGAGAGTAGTGTTTGCCTCATCTGCACCCACATGACATGGCTGATTCATGACCAGTCTCTGATCAATTCTGACCCATTTTTTGCAGCACTGCTGTTAAAGCTGATCCTTTCCTCATGCTGGTACAGCAGATCATTCCTAATTAAATAAAAGGTCTTGCATTTGTCCTTACAGAATTGTATCCTATTTCCTTCCAGACCATTAGTTCTATTTGTCAGCGTCACTTTGCGTTCTAATCCTGCCCTCCAGTGAGCTTGTCCTAGCTGTGAGCTGTCTGCAAAACTAAAAAGTACATTCACTATTCTTTCATTCATGTCACTCATGAAAACACTGGGGATTCCTGACCTAGCACAGACACCTCTGGAAATCCATTTGATACATTCTCCAATTAGACAATGACATTTACTCCCCAAATACAGTTTTGCAACAATTTGTATTGTATCCTTCAAACAGTGGCTTCCTCAGATCCATTTTTGGAAGTTACTTTCAGTTTGTATGAGCCTAGATAGGCAAAAGAAAACAAAAACTATTTAATAGTAGTGTTTCAATAAAATTTTGTCAAATGATGATCAACTCTTCACTCTCAGTGAGTAGTCAAGCACAATAGTGTCTCCTCTACTAATAATACAAGTTAGTAAAACACAATAGATACCTTTGTGATATTTGTTGTCTTCGGTGTCACTTTTATAGCAATATCCCAAAACAAGGACCACATTCTTGAGACTCCCTTTTTCAAAGAAATGAAATGTCAAATCTTAATTTCAATGTGAATTTTGTAATTTAAGGACAGAAAGAGTAGATGGAATCAAGGCATAAGAGGACAGAAAGCAGAGTTCAATCAACCAGACCCTTTATTCAAAATCATTAGCCATGAAAAACCCAGACACAGAGACAATATAGTTCCCATCTCCATTTAATGTCAGGGTTTATCAGGGTTCCAAGGTATAAGCACAGGATCAGCCGATCAGCCTGCTGAACAAGCCCAAGAACAAAGCACCCTATTATACTGCACAGGCAGAGGTGGTAGAGTCACAGGAAGCAGATGTCACAGCAAAAGGACAGGCTGTAAGTGAAGTCCCAGTGCACAGCAAAATGTTCAGTTATGAAAAAAACCAAACTAACCAAATATGACAAAACAACTGAGTAAAAACTATGAAGTAAAAGTTTTAAACTTATGGCATAAGGGTGGGAAGTAGAAATAGGGGATAGATCATAAGAAGGTGCCTACTGAATAACACAAAAAGAGACGTGGAAGGCAGGAGTAGTTGGATCACAAGAGGATAAACAGAATGTGCCAGTGTTTATTTCCAACAAGACATTGTGCTGCTTATTTCCAACAAGACATGTCTATAAATGTGTTGCAAAGATGGACAGAAGCTGTCACGTGTTCTCCTGCCACAGCAGCTCCCTGTTCCTATTGGCAGCACAACGAGGGTGGAGAGCCCTTGCCTTTCAGCTAGCAGAAGAATACAGGGCCCAGCCCAGGTCCCTGGTGAGGACCAGGCCAGGGAAGGAGCAGCCCCCACTGTGCAGACACCCCACTGCAGCACCACGGCTCACACTGCTTCAAGCACGGAGCTTGACACTCCCAGGGCAAAGATGAGGAGGGGAGCAGTTTCTGGGACATAAATAGACTGGAGTATGGCTTAACTGTGAAAGCTGCAGTTGGGAAGTTTTTTAACATGCCCCAGGACCTCTGCAAGGTAGAGAGAGGTTCTTCCTGCCCCAAGGAGGTCAGCACTATATTCTCCTCTGAGAGTGATGTAAATCCGGTTATAGTAGATGAGGAATGGTGGGAACCATACACATCCTCCATGCTCAGATTTTTCATAAATTTAACTTTTTTCTATAGCCAGTCATATCCATACTCCTTACAAAAGTGATTGGAACTAAAGTATAATATTTCTTATTTAGACCTAGGTCCTGTCTTACTATATAGAAATCTAAATTTGCACTTGCAAAATAAACTACAGATTTACATCTAAATTATTCTCTATGGTAAGTCTCATGCCTATTGAACATCAATGTGTTAGGTGACACAGTTGGAAAATGACATTGTATTTCCATATTCATGTATGAAGTATGGATAAAATTAATGTCTCAAAGTCTGGCAATCTCTTTTTCCTTAAATATTTACCTCTGCTTGACATTATATGTTTTAACCTTAAATGAAACTATTCCATACAAATATAATAAAAAATATTTCCCTCTATCTTCCCTTATTTCATATAAGCAATGTGGTACTGTTGAAAAACTGCTAAGCAGCCTCAGTGCCATTTTCAGAGATTCCAGTAGAAACCAAGTCCTTGAATTTAGGATAAAAACCCTAGCCCTTATAAATAATTGCTGCAAAAAGATGATCAAAAGAAAAAAACCTACACATCAAACTGCATATATCAATCTTATTTGCTGTTCTTGATATTTGTGCAAATACAGCTAAACTCCTGAATATTAATTTTTCTATAAATAAAATTTTGATTAAAAATGTTGACATGACTGAGCCTCAAGGCTTTTTAAATCACACTATTCTATACAATGTATTTTCCCAATCAATGACAGCAGCAAGGCAAAAATTATTATGTTTTCATAGCAACTATTGTTTACAAAATGCCAAAAAGAAAATGTCCCTTTATGATACTAACATTGTAGCTATCATCACTAGCTGGAATGATAATGCTGTGCTATAGCTGGCACCATTAACAGCTGGGCTCTTAACAGACTGTAACACTGGCTGTTTGAGGCAAAGGAAAGTCAGAGGAAGGTGAGGTATGTTTGACTCATACAACGTTGCCAGCATTACGACCTGACTGTAGTCTACAGATTCTTCTGCTGCCAGAAAGGAAGAAACAGCCCACAGAATAAATTCCTGATTGTTGGGGAGGATGAAATAGGAAAACCTTATAAATATGATTGCCTGGCAAAAGATTTGGAAAATACAGACATTGAGATGAGAACTAGATTTGAAATAACAAACCTTGACTACTGAATAACTAGAAAACAATAGTATACCCAAATTGAAAGCAATCCCCCCTTCTGATTAAACAATGCCCTTTACCTGCAGATAGGTCCAAGGGTCAAATGGAATGCTCTGTCTCACCCCCAATGTATGGTTCATCCCACACCTGTGACCCTCCCCTGAAGTATCAGGTATCTGTGACCCCATTGGCCCAAGTCCTGTTCCAGCCCACCTTGAAGCCCCCTGATAAGGTGTGCCCGAGGGACCGGATGCTCTCTTGGACCTTCCCCTGGGACCCTCACCTGGAACCCTCCCTCTTTCTCCTTCTTCCTCTCTCCCTGGGCCTGCCACGAGTTGTGCCTGGCAACTCCAAGCAGGGCCTTTCCCCCTTTTAATAAACCACATTTTCTAAGACTTGACTTCAGAGATCTCTCATCCATCCAAACCGTCCTGGAGACCTGCACTCGCTACACTGATGGTAAGGAGAAAACATCCACAGCCTGCAACTGTGATATTTGCTAGCAGAATTACAGTGTGCTGCTGAATTCACAACAGCTTCAGTGTTTGGCTGTTTGTTTTTTTTTTGGACAGCAAACACACTTTAAACAACACTAGCAGGGAAACTCCAGAGTTTTTTCCAAAACACAGTGGAAAGTGATGGGAATCCACATATTGTGCCACAAAGTACTTTTTGAATTAATGTGTATTTTGACTGTATTCACCACAGCAGTACAACAAACTTGAGTTTATATGGCCTTTATTACTTTTGGGAAAGGTGCAGGACAGTGCACAGGTGAAGGAAGTTTCAACGGCCAAAGAGTGTCCCTTCCTCAGCTGCATTCCTGTGGCTGTTCACGGTCAACACTGAAACCTCCTAATTCCTGTCTGCCTACAGCAGCTCAAAACAACTGTCCCTGATGACAGCAGCTCAAAACAACTGTCCCTGATGACAGCAGCAGTACATCTGTACAAGTCCACACCCCAAGTCCAGGTGTGTAGCACTTTACCAGCTCTGCTGTGATCTGCCTGTGACCCAAATCTAAAAGAACCATTCCTGAATGAGGATGGGAGAAGAAAACTAGCCAATAAGCAATGAAAGAAAAATTATTTCAATCCAACATGGTCCACAGAGAGAAAAGGCAGAAGTGTAACACCTGAGGTGCAGAAAGAACACAGGCAGACACACATAAGAGAAGACAGAGTGACACATGACAGAGGATGGTGAGAGCTCTGCTGAAGCACAGCACAGGGATGCAGGTAAGGTGGGGAGTTCATGTTCAGTGACAAGCCAGGGAAGAGCTGATGATTTATGTGGGCACAGGTATTCAACCTACTGGTGTTCAGTTTACACCCTAAAGTCTGACAATGATGAAAGATGACAGCCGTGGAGTAAGAATGAATGAACAAATCCTGGATAATGCTAATCTGTTCCTGGAACACCATAACAAGCAGTACAGAGAAAACCTAAACTTAGCAGTGATTTGAAGGTTTTACTTACCCAGCTGAGCTGTTATCATGACTCGAACAGAATCACAGAACTTGTCTATAACTCGTACAGGACGACGTGTTGACAAATCAAGCAGCAAGATATGTCCTCCTCCTGTCCCTATCCACAGTGCAGTATTTTTCTGCAGACAAATGGTCTTCACTCTTCCAGAATAAGCCAATTTGTGTTTTGATTCCTTATTTAATTTTTCCACTTTGTTCCTATAAGTATGGAAAGAATTTGCATTGGAATTTGGTGGCACCCTATTCTGCAGCTACTAAAATGACACTCTTAATACCAGACTTAAGCAATCATTCAGCAACCCAAACACAAAATTCTCATGCAAACAAACTGGGATGAAAACTATTGGATCCAAAGAGCCATCTGGTCTGCTTAGAAGACCTTTAAATAGAAGGCAGGAACACTTCTCAGTTCTCCCCCAGTCTGCGGGAGCTTAATGTCACAGCAAAGCAGGAAAGAGCACACCTACACCTGCTCCTAACCTCACCATAAAAAAGAAATGGATGTGGCATGCTAAGGCAGAGGAACAATTTAAATGCAAATGAAAAAGTTGTTGCAGTTAATAAAAATCTGATTTCCTACTGAATTTGTGCACTGAAAAGACATTCTTGTTCAGAAGATGCAGGAAATAACTGGATTAGCCTTAGCACCTGTAGGACAGCAAAAGACTTTATTCTTTCTTGAGCTAAATGAGTCTTCTTGACATCATAGAGAAATTGGGAAATACAGTAAGAGTCTTTAAAAAGTGGGATTCTGCATGGGATATTCTGAAGTTCTGGGCCAAAAGACAGGATAGGAAATCCACACTTGCCCAACAAAATGGACAAATGCCCTACTTCTGGCAGGTCAGGGTACCATGCTAGAGAAGGCAATCTGATATTCCCCTTCCTATCCACCAGGCCAACAACCTGAAATAAAACACTTACTTAAGAAAATGTGCACAGTCAATTAATTCAGAAAGTTTTTCTGTCTTCTTGTCCCAGATTTCCACAAAATGGCTGTTTTTCTTTGCCAAGTAGATGGATTTGTCTATTGCTATTGAAATAATGTTTGCGTCACTGTAAGCATTATGACAGAACCTAGAAAAGAGAAGAATTCCAGTTAGATATATAGAAAACACCTAGTAGAAAAACTAGGCTACTATGAGTGGGATTAGTTTCTCTCTGACTCTTGCAGAATCATTCAGCCTTAAAATCAAACTAGGATAAGATAAAACTGAAAGGCTTTGCTTTAATCTTCCTATGGTTCAACATAAATTCTCACAGTAATAGAGTTAGGCTGATGACATCCTTGGAGGCACATTAATGCTCAAAGTCTATTAATAAATCTTTCTCATCAAACACTCTTTTCCCTGCTCAGGAAAAACTCCCCTTAACTTCAGAGTAGTATTTGTCCATGTGAGAATTACATCAAACACTCCCAAACCCTCAGTAAATAATTTCTAAATAGTGAGAAGTCAGCAATCATATGTGATTAAATATATATACGGCAAAGATACGCACACATACCATACTGACAAACATAGAAGGACAAATACTAAGATAAATGTGTAACTCTAAGTAAAGTAAACAGGGTCTGGACTAGGCCAACTGGAGAAGAAAATTGATCAGTCGCATAGATAATGACTTCATCAATCCTTTATGGAGTAAAAATGTGTTTCCTTGTTTAAAAGTAGCAACAAATACTTTCAACATTACTCACTGATACTCCATCTGCATTATGGAAAGAATAGAACAGAAACAAGCAAACTCAAAGAATGAGCTCTAGAACAAGACATTGTATCAAAGTACTGTCAGAAATCATTGATGAAAACAAATGAGCCAAATAACATCACTTATAAAAATCAAAAACTTACAGTTGACTTGTCTTTGTTTCAATGAGCTTTTGAACAGAGAAGTCACTGGTTAAGGCAATGATTTTTGTTCCACAGCCTCCCCAGATTACATTTTTTTCAGATAAGCATGAGGATTCATTTAAGCACATCAGGGGTGTGCTAACATTTCCTATAGTCAGTATCTTCAAAGGTGTAGCACCCTTACACTGCAAGAAAAAATATACTCTGTGTTAGAAACAAGGAGTATACAAACACTCAGAATCCTGTTAAAACAAGGTTACATAGCCTGCTGAATTAAATTTACACATCCAGATTTTCTGATGGTTCAGAACATCTCCAGAATGTTACTGACTGAAAAGCACCATAGTCCCATTATAGATGTCCCATAGGAGACAGCCAGTGAGCAGAAACAGGCCAAAGCAGGGACTGACACTTTCTGCAACCCCTGGCACACTTCAAGGACTGGCTTGAAAGACACATCTATGTCTCTGAAGATGTCCTACACTGGACCATATTCTAGTTCTGAAATGCACTGCAACTCCATAACTGCTCTAAATGCATATGGTCAGGAACTAAACCTTCAGGCGCCAGATGATAGAAACAGCTCCCAGCATTTCTTCATCTGTTCCGTGAGCAGAACTCTGATCTACAGAAAACTTAAACAATATTTTATTTTTGAACATAGCTGTTATACAAAAAAATATTAAATGAGAGGAAAAAGGAGCTATTACAGCAATAAATAAAGGAGGTCAAAATTGTTAGAATATTCTTAACAACAACCAATAATAATGTCAGTCTCCAGACAGTTTGCCAGGCCTTTCAAAGGAATTTTCCACCTCTTAACTCTTTTCTTTATGGAAGTTATTGTAAAGTGTGCAGTTCTTCTCAGACTGCAACAGAAAGTTAATTTTTGTTTTAGAGAAGCAATTAATTTTAGTTTTAGAGAAGCAATTAAAAATAAGTGGCATGAAATAAAGCTACTCTTAGTAGCTGCTTTAGATATTACTAATACCACTCTGTAGAAAAGACAGCAAAGAACAAGTCTACCTTTACTGCTCTGTCTTCAAAAACTGCCAGTCTGCCATCAGCTGTGCCTACCAAGAAGAAATTCTTCTGTTTGCTGAAATAAAGTAAAATAATTAATTCTGTAAGTGCCTTAATCAGGTAAGAAAAATTAAAATGAGAAGTCTCTAGTATTTCAAGTATTCTATAAAACACTAAGAGCAAACACAAACCCTGTGATAATGAATGTAGTCCCCAGTTGCATTGGGTGCAAAATTAAGTGGAAACACAGGCAAAACAAGCAGTTGTCAGAACAAAAGTGCAGCGTGTACAGATGTCATTTTCTGAACACCTCAGTTTAGCAGTATTTTCAAAATGTAACCCAAAACATTTAAAATTCATTTATACCTTTGCTTTGAAAGAGAATTACAGTATAAACAAGTGATAGAATCTGACATTTTCTGCAGACGATGCCTTCTAGTTTCATCTTCTGTGTTAACTGCCCACAGAGAACCAGACTGGGTTCCTGCTACAATCCAGTTTTCCTTCTCTGTAGGAAGAGTCACTAAGGCCAAACTTATAATTTTACTGTCTGCAATATCCTGAGTCAAAAAAGAAGAAGATAAACAACTTGGTCATTATTTCAGTAAAGGTAAATGGTAGTAAATTACTGATGATAAAAATATAGCACAATAGACTTGTGCTATAGACAATAGGAATCTGGACAGACCCTTGGCCTAACTTCCCCTTTAAGAAATCTAATGCCCTATTAGCAGAATACATCATCAACTGGGCCACCTATCTTCAAAGTGCTGGGAAGCACCCCTCAACCAGTACACAGGAAAATCTCTCAGCTGAATGCTGACAAAAAAAGATACTCTTTTGATTCTAATCAAGATCTTGAAGCCATCAGAGAATTGAACAGATATAACTCTTGCAATACTAATTGCTAAAGATGAAAATACTGGCCTAATATTTCTTCTTCTCATTTTATTTTTAGAAAAACAGCCCATTATACCAATTATACCAATTTATACCAAAGCTACCAATTCAGATGTATCATGATCAACAGATGGCAGATGGAAATAGAACTGAAACAACTTTGAGGATGAATCATGCTCAGTTCTGGCACACATGTTCATCACACCTGGTAAAACCTTTCCCCTTTGCTGATGGGATAGAACTGAGATGTATCAAAATCAAATGTAAAGAGCTGGAGGGCATCACCGAAGTGGCACAAGGAGATGGCATTTGTGGGAAGTGAGAGGTTGTTAAGAGACAACCTGGATTGTTAAAAGGAGGTAGAGAGATGAAGGTCGGCCTAACTATTAACTCCTTTCTGTTGTCTCCATGCTAGAAATCATTTCCATCTCAGTAGTAGAAAGACAGTATTATGAGAAAGTTCAGGCTGGACAGCAGGAAGAGAGTAAAAAGCAACTGCTTTTCTACTTCATTTCATGGATACAATGATGACTCACTTATGAGCAATCTTTGCTCTCAAAGCTTAGCTTTCCAGAAGTAATATCCTGCTGTAAAAATGCAATTAATTTTTCTGAAATACATCTGTCTGACAGAAAAAATAGAATAAATATCAACTTTCCCACATACCTCACAAGTATGTCCATCTGTGTTTAGGTTAACAAATGAAAGCTGTGCCTTTTCTGTGTTCCCATTGCCTATCCAGACTCCTGCCTTCTTGCAGCTTTGATTGGCAGCCACCATGCACTCTGCTGTAGATGTGCTAGGTATGGAGACATACCTCATCAAACAGATAAGCTCTGCAGAATTCAGGATCTCATAAACCTATAAAGAAAGCCACAGCATGCCCATGGTGACAACAATGGCTTGTACAGCAATGAATAACAAGCAACAGATAACAGCATTTTTTAGATATGGACACAGTATCTCAGCAGCCTGGTCTTTGTACTGCCACAGAACAGTGTGGAACTGCACTGATATTATTTAACAAAGTCTTTTTGGCATAGCTCTAGTAAAGACCAGGAAGTAATCTGAATTGTGTTTCACTACAGTTGCTACACAGCAATACAGGGGAAAACAGCAAGCTAGAACATGTGGTTGGTAGATTTCAGTGGAACAGTTTTTTCTGGAAGGCAAGAGCAGCTAATATTTCATGGCAGTTTCCATTCCAGAAAAGAACAACAGAAAGAAACCTGTGCTTCTCATTAACTTAATGCCTGATTCCTTTTCAGAAACCACAACTTTGTACTGCCATCTATCATAAAAAAGCAAATAAACCAAGTAATACCTGGGAAGATGTTGGTCGTTCCTGAGGGTTTTCCTTCAAACACTTTTTAATTAAATTTTCAACTTCAGGCCAGGGGGAACACCCATATTCTTTGACAGGATCTAGAATGTAAAATTACATAACTTATTAACCAGCATTTACCATAGTTCTAACTAACCTTCTTATTTTTAGAATTTGTCTAACTTCTTACTGAGCTGTTCTAAGAAATATCACATTCGTAGGTAAAATGTCAGCATAAACTGCTTGGAATTGCTCATCTGCCATCATATGCTAGAGCATGAAATGCTAGAACTAGAGTCCTTTTAATTAACAGCAGTTAAAGGAAATGGATTTTGCTTTATCTTTTTCTTTGACATCCCCGTGCCTGGGACTGAATTGCAGATATACATGGGTTGTGTTTCCATTAATGCTGACCATTCAAGGCTATGTCACTTCAGTCAACATTCTTTCAAATTCCTGTAAACACTGTTTTCCATATTTATTCTTCTGAGTATATGGAATACAGATGAACTTCCAAAAATAGATACAGCAAATAGATAAACAACTCCATATAGCATTTACAAGATATGGAAATTTAAATTCCCACTTAGTGCTTGGAATATGTATCTTATGACTATAGCTGCTGAACTCTCTGAGAACAAATCATTCATGATGGTGCCTGTATTGCTTTTCCTTTTAGTTCATCATAATCCACAGCAAATATTCCAGTCCTACCTCAGACAGAGGTAACATTAGTGATCAATACCTGCAAATGAACATATTCAGTGCAGCAAAAGACAGGCACTGTTTGCTTGTGAGATCAGCCAGCCCCTCCTTTGGTGGAAGGAACTGTACTATCTCCAGAAACGAATACTTCAATTATTCCACAGGGCTTATAATACAGTCAATACAGCTGCATTTAAGAGATACTTAGTCATCAGTTCCTGGGATATCCTCTTCAGGAAGGGGGCGGAAACTGTCTCAGCTTAGAATTGGACTGTTCTCCTTAAGGAGCAGAAAATGTATGAACACTCTGTCTCTCATAATGGAGAAGCTATGCCAGGCTGAGTGCCAGTTCTTTCCTAAATGGAGCAAAATATTCCTTAAAGAATGTTTCGTGAGTATACCCACTATTGCTGGGCAATAAATAAGAACACCAGACATTCAGCTTGTAGTGCTATAAAAATTCAACAGCTTTCAACACTGGCAGAAGTTGCCCAAGTTACTGTCCAAATGATTACATCATGTCCAGCCTGATAGCCTGTTTAATCTTCCTTCCAGCAGTCAATAATTATGTATTGTAAGCAGAAGGAATATGGAGAATGTTATATTTTCCTAAGTCTCCTTCTATGATCACTGTTAGTTACAACATAACTCATAAGATATGCTATTTCTGGAGGAGGCAGGACAAAAGCTAAAACTTTTAGAAACAAGGCATACCTGGTAATTTTCCTTGTATTGCTAATTCATCAAATTCATTTGGAAACTTCAAGCCTTCCATTATTCTACCTCCTCCTGTTAAAATGTCATAAAGCAGCAAGCCAAATGAATAAACATCAGCTTGTTGATTGTAAATAACATTTCCTTTGGCAACCTCTGGCGCTCGAAATCCTGCAAATAAATCATTCATTAATAAGTATGCTTCATATCAAGACAAAGTCATCTTTGTACTTCAAAAAGTAAACAATTATTGATAAAAATGACACAGGAAGTGCAAAGAAAAACATCAAACTATTTCTGGGCTGGCAATAGCTTGTACATGGCAAATGTCCAAAAATATCAGCAGTAAGTATAAAGGAAGAGGATAGTACATCAATTACAAAGCTTCTGCCCCTTTTAATATAAAACAATTACTTTTTCAAGGAATGCTGAATATCAAGGGGAAGTCTGCAGTCTTTATTGATGGTCTAACATTTAACACTTGAAGTGATGCTCCCAAGCACAATTTAAAAGACCTAAAGGAACTTTTCAAAGTGGTTGAATTGTTCAGGGCTTTAGAATGGATGCTAATAGGTTACCTCTAAAGTTGGGGAACAGAGGAGATATTTATTGCTTTAAAAAAAAATAAGACTTATGTATTAATTAAATTACTGGAAATTAAAGCAAAATATTTTAGCAGTATAATTTCAATATCACAATAACCATATTAAAACCAGACAATCAAAAATTATTATGAATGCATGTAATTTAATTTCTTCTTTTTAAACCTTTAATGTGCTCCTTGATTCTTCTAAAAGGTGTTAAAACATGAACAGGAGGAATGGCCAAGAGGTATAAATCTGGCATCACAACTTGTAGGACTCCCTTTTCTGACTTTTGACTAGAATATAGATTTGAGTTGCTTCTTACAGACTACATAAAAAATATATTAGCTATTTTTGGACATAATGGACTTTAAATCAAATCATATTTCCATACCTGGTGTGCCTTCTGAGGTTTTTATTCCCATTCGGCAACAATACTGGGCAATGCCATAGTCAGCTATTTTTGCAATAACAGCTGAATTGGGATATAAGGTAAAGAGCAACACATTGTGAGGCTTTAAATCGCGGTAGATGATCATTGCTGAATGCAGGTACCTAGGAATCAAAAAATATTTTCTGAAAGTATTCACAAGTTAGGGATGCATCTGTATATGCACATTGAGTGCATTATTCTCCTAACAGTAAATTGTGCTTTCAAACATGAAATATTGTGCTAAAAATGTCAAACATCACCAACATGACACAGCTTTTCTGGATAATGACTTTAGAATTGTTCTGAAATACTATTTACTGTTTACTACTTTACTATTTACATTGCAGTATTTTAGCACCAAGTTTTATCTGAAGAGTCGCTGATAGTTTGAGAAATGCATCTTAGAACCTTAAGCTTAACCCTCTTGGCAGGTTTTGTCATTTTTAAAGTCACACTGCAATGAGGTGAGGTGATTAATGGACTTTCAGAACTTGAAATATGCACTAAATTAATTTCTATGACGTTTCAGTAAGAAATCGACATCCACATGGAAATTGCACCCAGAGTCTTGCAATTTCTCTACTTATATGAGCATCACTCGTTAGCAGGAAAAAAAACAGGTAACTAAAGTAAGTGTTACATATCAGCCAATCAACCATAAAAATACAAGCATTTGTCTGACCCAGGAAATATTCTGCTTGAGATGTGAGAGAACAGAAGCTTTTCATTTGCAGTATATCATCTTTGAAGCTATATCCTGTTTTTACAACAATGCAGAAGTCATATTTACCTTAAGCCATCTGCTACATGGAGAGCTATCCTGTGCTGAAGTGTTCTAGTTAAACTTGCATTGTCCTGTTGAAGCAAACGATCAAGAGATCCTTTGAGGGCCAATTCCATCACCAGCATCCGGGGACGGACTGCAGCAGCCAGCAAAGACACCAAACTGGGGTGGTGGAGGTGACAAAGCACTGCGAGCTCCTGTAAATTGTAAAATCAGATGAAATAGTGCAAGAAGCATAATCTCTACATCTGAAGTAAACTGAAGAATGTTTTAGAGAGAGGACTTGCAATTTACTTAAACTTTTAAAACTCTTTGCTAGGGTTGTACTCCAAGAGCAGCTCTACAGAAAAAAAGGCAGTATTTCTTACTTGTCTTAGGAGCCTGAGGGAAGTATGTTTATTGAAAATCTTCACAGCAACCTCTTCACCACCATAGGACGCACGGTACACAGATCCAAACCCACCATCACCTTTTGAACAATAACATTGAAGAGTATTACTAAAAAGGGGATAACAACCATTTCTCAAAAATAAGAGCTGAAAGGGTTCAGTTTTAAAATATGTGGACCATCTGCTGTGTTAAGATTCCTGATCAGTAAACTAAACACATAAAACCCAGTGTCCTAATGCACAAATTAATGGAAAGTTTGAAACTCAATAACGGGAAATTCAGAATACCTTAAAATAATGCATTTCTTCAGAAGGTAAATCTCTAAAATGCTTTTTATATGTTACAGAACTGACTTCAATAGATTTGTTTACATAATCTCTATACAAAAACCCCACTCTACAAAATAATGCTTACCCAAGAGAAATTCAGGAGCTTCATCAAATTCCAGGTCATCACTGTTCAACATAATATTTCTAGGCAAATCAGCCAGTATCAGATCAGGAGCAATCTGAGCAATTGGAATGGTCTGTCTTGGTTGATCTGGATTTACCAAAAGGTCACCTAAGAAAAGCAAAAGAGAAAATGAAAAAAAGAAAAAAAAAAGAAGGGTATCATTGTAAAAGCACTGAAAGGCATGAGGATCTCTGAGAATGCGTAAGATCAATGTACCTAAAATTAGATTAATATATGTGTTTTACATACATACACACACACATATATATATGCATACACACAGACATACATACTAAAGTTTGCCACTCAAATTCCTGGCTCTTACATGTTTAAGTATTTTCAAGGTTCTATATATGTACCTAACAAATGTGAAAAAAATTGCTGCAGTGCAACACTAACCAAGAGATCATTTTTCTGTCTGTAAAAAGAAAGAATGCTATTAGTATGTAGAATGCCATACTGAATATTGTCTCTTAAATTACTGTGCTATGTGATCCAACCAAGAGATCACATATTAGTTCTACTATCTGCTGGATTCAGTTCCAAGATTGAAGCTGCATTATCAGTATTATGACAAAATGATTCTTTCCATCATTGCTATTTTTATATAACCACACAGAGTAGATGCAATCTGTCTCATATTCTATTCTTATATATACTAGACAACTCTGACATAAAAAAACCCCAAGTTGCTTTTGACTTACACTGTAATTTTTTCTAATGGAAATGAAACATTTTTAAATAACACGAAATACCCAAATGTTATAAAGGGGATGTTGTACAGTATTTGTGTACCTCTATATACCTCAAATGGCATAAATATATACCTTCTTCAGCCTTCCTAAGCAAGTCATCAAGTAGTATTTTTTGGTGTTCTTCGCCATCTTGAAAGCTGTACAGAGCCCATTTCTTCAACAGTGTTTCCCCTTCACCACAAACATCTATTTCCAACAAACCTGGAAACCATTCTTCCATAAGAGAATCTATGTGATCCACAACTTGCCCCAAAAGGATGCACCCTTTAAGAAACAAAAAGAGGGAAATTACAGACCCAATCTGCCATACTTTTAATTGCAAATATAAACTCTATATTCCAAAGGCAAAAGCACAACAAACCAAAATGGCAAGCTGCAATCAAACTGAAGCAAAATTCAGGCTCAGGAATAATTAACCTTTTCTGCAAGAAGGTGCTGTAATTTTCAAAAAACTGTCTGGGTTGTTGTCAAATACTGCTGATTCCACTAGACAATAAGCTTCAGGAGACCAGTTCAAATAGATGCCTTGTCTCCAGTACATTCTGTTAGGACGAAGAGCTCGCTCTAGAAAACACAAAATTAGATTAAAAGTCTGATCTCCAAGATGAATGTCAATTTAAAAATATTTGGAATAATTAATGGTACTTTGAATATGTAATTATGATTGTAGGGTTATACCTACCCAAATAATAAACAAAACAAAGGCTACAACCTCGCAGGCAGCACAGCCCCAAAAAAACTAAATATATGTCAACTTGTGTTCAGTTCTAGAAGGCATACCCACAAACTGTAAGTATTTACCCACATGGTAAGTCATGCAGCAGGTAGGCATTACAGAAATGCTTAGTTACATTCACATTCAAGCACAGACTATCTCAGGCAAAATATGGAAAAAAGCTGTGATTTAAATTTTTCCTGTCACACACTCATGAAATAGCAGGATGCAACTGGAATTTGATGCTCAGAAGAAACTCAAATGCCAGGACATCAGGCATTCACAAGGGATATTTGTAGAGTATTACCATGTGAAAGCATGGCATTCTTGGGGAAAAAAGTAAAAACATATCCCCTCTTTCTGATAAAAGCAAAGCTTTGAGACTTAAATAAAGGGAGAATTAATGAACCCGAAGAAAAGCAGTTCGTTTTTCTGTGTGGAAGACATATCCCTTCCTGTATTCTTTGTGGAAGCAAAGAGCAGTAAGCATAAAGATTTCCCCTATCTCTAGCATGTGAAGGACAGAAATGGACCACTTTACTTTCTTTTGCACACAACTGCAAGATCAGGCACTATCTTTTCCTGGATACTTCTAAATTACAAAAATGACCACTGTCTTTTTCTTACATTTGTGAAGTGCTTACAATTTAGCTAAAGCAAAACAGTGTTGGGGACTAAAGCTTTAACATGCAGGTGTTGGCATTTGAAGCAAAGTTGCACACTATTCCTTTTGAAGATAAAGATTTGTACCTCTTCCTGATAGCATGTAAGGTGATATCTCAAGCAACCTGTTGATGAGCCTGGACCAAAATCCCATAGGGAAGTACGGCATCTCATAAAGCCTGATGATAATTTCCGAATTTTCACAGTGGGGAAGTTCTATAACAGGTCTGTGATCAGACAAGCTGGAGGAAGAAAAATATTAAGACAGTATTTGATGATGTAATATATCTGAGTTTATGACATATATTATTTATAATGTAAAATGCATTATTTATTAATGAATGCATGATTCCGATAGGGAGCTAAAAGATAGTGTGTATGTTTATTATGCTTGCTTGTGTCAAAGTGAAGTTCTGACTGTAATTTAAACCAAACAACACCTCATTAACGTGTCATTAGATATTTAATGCAAATATGAGAAAAATCTGAGACATACATAAGGCAGGTAAGACATTCAGATAAAATCTTCCTATCCCAGGGCTTTGAAGGACATAAAAATCCTAATCAGTGCAGCCATGCAACACTCTTTACATTTGGCAACATAAACATTACTAAGCACATTAAGGAAATATGTATGTGAGGCAGAGAAATTGAGTTATCTGCTTCAGATGAAACAAAAATACCACATTCAAAGTCATAACACTTTTTTTGTCACCACATTTAGTATCTACACTTTTTGAAGGAGATAGTGCCTCTGAGTAACTTGTTGGTGGTTCTCACTTCACGCAAATAGGTTATGGAAATGTTTTGTTATCTTTTAGATTGCAATAAATATCTGTAATGCTGGCACTCTACTGTGAAGCTAAATTATAACCTCCTTGCTGTAGTCTTGAAGCGTGGTAACTGTAAAAGAAATACTGTCCTCATAAAGTGTTCTATCATTTATAGTTTCCATTTACCCACCATGTTGATACAACATAAGCTTTATCTGCTACACGATCAGCTTAACATATCTCTTCTGAAAGCATTTACTAAAATGTAAAATACAAAGAGTACATCATGCTTCCATGTACCAAATTGCTGTGATGATCAGTGAAACTAGTTAGCCTGATGGAAGGTTTCAATTTTGATCTAGCTCTATGGCTGTCATTTGTGGGTTTAGCTCCTTACTTACCTGCTTGGGATTAGTAGTTGGTCCTCTCCTAATGGCAAAGCAATCTGAAACTTTTCCAGAAGCTTAAAGTATTGCGACATATAGATTTTAGGGAATTTGCTCTTCTTCAAAAGGAATTTTTCCACATCTGAACGCTTTACAATTCCCTTAGGGTATTTAGAAGAGCCTTCTACTTTCACCATCAGAATCTTTTAAAAAAAGTGAAACAATTTCAGGTGTACATTCATGATTAGATGAAAGTTTCAGAGGTTAGAAAATCTGAATATATACAATAATTTTGAGAGTGTTTCTCGATCAACATTTCAATGATGGTCTCACTTGAGCAGTCAGTCTGCTGCTCTCCCATTCCAACTTCATATCCACTCACTTAGCTCTGCCATCTGTACCTAGCATACAATTAAAATTTTTCCCCCATTCTTACAGCCTTTAGCCCAAAGTTCCAGCTTTCATCCCAACCTGTGACAATATATTGCAGGATTACCTTGCATCCATGGGGTTTTTCTATTCTACATGTATTCTTGTGTCTGTTGCAGTTTACATTATATTGGACATTACAATGTAAGAACAGACAAGCAATGACACAGTTGTCCAGAAAGCAACAGAAACAGAAAGAACCAGGTAAAAAAATGTGGTCCTTGAGAAAATTCTAGATCATGAAACAATAAAGAAATAGTGAAAAAGGAACACTGATGAGTTACAGTGGCTTTAGACAGGGGAAAATGTACCATAAATATATACACAAAAAGTGTTTAGTCTGACCTGTGCCATGATTTTACACAGCCACTTTGGATCTACGAAATACAGATCTCTTAGCTGTAGTGCTGGATCTTGGAAATGAAGGAGAACACCTGCACAAAGAATACTGTAATAAGCAATGCATTGCTCAAGATCAATATTAAGCAAAGTAAGCACTTCACCCTGGGCTGTTTTTATTATATGACTTGACATAAACTATTTGAATAATAAATACAGCTATATTGCTGTCAATATCTCAGAACAGGATAGTGCAAGCGCAGCATGCTCAGCTTTACCTTTATTTTCAGACTTTTTGTTAGATTTTTAATCCGACTTGCTTTTTTGCTAAGATCTGTGTGGTTTATTATTTAATCTTAGGAAGTCAGTACTGCACTGAGATAAGCTGTTACATGTGTTCTTCTAACCACTATTCCATTTGAGTGATTGGAGCAATTGCATCTTTCTTCAGCAACTGTGCTGCCTAACCAGCAGTAGAATGTTTTCAAGGAGGGGTAAGAGAGAGCAACAGATATAAACTGTTACATTACTGATCCTTCACATTGTGGAATTCCCTTCCAAATAACGTGGTTTAATAAACTAATGTTACCCAAGCTTAGACACCTCAGCTTACCATTTTGTGGCAACCTTGTGAAAGACTTAAAAACGTGTACAGATCTATCAGCTGCAGATTTACAACAAAGTGCTAACAAACACACATTGAAGAGAATATTTTACCTGATTCATTCAGAAAGTGAATTGCATGAGGGAGTTCATTTTCATCCAGCTGTAACTGGCCTTCTTGTACCAGTTCCAGCAAGCGTTTCTGATCAATTACAGGAAATTCCACTGGGACGTTTTTACGTTCCAGCAAAATTCTCTTTTCCAGCTCCAGGTAGCTGTCAGGAATTAGCTGACCAACCACTGGCTGATCTCTGATCTGTAAAATTATGAATAATAATCTTAAAGGTATTAAATTTATTCATGTGAAATGCAGAAAATAAAACTAAGATATAAAATGTATGTCCACTCAATAACAGCAGAAAGGAACAAGACCACTCATTTATTGGCTAACATGGCCTCTGAAAGGTAGATGTGAGTAATTATTCTTTCAGAATTACAATGTCTTTCTATAAATAACTACTCAGAGAAAAAATATTTCCATATCATTGTACATAAAAAATAATAAATGAGGTCTCTCAGAAGACATTATTTCAAAAAGAGGCTTTGGTTCAAAGTAAAAGGAAAATATTCTCTGTATGAGCAGATTATATCATACATCTTCAGTTAATACAAAGCAATAGACAAAATAATAATAAAAACCTATACTTCTTGTAATATGTAATATCTCTAGCCATGTCTTTAGGGAAACTGGGGGGAAGAGGGTAGTAGCTCAATTAAAAGTCTCCACTGTTGGCAGTCAATGGACAAGAGATTTGGATGAAATAAATTTAGCCACATGAGGGACACAAACGGGTGCTCTGTGCCTGTTTCCTGAGCCTCTGTTCCTCCTGCAGCCACCCTTTGATATTTGGTAATCACTAGCACCCAGTCAGGTTTTCCTCTCTCCATGCATGCTGACCTACTAACTATTGAGGAAATGGGAAACAGCTTTCCCAATATTTACAAACTGGCTTCTTAACTGTAATCTTTCTCTCACCAATGTACTGTGATGTTTTTAATATGTCAAAAATATAATTGGTACCTTGTGCAGATGAAATTAGTACCTTGTGTAATTTCAAAGACTTTGGAGTACTTGATGACAACGCTGAATACTTAACTAAAGTTCTCTAATCTCTAAGCAGATACCTTGTAACATTCCTTTCACAAACTACCTACATCATGTATGGTAGCTATCTTATTTACTTCAGGCCACCTTACATCTGTGTAGAAATTTAAACATCGGTTTAAGTCATAGTCTCAAGAGATGTAGACATTAAAGGAACAACATTTTCTCTGGGGTATTGAGTAAGTATGGTGAGACATAGAGCCACATAAAAACACCAGCTCAATTCATGCCTACTGGATATATGAGAGGAGTAATTAACCCATTTCATTTGAAGAGGGCACCTCCTTGTCATTTAGGACTGGTTAGCTGTTCCTTGCACTGTGGAATGAAGTTAAGGAGATTTTGGATATGGCTAAGCTGCTAATTCCTGAGAGAAACAAGAGAGGTGTGTACACCTTAACTCATTTGTACCACCACTGGTGTGAGGCTAGTCATAAACACATCATTTGCTCTATAAAATCTTCCAATGCAGTCATTCAAAAGAAATTTGGGTTGTGGTACGATTTATGAAGCTCTTACTGATTTAAGTAGCACAGGACATCACCTTTTCTCTTTAATGTGTTATGACACATATGAAAAATGTGTTGTTGCATAAATTAAAAAAAACAAAGTATATTCTTTTTGTTACAGATAAGATCCTGCCTTTCTGTGAGCTCTGTGCCTGGGCTGGTCTCTTCATTCACGCTTAGGGCTTCATGTTGTGGCTAAGGAAAGAGTTGGGAGGACTTTGGAGACAACAGAATTACAAGTGCAGATATGCCAATCTAGGAGGATCACAGTCCACAGGATATTCCTTTCCTGCTTTAATTCACTTTCCTCTTTATAGAAATAGTTTCATGCTATATAAACTGAAATCAGTAAATAGGAAAACAGTTCGTTTTCCCAAACCACAACATGATATTTCCTGTCCCCTGATATCTTGCAATACTTACTGTAATTACATGATGCCACCCAAGAAACCAAGGTTTTAATTAAATTTCTTTGTAAGACAAAGATGGCTAATTTTTCATTAAATACTTTATATATGGCCCTAGTGCTTGAAAACAGAACTTAGCTGGTATTTTTACTAAGTTGCAATTTTGGTAAGAAGATCAAATTAAAACAAACCTGGCAATTTTCCTTCATCATTTTGCTGTATGTAACGTTTTATAGAAGGCAAGATGACTTTGCTATCACATAGGAATTTATTTAGTTATGTATTAATGTTCAAAAATGTATTCACTTAAGTAAAACAATGATATTTTCAACATTAAAACAGTATGTAGCTTACCTTGAAGTGAAGACTCTCCTTTATGATGATTTTCCGAAGCCTGATAATGGAGTCAGATTCTTCTGTAGCATTGACAAAGTGGTAATCCTGGATTGCTGGGAAGCCTCGCTTGTTCAGCAGCTCTCTAGTAATTTTACTCATGCAGGCCTTACGTTGCATTTCATCAGAAATATCCAAATGAGTGCCAACAAGAATGACAGGGGATGTTGATGCTCGAGCCTGTTAGTGAGATCCATACTGTTGATTAACTCAATAACAAATGTTGATTTTAGTGTTTTATATTCACATAAAATGTGAGCAATTCAGTCAAACATTCAGAGAGCTGTCTATTTCAAAAGAGAAATATGAAAAAACCTAGTTTTTCTAAAAGGAAGGAGTGTACATCTGTATTTTATTCTTTGCAGATTAACACTATTGGCAGTAAAATAGAGGGACATTATTTGTTAAAAATATCCAACAAAATGGAAAAGTCAAAAGAAATGGTACTTTGCTAGCTGTCATTGGAACAGGGCAGCAGTGAAACATCAGCAGGTACTGCATAGCAAAGGAGAACACATCAGAAGTGATTTTCATCAACACTAAACTGATTGCAGTGCTGTGTCCTGTATCACAGCCCAGCGTGAAAAGAGTGTAAAAGACAAGTCCATTAACAGGAACAGTAAACAAACTCTTTATGTGAGTGTATTGCCCAGTAATGGCTAAGAATCCTACAAAAAGAGAAGACAAGTAATGCTCACTCACCACGTAATGGCTCCATAAATGGAGATAAATACTTGGAAAAAATGACAAACACACAGGCAGATTCTCAGGTCAATTCCCTACCATAGTTCTGGAATAATTCCTATTAATAATAGGATACTAAGCATACACTTAATAGCATGATTTCAAGCCTATATCTAGTCAGCTTTAAATTAGTCTAATTTTAATTTCCCCAAAATTTATACTGGTGTAAAAGAAAAATTAAAGTTTAACTCATTATTTCTTTTATACTATTCCTTTCTTATTTTTATCAGTAAATTCAAAATATTGCCAGAATATACAAACTATTCTTTTGCACATCACTTTGTACAATTTTGTGTCCAAAGTGGTGCTGATCATGTCTTTTTATGTCTAAAATTACTGTCATATCCAATACATGATGTATTTCAGCTCCTGTTTAATATTACTGTTCTTACTTTTTGAAGAATTTTTTTTCTTCTTCCCCTATATAAATATTTATGGTTAATTTGCTGTTCACCTACAGCTCCCTGGAAAGGAGAATTCCATTCTGTATGTCTTACCTTGATGTTAAAAAGCCATGGCTTCATAGCATCCACCTCTGCCTGTCCTTTACTGAGATCATAAACAGCAAGATATAAAGCTCTCTGGGTCATGAAATGAGGATGGGTACTGTAGAACTCTTCTTGTCCTAATGATCAAAAATTTCCATTGTTTAGTACTTCTCTGAACATCTTCAGATCACAAAAAGGCAGAGGAACACATGTTCCTAGATCACAAGTTCACAAGTGGAATTAATGTTTGCAGAAATTTATATAAATTGACAGGAAACCATAACAACTACGCATTTTAGGAAGGCACTCTATGGTAGCTCATTGATTGAAGTTAGTGTTAAAACACATACACTGGGTTTTATATCAAGTGTAAGATTTAACTGGATAAACACAGTTGCTATGTAGACAACTTAAAAGGTTGTGATTCTTTTAAAACTTCAATACTGAATTTCTCCCTCACTCTGTCCTTTTACCTTCTTCCTTTCCTTTCTCCTATACTTTCAGCGACTTCAAAATAAATTCACATAATTAAGCACTTAAAATTACAACTATAGCTGGACATCCAGCTTGAATGGCACTGGTCTGTGCTTATGCATTGTGATAGACTGTATTTAAATGATGACAGACCTCTGTTTAAAAATAACTTTTCTATAGCCTCAAATAGCCCTGGGTTTTAGAAGTGCTTCTGTACTCCCCAAACTTAGAAAGTTTTTCCAGAAACACAAAGTTCAAAGACCTGTCCTAAGTGCTTTGGTGTCTGTGACCTTACAAACCTGTGATACTGCAGAGCCTAGAGAGACCCAGACTACAAATGGAGAAACAGAGTTGAATGCAAGATTCTTCTGGTGATTACATGCAGTTTCTTACTATTCTGAAATGATTATTCTAAGTATTATAGTTGAAATGAGTGGTCAAACCACATTTGGTGATAAGAAATTCCTGAGGCTTCATATTAAATTTGAGGGATTAGCTGCTAATTTACAGAATTCACTGATTTGTAAGTGGTCATTGGACTTCTGGTGTATGTTTGTGGATTCTACTGTCCCCAGTTTGAATTACCACAGGTTGACTCTAAGAATAAGTCATGCATTAAAATATTAGAAAGGATAATAGTAAAGGAAAATAAACTCAGGAAATACCTCCAAAGTCCCACACATTTAATATAAGCTCCTTCTTAATTTTGCCTTTCCCTTGAATGATCCAGTCTTTTACATCAATGCCTACTGTAGCTTTTGGAGAGCCCAGTTCTGTTCGTTTGCTTTTCATTAGCTGTTGCAGCAGGGTAGTTTTCCCACTGCCAGTGTTTCCAACAATCATGAGCTTCATTCTGTTATAAGGCACAGCCTTCTTCAGTCGTTGTTGAAGAAATCTAGTAGAAAAAAATTTGCAAAACTCACAGAAGTGTATAACAGAGAAAAAGACCAACAGAACTCAAGAACAAAGAAAAACCTAGAACCATACCATTTTCTTCAAATTTTCAATATCTGTTTGATATTACTGCTCTTTCAACTGTCTACTCTAATTTCTGGTTTGAAAGCTAAATTTTAATTCAGAATATGTCTTTTTTTGCTTTGTAATTGTCCCAAAATTGTGCTCTGCGCAGTGCACTGGGGAACAAAATAAACATATTACAAATAATTGGTAAGCACCATTTATTGCACAGTTTATGGAAGCATCAAATTCAGGAGTAATACTAGAATGGTCTAAACCACTCTATTTTATCTGTGTGTGTTGATATCATAACCTCCCACAGAGCAGCATGCTGGATTTCATATGACAAACCAGCATCTCTTTTCAAAACAGCACGTTATTTTCTCAATAATTCTCTTTTGTACTGCAAATCCCAAGAAAGCAAACCAGGAATATTCAAGAACAATAGGGCAACAAACCTGATAATGTCTCTGGCTTTGCATCCCACATGCTTGAAGTCTAAATTAAGATGGAGTCCTTCCAAAGGAAGATCCCAGACTTTGGACAGTCTTCCCATTTCATCAGGAAAGAATCTCAAATCAGGATTATGACTTACATCCAGAGAAGTCAAGTTCTCTAGGAAGCCAATCTGAGGAGGAATCTAAATAAAAGAACATTAATTGGGCAACTAAATGTTAAAAAAATGAGAAACATGAATACATTAATTATTTAACAGAACTGGTTATTATTTTTACTGCTGTAGTTAATTTTTTTTTAATAAACAGGCCTAATATCCCACAGTAAGAGAGAAAAGACCTTATAAGTAATTCAGTATACAAACTGACTATATGACACATTCCAGGCAGAAAAGCTGAATAGAATACAGTGATTTTCCTTCACAGAGGAAGGAAATATTTTTACTTATATACCACTTCACTAGTACAATGCAATGGTATGAAAGGTGAAACAAAAATCAAATGAACATTGAAAAATTGCACTCAACTGAAAAGCAATTAAATTTTCTTTAGGTAGAATCTTACACTTTACCTCCTTTAACTTGTTGTGGGAGAGGTGTAGCTTTTCTAGCCTAGACCATGCACATGCCTTTTCACTCAAGTCCAAGACATCTATTTGATTATGATTAAATAACAGCTCCCTTAAATTTAGTGATTTCCAGTGCATTGGTCCAGGCAGGCTTGTGATCTTGTTTTGGCTTAAATCTACTGATCTCAAACTAAAAATATGAAAATAAAAAAGAGAGAAGTTAGCAAATGAAAAAATAAAACCCAGATTAGCTGGAACCAAAGCAGTATTAATTTTTAATAAATAAGTGGATTATCTGTCAGAAGAGATGATTTTCTGACTGAAATCCAAATCCAAATAGATATACTTGTATGCAAATATATGTATGTGCAGAAATTACATAGTTCACCTAGACCTATTGGACAAATATGCTGTTTATGTTACTATGAAACATGAAGCACACAAAAATGCATGCAACACTTTCTTGAATTGTCTGAGCTGGGAGATGTAGAACCTGAAAACTGTATTCTTTTCAACACATCCCTTAAATCTGCTGCTGTGAATGTTAGCATGCTGAAATTGTGCAATATCATGTTAATTTCATTAATATAAATTCCCAAATCTGCTCTCTCTATGGTGCAACCAGCACTCACATCTTCCCACACCTATCAGATCACCCGTCCAAGCACTCCCTCCACAATCTCATCCTAGTGATCTGTTAAGATCAGCAACTTCTGTAAAAAAAGCAAAAGTCCAATTTTCAAATAAGTAATGCTTTGAAGGTATAGCAAAATAAAAGTCACGTGCATTTTTATCACAACTCCTTCTGGAGGAAGTGCTTTTCTTTGAGAATAAGTATGTCTTATTATTTAGGAAGTGAAAAACTAATCTCAGTAGTTTTGTGCAAGTCTGCAGAACTCAGAAAAGTTGCTGATATATTTTTATTGTTGGTTCCAAGGAAATATGAGATTAATTCTAGTATTCTTAGCAAAAATTGTCAGCTTCAGCTGTCAAGGAATATATTTTTAACAACAGTGATTTGAATCTGAGGAGCAGAATTTTTCAGAATCCTGAAGAAAATGTGACTAATTTGTCGTCAGTTTAAAAGCTACCAAGTTCTGGATTTAACCAGTGAGGATTCCCCAAAAATCAGTAAACCATGCAAAATTTTCTGCATAACAACAACTTTGTCATCAGATTATCTTTAGCAAGAACTTGACATTAACATCAATGAATAAAAGAGTTACTTACTGTGGTAGAAGAAGAATTGCTTCTGGAACATTAATAAAACAATTCTGGGATAATTTTAAACTTGTTATGCTGGATGACAAGTCAGGTATCTTTTCTAGAGCAGAAAAAGGGGTTAATCCTATGATTTTAAGAATGGTTTTAATTATTTTTAAGACTGGAGTTTAGACAGACAAGAAGTTCAATCTATTATTTTCATACAAAGTTATCACCTACCAAAGGCACAGTTCAAATCCTTTTTCTTAAAGCTTATTAAAAACTAAACTCAGAAAATTAATGAATATATTGGTTTTAACAAATTATACATTGTTACCCTTCATCTCCTAGTGGCATTAAACACCAAAATAATCCTACTTACACTTTACTGTATTGCAAGTATACAAAAGATTCCCATGTGACCTAGGATTTGTTGGGTCTTATTCACCTATTCATTCTTATTCATTCTTATAAAAATGAGTCTAATGGTTCAGCTGTGTTTAATGCAATCCTAAGAGCTACCTTCTGAAATAATGTGACAGTAATTTCTAAATGGAAGATTTTATGTCTTGAAAGAATAAATTCTAACAGTAACTTATGAACTCTCACAGCATCATTGAAAATCAAATTTGTATAGTTTTTATTTTGCATAAAGTGACTTTGAAACCTTTGCAGAAAATATGCTAAGCCACTGACCCACACTCTGGATGGTCTCAATTCAGTTCCTTAACACTGGGTTCTAGTGATCTGCCCTGTGCTACCTGAGCTGTCTGCACAAGGCTTAAAGATAAAACACAGGAGCTATGGAAGATCTGCTTTTTCTGGACCAGAAGCTGTAAGCCCAGGGGGATGATTCAGGGTACCTCAAATGACACCTGCATGCAGGTGAACCAAACATTCTCTCTTGTTCTGAAGATAATGCTGGATATAGTGTGGTAGATATTTAATCATAGCATCATTTAGGTTGGAAAAGACCTCTAAGACTATTGTGCCCAATCATTAACTCTACAGTGACAAGTCCACCACTAAAGGCCTAAAGGCCACATTCACATGTCTTTTAAATACCTCCAGAGATGCTGACTCAACCACTTCTCTGTGCAGCCTATTCTAGTGGTTCTTTCAGTGAAGAAATTTTCCCTAGTATCCAATCTAACCTCCCCAGGCACAACTTCTGTTCTCCCCAGGCCATTTTCTGTTGTTCTATTTCCTGTTCCTTGGGAGAAGAGGTCGACCCCACCTGGCTGCAGCCTCCTTTCAGGCAGTTGTAGAGAGTGCTAAGGTTCCCCTCCAGTGCTCCCCATCAGACTTGTGCTCTACACCCTTCACCACCTCCTCTGCCCTTCTTTGGATTCACTCCAGCACCTCAACATCTTTCTTGCAGTGAGAGGCCCAAAACTGAACACAGGATTTGAGGTGTGGCCTCACCAGGGCTGTGTACATGGGACAATCACTGCCCTGGTCCTGCTGGACACACTACTGCTGGTACAGGCCAGGATGCATCTACGTATGACAGTACAGTATTAAACCTGTATTAGTACTAGATTTGCAAGCTAAATCTCAATGATTTTCTCTTCTTTGAGCCTTCCTCAACAGTGTGTACAATCTCAAGTACACTCGTCATTTTTACAGCATCCACTCCAAATGTAGGAACAAGAGGAATTAGGTGAGTCAGATCAAATGACTGGAAGCATACTCTATGCTTCAGTGATCAAAAGCTGATGCTTAGGAAACTGTATAAACAAAGACTAGTACATGTGGTACGACTCTTTTCTGTTCTCCCAAGACTCCAAATGTTGGCGGCAGAGGAATTTTATGACTTGGAATAGTTTCTAGAAGGTGAGTCCTATTTTCACAGATACTTACCAAGAATATTCATCCTGGCATTTAACTGTTCCAGTTTTGTACAGCCCATGAAGACATTCTCAGCAAGGGATGAAATACTGTTCTTACTAATGTTTAAAATTTTCAGGTCTTTCAAGCATAAGGGTG
Organism: Anomalospiza imberbis; assembly: GCF_031753505.1. Lineage (NCBI taxonomy): Eukaryota > Metazoa > Chordata > Aves > Passeriformes > Viduidae > Anomalospiza > Anomalospiza imberbis. The sequence continues at coordinate 14,324,419 of NC_089685.1, forward strand.
AACATAAGCATGAAATTTTGTTTCTATGATAACAAGAAGAAAAAAGACAATCCATGTTTTATTTAGGAGCTATTAGGTAAAAGGTGAAAGTACTGTTGATCTGACAAAGTCATCCTTACACCAGTAAAGCAAAAAGAAAACTTTATCTACACTGAGACTGACCAGTCAGCAAAAACATCAGTACATGCAGCAACGTGGAATAACATGACTGATACTAAAATCAGTTTAATTAATTTGGAGACCAAGTGTCAAAATGTATTGCAAGGTTTAATTTTCTGATTACATACTGGAGGTCAATCCCATGCAGAGAGGATTCTTGCATTTGTGAGAGGTTCTATGTACTAAAAATATGTGTTTGCAATATTACAGAATTACTAACAACCTACAAAATTAAAAAAAAATAATTCTTGTATGGAATGCAATTCAGGATGAGTATATGAATTTACGAAATGTATTCTGGGGAGAAAAATGCTAGAAAGAGGAAGAGAAAGATCTGAAAAATACAGAGATAAAAGATCCATCCACTGTAATGCCAGGATAGTATTACTAACAAAGTTCACCATCTCATTTAGCATGAACTGTAGGAAATGAATGAGATAGTCTCTGCAGTTTACAGAGCTATCACCAATTTAAGAATTCCACATGGGTATGAGTTACCTCACTAAGAAATAGGATAGTAAGTGCTGGCAAACAATAAGCTACATGTTTTACCTGTTTCTGTCATATAAAACATACCCATACCAACACCTAAAATTACATTACTACTACTTCCAGAAAAGCTTTTACGCATATGAAATACAGTGAAAACTGTATTGTGTATACAGAAAACCTAGTTGAATATGTCAGACTACAGAGCCCTGTGGATTAATAGTAATGGCAGCAGACTAGAACTTTAGTATGTTAATGGAACAGCAATGCTATTAGATTCTATCAAGGTCCAAAGTCATTCTCATATCTTGTACTTTGCAATCCAACTACAAAACCTGTAGCAATTTACACATTTGGAAGACAATGTCAGTATTTTACTGGAGACTAAACAGCCCTTAACATGCTATAAAGAGTCATCATTGTGCACGACAAATCTATTATTTCCTATGATGCTTGTTATGTCACAGTCCATTTACTCATGTTACTCACCCTTCCAGCAAGAGCTGTTCCAGATTTTCAGCAACACTTGTAAGAAATTCAGGAGTGCACACCAGCTGATTGTATGAAAGGTTAAGTTGCTTCAGAGTTGGACATCTGAGGCACGGATCCAAAGCAAAGGAAGGTCCAATGTCGTTTCGCGAGATGTCGAGATTTGCAATACAATTCATTTTCAGTAAGTAAGTCGGGAAAGAAGAAAATCGGTTACTGTGCAAATCCAGGTAAGTCAAGCATTTCAAGTTCTGAAAGAAAAGGGTAATTTGTAAAAAGTTAAAAGAAAATATTAACTTATATGTTTGCAATTGAGATATATTTTTATACAAATTACTAATTTATTTATATTTTATCTCACACAGAAAAGTAGCAGAAAATAGCAATCATAGCAATGTAACCGATAATATTTGTACAAAAAAAAATAAAGTATAGGGCATGATTCAAAAACAATTAGCTCCATTTAATAAAATTTAAGATATTAATTGCCTGCAGTTCTCTGTTCCATTGCCGTTATTATGCTACTTAATATCGCATATCTTAAAGTAGTTCTCTGCAGTAAGTTACTTAAAACAATTCCATGAAAACACTTTTATTTCTAATTAACATGAATCCACAGAATAAAAGTTGAGTAAATGTATGAGGCATGCCAAAATACACACCCATATTCTTGAGTAATATTGCTATGGAAACATTATTACAATATATACAGATTACATTATTAGAGATAAACACTTTATTTTAACTAATTTCAACTTGTGTTACATAAAATTATGCAGAATTACTTCACACAGCTGTTCTGGAATGTTTGTAAGAGCATTTTGGTGGAGCTCCAGTTTCTCAAGGTGTTCCAGATGACTAGTTAAGCAGCTGCTCTGGCTGATGGCATCAATGTTCTCCAGCTCATTTGATGAAAGATCTAGTGATTTAATATATTCTTTCTCTGAGATCAATGAAGAAAGACTGTCTGATGGTCGTATATGTGATGACAATTTTGAGATGCCTTCTATTAAAACAAAAATGTGAAAATACCATGATTTAATTTATCACTTAGGTAAAATTATAATCATTTAGCTTGGGATCTACAGAAGCAGAAGAGAGTGAATGTTTGGATATTGTTAAGATCCAAATCCATGAAGTATTCTATTAAGACACAGAAATTTATAAGACAGTAGGGAAGGGGAAGAGGTGAATGTTTATGCACTGCACAACAGAAAGGGCTTTTGAAAGCTAATAAGGGCACTCATGAAATTCCATTGCCTACATAAATTATTTCTGGAGCCCAAGAAATAAAAATCGCTATATATGCATTATTTGTACTTTACTGTAGTATTTCCAAAATGTATCCTTCTCTTAAACAAATATATAATATATCTCAAATACTTGCATGCTATGCTTGTGAAAGCATTAAGGATGCAAAATCTGTTATATACCTCAAATTGCACAGTTTACTTACTGGGGGATTCATCTGAGAGCAAGAATTTTCGTCTTTGTTTCATTAATGGTTCATAATCCGAGCCAGGTCCCTGCAAAATCCAAGAGAAAAAGCATTTAGGAACATATGCATGTTCTGAAATCATCTAAATTCAGTAAAACTCTTTTTATTGTGATTTCTTTTTATCAGAGCTTATAAGGAGAACACAAAAAAATTATACACTTGAACTCAAAATAACACTAGGTGACATCTTTATAAAACATATTGATCCAGGAAATAGGAAAGAATGGTAGATTTAAAGTGCAGTGGAAGTAGTGCATTTCTGGCAACCCAGAATGTTTTTCACTAGGGTGCAGTAATAGGATGGAGCAGAGTATTACAAAACATAACTTTCTCTAGGAAAGCCAGTCTCTCCAGTTTCCCTTTACAGTCAATGGAAAGAGACAAGCTCCTTCCAAAGGAATCTGACTTTGATTCCACCAATTTGTCCTCTTATGTCTTCTTAGGGAATCAGTCTCCACTGATCATTACTTAAGATCAGCTTCACTAGGGGAAGTTAAGTTTTTGTGACTGGGCCCATGATCCCTGTATTTCCACTTGAACACCAGATTGGAAATTTGAACACTTCTGCTCTACTTTTTAGTGATCATAAATTCTTGCTGACATAAACTCATCCACAGTGCACCAGAACAGAAGGAAACACTGAATGGCAACAGTGAGACAAAGCCCATATGGTTACATGACCATTCCTATTGCTTGACTATTAACAATTTTGGAGTAGTCAACGTAGGTGGACTTAAAAACCTGGAATGAGCACGGAATGACTTACCACAGAGTAGGAATGTCGCAGCAAAGTAGGAGAACCTCTCTGACATGCCATTTCCCTACAATATAAATCAGCAACTGCAATGGAATTGGACTTCTTTTTTGTAAAAAGTGGACCTTCACTCCCTTGAACACAGGAACACAAATAGTAAGAAAATATATTTAAAGATGATGCTCAGAACTCAACTGTACTATGGATGCTGACATACAAAGAAGAGATGCATTTCAAAATCATCAATACTGGCAAGATCTCACTGGTCAATTCTGTGTGCAATAGGCCAAGAATGTTGTCAGTGTGTTTTAGAGCAGAGGGGCCATACTCACTTGACATTCTTCAAGTAGGACCTGCACTGGTGATGTGTGATACAAAATTTCCATTGGGTTGGGATTATTATGCATGTTTCATAGCACATGTTTCTGCTACTTCAGTGTAAATAACTTTTTAAAATAGAAAAGAGTTGTATTTCAATAAATTTGCACTCCCACATTTATTGAGAATGAAACATCAAATACCACTCTGGATTTGGTGATTTAGGAGACCTTTGGTGTCCTTATCTGGAGACATTTGATGTCCCTTTTCTCAAAGCTACTTTTAAAACCCAAAATCACTCCTGCATTTTTTATGAAAACAACTTTTCTACATGGGGCAACAAAGAGACCTACAGAAATTAAAAGTGGTGCTGAATGATATAAGGAAAAGAACAAAGCAGAATAAAAAAATTTCCTTAGGATTCTCTGATTCCAAAATTCAAATTCTTAATCTGTGTTGATTTTAAGTAATCAGCTGTTCTAAAACAAGATCAACATTTGAACAACAAAAAAGATACATTAAAAATTAAGGCTAATTTCATTATTAAGTTGCTGGTGTTATAGACAGAAATGCTGTCTTTCTATAAGTTAAAGGCATTCAAATGTCCTGGTTGCAAAGAATGGTGTTGGGCTGAACATAAACCTGTAATTTACACTTTCTGATCAATTAGTTATCTTTGGGATAGGGCTTGTTTCACCTACTTTATTTGTTAATAACATAGTCCTCTATACCAGATCTGGTTGTATGAACTTTATTTACAGACTACCGAGGGAACAGGAGAGTTTCTAGATCACAATACACCTGACTTCATGATGAGACAAATTGGGCTGTTGAAGCTCTTGCTTTTTGTCATATAAGGCTTTAAAAGCAGCTCAGAAATAGACAGAAAAAAGTCAAAATCTAAATTCAGTTGCAAGAATTTTACTCTTTCTCTCTACAAAAAACTGAATGCATGACAAACTAATTCTAAATGTATAACTGTGTAAAATTCTTCAAGGGCTTAGTTTTGCAGCTGAAGCACATACCACAAACTATTTTCCAATGCTACCCCAAGCAAAATTTTAGATAGTTTTTTTCTTCATGGGAGGTGTTAAATCTCAAATACAAATGAAAAACTGATTTATAGCCATAGTCTAGGCCTAGATACATTAGGTTTGGATTACAAAAAGCAAAAAAGAAAAGAAAACCAATTACCTTCACTATCAATATCATCACTCAAAGGAAAAATACTGTCCACTAATGGGTCAGGTATGAAATTCCAGTCATCGTTTCTGTCCACTCCATCTTCAGACAAGTTTGGATCAGAGGAGGCTCTTGATCTATCCTCTGAAATGTTCTTCATCTGGAATTTGAGCACCATCCTTGCCAGTGCAGAACCTGCATCTATATGTACAAGAAATAGATAAAATAATCTCCAAGAAATCTAAGTAGCTTCAAAAAATAACAGAAATAACTTGATTTATTTTCAAAGTTTTGCTAAACTTTCTAGATCAATCTGAGTGCTACAAAGAGATTCTCAACTGGAAGTCTTCACCAAAAACACATTCATAGTATCATCAAAGGATATTGACACATTTTGTACAGCAATTTCTATATATACTCACTCTGTTTTCTTGTTTGAGTAAGTTTATCTGGGAACAAAGGAATGAGCCAGGAAGGCTCTAATCTGCCAAAACCAAATCCTCCAAGACAAATACTGCTGTTGGTGACATCAAGGCTAAGCTTCTTTAAGAGCAAGCTGATGATTTGGCTATCTCCTCTCTTTATACTGATGGTCAAAGCACTTCGAACATCCTGCTCTCGAGCACCACTGGCTAATAACAATTCCACCAATTTAGGATTACTTCCTTTCTCACAAACCTAATAGAGAAAAGCAATTAAAACAAACCAAGAATATGAAGCATTCAAGTAACACCTCAGACTGCATTAAGACACGTGTCTCAAATTCAGAGTGACTTTATTTTTAGGATTGTGTCTCTTTCTCAGTTATGCAATTCCTTACTCCTTGAAGCATATGCCTGCCTAAGGTGTCTGAGTACCAATTCCAACTTTCATGAAGGCTTTGCCCAAATGTATCAAATGCTTTAGATCTGCAATTTTTGTCATAAGTGCACACAATTTTCAGGCAGAAATGAATGGTAATTTATCTAGTTTGGTTATTGCATGTGTGGCCTATTGCAACTCCATTTATTTATCTGTTTAGTGGAAAATAGACACTTAGGGGTTATCATCTGGATATTTAATGAACAGGCAATAATAGTCAGTCTCATCAAGCCTTGTCTAATGATAGTGAGCTCAGCTCTACTGCCTTTAACTACCTGAAAGGAGGGTGTAGCCAGGTAGAGATCGGCCACTTCTCCCAGCCAACCAGCGACAAGAGGACATGGCCTCAAGCTGCCCTAGGGTAGGTTCAGGCTGCATATCAGGAAGAGTACCTTCACTGACAGGGTGGTTAAGCATTGAAACCCTAAGTGGTGGAGTTCCCATCCCTGGAAGTGTCCAAGAAAGAACTGGATATGGCACTTAGTGCTCTGGCTTAGTTGACAAGGTGGTGTTCAGCCAAAATTTGGACTTCATTATCATGGAGGTCTTTTCCAAACTTTATGTTTGTATGGTTCAGTCAGCTCCTCCCAATCTCTAAGTCTGCATTGCTACACAGACCTGTGATTGTGAGTATTAAAAACATTTTCTAGAAATACTTTCAGTGACTTCAATACGTCCACTGTGGTTTGCTAACACTGATTTGCCTACCCCACACTCTATGAATGGATGGTCAGTTCCAAACCCAGCTGTGCTTCATCACCCAGAAAGTTCCACCAGCACAACTGAACACTTCCTAATTCCCTTCAGGCAGTATTAGTGGGGTTCTCTCAGACTATTTAAAACTTTGACACTGAACCAAAATAAAGAAGTGCTTATGCATATCACTTAAAAAAAAATTAAATTTAAAGGTGGTCACAGTTAGCAAGAAGCACTTGTGGGCATGTGGGAGCAGCATCTCTGTTCTCTGTGTTCTGCCAAATAAATATTTACATGACAACATAAATAAACCCAAAATCACAAACTGGTAAGCAATAAAATTGTATATGTATTTCCATGTATTACCTGATAGATCAAAGAGTTTGTCTTTGTCTTCTTATTCATATCAGCTCCCAATAGAAGCAAACATTCAGCCATAATACTGTTGTACTCCATACATGCTTTTTCCAGCATTGTGTTTTTTAATTCATCATTTTCAGCTATTTTAGCAAAACATCTACAACACAGGCTTTGAAACTGAATGGGAAGACAAAGAATAAAAGTTAAAACAAAAAAGCACCAACATTTTTCAGCTGTGGAACTGTCAGAGAAAGAAGATACCTGCTGATCTCGCTGGTCAGTGAAACACATAGACATCTGGTAGAAAATGACTGTGTCAAATGATTCATTTACCAGCAGCTTTGCAAAACAAGGTGACAAACCAAGAATTGCCAAGATTGCATGAAATCCCTAAGAACACGATGAGAACATTGAAAGAAACACAGTGTTAAAAAGTATCGCTTTAAAACAGGTCATGCAACAAAATCAAATTTCAACCAAAAGATTTGTGCTTTAATTTTTTTGTCTTCCTTTAAAATGTGCAATAGTTAACAAATAGGAGAGGTTTGGGAGAGAAGACAGAAATAGCAGGTATCTCTATTTATATAGCTGTAGTTACATGCTTGTTTAGCTGACCCACTTAAACAGGTATTAACTGATACTTTGAAAAGTCAAATATGCACCATAATATCTGACAACATCCTGCCTGGCCATGACAAATGTACTTGTGATTTCCTGAAAATGAAAAGAGGAAACAATCTCCTTCTAATGATTTGGAATGAAGATACATCCCTTATTTCAGTGTGTTGCTCTGTAATCCCTGAATTTCAAAAGAAATATTAGACTAAATGAAAAACTTAACAGGTGTATCTAATAACTAAGAAGAAATACAAAATTATCCCCTGATTCTGCAAGTGATGTTCACCTAGAAGGATGAACTGGGTAAATTATGGACTCTTTGTCCAAACCCAATTGAAACTAAATCATTTAAAGCAACTTCCTTATTCCAGCGTATCATTTTCATTTCTCTCAACATTGGTTGCTAAGCTAAATGTGGAAAGGCTGGACAAAAAACAGCAGTAAAGGAGGAAGGCTGTATTTGCAATATTTTCATATTCATCTGAAAGAGAAATATAGAAACTCTCACAGAAAGCTGATATCACATGCAAACTCTATCCCACTAGAAAAATGAAACAGGTAGCAAACAAGAAAAACTTCTGAAGCAGAGGAAACAGAACTTTACACAAGGATTAAATGTGTTTAATGTGTTTTGTTTACAGACAAAGAACTCTCCCGCCATATACAGATGTGGGTCTAGAGTCAGATAGTATTCCAGTAATATCTTTTCTTAAATACAGCATTTCTACACTAAGCTTATTCCTGGCGACAAGGCTGGGAACGAAGACACCTTCGATGACTTCTCAAAGAAGGGCAATCAGTACTCTAATGATGGTTACTTCATGAAAAGGTTACAGATTGACAGAATGATGGATCATGACTGAGAAATTTGTTCTAGTTTGCAGATCTCAGAAGTTTTAGATAAACACTTAACCTATGCTTACACATTCTGGATTGAATATATGCCTCCAAGAAAACCATCTCTACAATAAATGTCTCAGTTTAATTACAAAGGTTCTAGTCATCTAGTAATTTCAATAAAATCAAAATCAAGTAAGTAAAATAACGAATTATACTTAAATGTAACTATATTCAAATAATTTTCTGTGGTTTTGAGTTTTGTTTTTATCTTCAAAGACAGAAATGACACATACATGCATCTGGATTTCGGTGACTTCTTTAAATCGTCGCAGAGTAGAAACCAGAACTGCTGACAGGACATGCATGGTTGCAATACACAAACTCTTCCGTGTAATCAAAGAGCGTAGAAGACTCAAACCCAAACACTGTATGTCTAGAAGAAAAATAAATATTATTCAGACACTGATAATTCAGACATTCTGAGTGGAATAAACCCATGACTGAAGTAGTCTTTTAGTAACATTCCAGAAAGTTACTTGCACAAGCTATTATAGGGCCAGGCATAACTACAATGTGGGTGAATCTGAGGACTGTGCAACACTGCAGCTTTCTCTTGCCATGCAACCTACATCACATTCAGCACTAAAGAGAGCAACAGATCTGGTACAAACCTCCTACCATGCCATTCTCATTCTGATGACAAAACACCTTCCCTACCTTGTTCATCTGGATACATCTGTAGGGTGTGAAGCACAGTGTCAGTAGCTCCTTGCTGGGTTAAAATTTCCAGTGCACCAGTGCACTCAGCTACAGAACCAAGCAGTTTTAATCCACACTTCTGAATGCTAGGATTTCCAATAAACTAATGGAGAAAGGAAGATAAAATCAGATCAAGATTGTTCTGCTTACAATGGCAACAGAAGAGTTGCTTGTTCTTAAAGCTGCTCTGCAATAACAAGTGAATGTTGCTCTTAAGTATGTGAAATTACAGCTGATGTGACAATAAATAACAACAATCACAATTCCAAAAAGATTTTCTTATCAACCATCAGTTTCAGATGATCATAACTTCCCCGGATTTTCATATTTGATTCTGAAAATATTCCTTAGCTACTTTTCTAATGAAAAATTGGATTTTTTTCCTTCAAGTTCTCATTGATAAGTTTACACCATTTTTCTAGGTCAAGCAGAGGGAGAAAGTGTACTTCCTTTGTGGTTAAAAAAGAAAAAATATGGTTTAAATATCGGTTTTTGGTTTGGGGTTTTTTTTTTTTGAGAACTGGAACAAGCGATAAACACACTGGCAGTTGAAAAATATTAAAAGAAAAAGATATGAAGCAACATACCTATTACCATCCCCCACTTTTAGATGGAGGAACCCTAGATGAGGCCTAGATCTCTGTCACAGAGTGTGTCACAGCCACCACAAATCTGCAAAATCTGCAAAATTATTTCAATGGAGTCACGTCCATCTTCCTCCTTATTCTGTCTCTAGTTTTCAATTAAATGTGTCAATTTCTAGCCCTTCTGGCTGATACTGTGGTACCCCCAACCACAAACCAGCTGCATTGGAAAATGCAGTCAGGATGATGACAAAACACTGAAGACCTTCTCAAGCAAAAATTATTTTACCTCCTTTGTTAACTCCTATTTCTGACACCTTCAGGTCAAGATGTCCTTTAGACACTGTAGAACTATTTCACTGATACATTATTTGCTCTGACTTCTATAGTAAGAGACACAAATTTCCTTGACTGAATCTGTTTGGCAAGCATAAAATTCCTGAGAAGGACTTCTAAAAAATTAGGAATTCCTACGTTTTGATTGTGGCCATGTGAACCTTGAAAACCTTGTAGAGACTGGATTCTTCTGAAGTCCATGAAGTTAAACATTTCCAATTACTAGGATTTAAGGTTAATTTGCTGTGCAAACTTCCCAGTGTTTCCTTTGCATAGACTGAAACAGCCTTTCATTTTTCAGCTTCTCCTTCAAGGTACTGTGATCATTCTATTTTACAGGGGCTGGAAAAAGTTGAACAGTGAAAAGAATGCAGACAACTGAGTTGTCCACTCAGTTCTATGTGTAGCTGAGGTGTAGGCATGAGGACACTTTTCATATGTACATTAGCCTGTTTTAAGAAAAAAGAAATAGCAAATAAATTGTATCCTTGAAAAAAAAACCCTATCTTTTTTTTTATTATTTTTTAATAAATATCCTTTGAAATTACTGTATAAAGAATAATCTAATACACTCCAGAAAAGAAAGTAAGAAGAAACCCTAAAAGATTCAGGAAACTTGGGAGTTAAGAGAAATTCTATCAAATCAGTAGGGAAATCAATGCAGAACTAAAACTTACAAATGATTCACTGTTTCAAGTGTAAAATAATGACAAAATCCATTAGAATAAAGCTTTAACTATACCCTGTTTAAAGCATTAAGCACCAATGAGTGAGTTCCCTCCAACAGACACTGGCTTTTAATGACTTTTCCTGTAAGTGCAAAAGCAGCATCTCCCACATCTCTGGAAGAACCATTCTGGTGTTCATTCTTTGTATCTGCAACAATGGAAAACAGCAGATTTCATATTCTCCCCACCATTAACCCAATAATACAGTCTAACAATCAAATGAACACTGAGGTCACTCAGAGACCATATTTCATATCCTGTGGTACTTTCAGAAGACTGCATTGCAGAGACTGGAATCCCTCCAGATTTACATTGTAATGTGAGTACACTGTGCTTGAAAGGAAAATTTCAGCACATATTTGCTCACTGCTTACTATGAAAATACAAAATCGTGCCAAAGAATCTGTTCTAAGGTACATTGCAATATATTACTTTTTTGAGCTATGGAGTTTCCTGATACCTACTTCAGAATGCCTCTTCCTTCTGGTAAAGAAACACCATAGAGAAGCTATAAACTATTTGTTCTTGCTCACTTGGCAGCACATAATAGGACAAATTTTACACACAGATGACATTAAGTGGAATGTGAGCATATACAAAAAAAACGGAGAAAGGTCTTTCAGATTTACCCTTCTTGTAGCATTTGGCACTTGCAGTCAAGTGACACTACAGAAAGTACCCAGAGATCCTTTCAAAGTCACTTTGGCATTCATATTTATTGTGATTATTATTTTTCCCATGAATTACTTTGTTATTCCCTAATTAACCTGCAAGTTCCAACATCCAGTTGGTGCTCTCTGTGTTTGATTACACTTTAGAAGGGCCTCACTTCCAGGATATTGGCAAGCAAAGTGCCTTGCCTCCATGTTAGAATACATATATCAAATCTAAATCTTGCTCTTCATTGAAAAAGAGAAAAGTATTAGGATTAGAACTCAAATAATAGAAGGAAACAGAAAATCTGCAATCAGTCTGCATATAAACCAGGTTACACGGTTACTATTTCCAGAGTTATTAGTAAATGTTCAGCTCAAACTGCTGATACTTGCAAAAAGTTGTTGTGAAAAAAACATCAGTATCCCATGTCTGTACTCCTACACTCAGTATCAGAGGAAAAAAGCAAGATTTATAGCAGTACACTGACAAAAAGAGTTAGAACTTTTCCAAAATGATACTAAAGCCATAAAATTAATAAAGAACATTTTCCACCCTCTGGATTGCTGATAGAGGGTTTTTTTGGAAAGGAATTTCTAACTAAACTAGTCTGTTTGGTTTCTCCTTTCTGATAGAAAGCAGTATATAACTACTATAAATATATAGATCACTGTCCAGTTTTTATGTTCCTTCCAAGAGACATTATCAAAACAATTGCATTTTGTGGTATAACAATGTTCATGTCATTATCATGGTTTGCTCTCAAAGGGCATTGATGATGCAAACCACAATGACACTGATAGCTCCACACTTACTCCCTAAATTCCTTAGAAGGAATGGAGCTAACTCTTCACTGATGAAATCAAGGTGAAATCAGCAGTGATAATTTTGGTCTGTTACCTTCAATACCTCAAATATTTTCTCCCATCTGGTATGTTCCTAAAGACTTACAGCTGTTCTTTGCTATGTACAGAACTGCAACAATTTTTTGAAGTCCCATTAAAGGCTGTCTCATTAGATAAGAAAGACTAAAACCCAGCTATCTGATTCTATTTTCTGATTTAGTGTATGCCTTTGGATGACTTACTGGGCAACATGAAGTGTAAAAGGACTCGAAGTGCTTCCAGTTGTACAGAGAGTGATTTTTCATGTTTCCTCATGGCTTTTACAACTTCTGATACTGCTACTGTCATTACATCCAGATGAGGGAAACTGAAAATATTGTTTATAAAATAAATAAAAAGAATGCATTTCTAAATTTCACATGTATTTGTCCTTAATTAACACTGTATGATAACCCTTTGGAACACTGTAAATCTGAAACATAAATTAAACTGTGGTACTCTTCTTCATCATAGCACACTATTTTCATTCCATTCCATTAATTCAGTCTGTGTAAACAATTGCATCCTAGCCAACAAGAAAGTAATATTAACAAAATGATATTTTAATAATCAGAGGTAATTTAGTGGGAACTTTCTTATCTCTCAATGGAATTCAGAGTGGCTAACAGAAGGGGAGACCACCCAACAACTGTCTATTTGAATCTCACTGCTCAAGAAGCATGAAGGGAAGAACATGCAGCTCCCTACATACACCCACTTGGGCATTTGGCTACAGGGCTTACCAAATTCCATGTCTTAAACAGGGCTGTCAGTTTGTGGTCAATTTCACTACCAGTCAACAACTTAAATGTAATCATTCTTGGCACAGAATCTCAAAACTCTTCACCATGAAAGTGGACATGCATTTCTAATTTTATTACCTTCCTTCAAAAACATGATTCAGAATCCTGCAGGCACTTTCAACCACTTCAGGAGAATGTGGGTGTTTCCTCATTATATCCAAAACATTCATATGTATGCCTTTAGCCAGTAGTGTCTTCCTAATATTTACTAAAACACAAAACAGCAAGCATCCTATAAGTAAATCTTTCTTTCTGTGTAGTTCTCAAAACCAACTTTTTTCCCCTCCTTTTTTTTTTCAATGTTTTCGCCTCATCAAAAAGACATTATAGTATCAATTAAAATGGGAAACGATTTGAGCTGAAGCTGACTTATATTTGCAAAGCTTAATCAAACACCTTATAATTTCTGACTGTCTAATAAGTTTCTATACATCGGCTACTTTTGCTTAGGTAAAGTTAACATACGGGAAGAAGAATGTATAGCCTCACTTATATTTTCAGAAGTGTTAATTCTTAAACTTTTTCCTTGTAATTGCATTCTGTGATCATGTAGGAAAGCTAGAGCTTAAAACTTTAAAAAACCCTTCTAACTTCCAAAGTTAAACTTAAAAAATGAACTTATATTTATTAATTCTCTTTACCTTGTTAATTCACATTTTGCAAATTCAAATATCCAAGCACATGTTGTAGCTATAACTGTAACTAATAAAAATTAGAACACTATTAAAATTATCATAGTAACTACCACCAAATCTTGTTATTCCCAGTTCAGTACATCCATTTCAGATGGTTAGTTCAAGCAATACTGCATTATGCCAGAAGGTTTTACTAAGCTTCTTTACGTCTATCATTTCTGCTGTAAGCACATTAATTCAGGGGGAAAAGAAAAAGGAGAATAATTATAAAAAAAGAAGAAAAACTTGCTTTAGACTTCCAAGAGGAATCAGAGGCCCACTTGTCAGTAACATGCTATGAGCGTACCTGGTATATGACAACAGTATGCATTCATTTATGAGATCTATTTCTCAGTATAGATACATATTGATCTCATAAATAATTATAAAACCTTTTCCGTGTTAGGTTTTATGAACTTGGATGGCTCAATAAACTGGTGACAAAACAATGCTTTCTCACCTAGAGAATGGTAATTAACTGCTAGGATTTTTCTTCCTATCTAGCCAGTGGTTTTCAATGTGCAGTCTACAAACCCCTTGAGGTCCATAACCATTTCAAAGGATTCTGTGAAAGTTATCTAATAAAAGCAGGCCAACTGTCAGTAGGCTTAAATACTCTACTCAGGGGTCCACATCTCCACTGAAAAATTTTGAGGGGGTCTGCAAATTGAAAAAAGTTAGGAAACCACGTTAGGGACACAATCAGGAGTAAAGCAATCTTGAAAACTGTCATGCACATGCTTAAGTTTCTACACAATTTGATCCACTGAAGTCAACAGGACTGTGTTAAGCAAGAAAGTGGTATTTGTTGGGCTGTGTTCCTTATTCATGTGATTTTTCAACAAATGCTCCTCTTGACGAAATTCAAACATGTGATAAATATTTAAACAAGCATACAAAGAGAGCACAGTTTTTTCATGTCTCCTACTCCAAAAAGTAGCAATTGCAACACATAAACTGGCAGAGAGCTCTTTATTTCCTCATATTTTTTGATACTAGCCAACAGTAACTTTTTCAAAGCAAGGAATAAACTTCCTACTTATCACAACAACATAATATTTTAATCACAGGGAGTATCGTATTCATTCAACAATATACTAAATTCTCTTTAATATTTTTGCAATAACTTTCTGCTGAATGAGAAAGAAAAGATAATTAAAATCCCTTACCATTTTGTTGTGACAAAATTGCCAAGGTACTAGCAGCTGCCTGAAACACTTTTGAAGAGGAGTGCATCAGCATGGAGAGCATCACTTCTCTGTCTATTGGGAACCTTTCAGAGAGAAACAAATCACTGCACATTGATTGTATTACAGCAGTTACTTCATAATTGCACTTCAGTTTCTTTAAAAGGTATTACATAACATAATTAAAATTTCAGGTGATTGCTCTTTGTTTCTAATATGTTTCCAGAGCAAAAGCTGACAGAAAACCCTTTTTAACCTATGCAGCTTTGTCTAATCTGAGTCTCATTGAATTCCTTGGAACCACGCTTTCCAAGGTCCAGAAAGGGGTATGAACAGGCTTACAAAAATTGAACGACTAAAATTTTTAGGAAATCTGAAAAATAGTTTAAGTAAAATGGAAATTTTTGTCTTATTCATGCCCAGTAGATTCTCCCTAATGAGGCAGCATTCCCTCTACAATGCCTTTTCATCTCTTTTATGGGAAAATGAGAACTGCTTTTCTACACTCCTTACACACTAGGTATCTTAATCTTGTCTGTTTTCTCAATTCATACATTCTTTATCCCTATTGCAACTGAAGACAAAATTCCTTATGAAATGTAAAAATTAGCTCTAATAGGCTGTATTCTAACACTTTATGAAAACACTAGCAGATTTTCCTGAGTCAAGGTTAGCACACTTTGGAAGAAACTTTTCCAGGTGTGATTGGTCACCATGCATTTCATCTATTACAAAACTAAAAATACTTGAAAAGTGAAACATCGAATAGCTTAATAACAGGCACTCATTTTTTTTCATTTCCAAAAATCCGGTTTAAGACAACACTGACTGGTTATCTCCATCTCCAATCTTCTCATGAAGGTTGCGCTGATACAGAAATAGATTTTTCAAAGCCCAGCACGCAGCCTCCTAAATATAAGCCAAGACAAAAAGATTAAGAAAATATACCTCTACAAGATAAAAATATATGAAAAAACTTAAATAGTTTAACTGCTTTTCAGTTCACAAAAGAGGTACAAGGCACTTTATATAGAAATATAACAAAATGTACACTGTAACATTCTTTATAGCTCAGATAGGCCCGAGTTACAAACATGTGTGACAGTCTCATTATTCAATATGCATCTTGATATCTATTTTAGGCCAAGATTAATTTTTCTGCTGATGGGCCTGTGTTTGGCTGTTGGATACAAAAGAGGTATGTAAACAACAATCTTTTCATGGCCAAAGTTTCAGGTATAAGCCTCATCTTAACTACCTACATTTGACCTGAAGAAGTAACTAAAACCTCTTGAGATGAACATAGAAAGGCAACAAAGGTAAGATTTATTCTAAATCTAAGCCAGACGTTAAGGCCTTTTTTTTGCCTGAGGATATGGATGAGAAAAGCATGCTTCTAAACATTTTATTCAATACATAATACAGTCTTTCCATATTCCCATCATCCATAATTTCTCACCAGCACATCTGTATTTTTTCGGTGCAGTTCTAATGCTCTGTAACACGCTTCCAACCAACATAACTTTTCTTCCTCCTCCTCTTCTTTTCTCTCCTCTAAGTCCCGGTTTAAGAATATTGTTTCAGCTTGAAATATAAAATATTTACAATAAATTGTTACTGTGAAAACAAAACACTTCTATAGTCATGGAGGCACTCACACTGGCAATGTGTGAAAATCAGTGGGAAGATAAGCCTTTTCTGGGAAGGGAGTTATCTTTTGATATAAACTCTGAGACAGACTTGAAAAATGTCTTCAAGGTTATAAAGGGAGTGAAAAACTAAAGTGTAGTGTAGTAAATGAGTCACACAGTTGCAGATCAGTCTAGGCTTTGGCTCTGAAAAGACCTGCATGTACCTCTTTTTGTTGTGTATTTACATACAGAATACTACAGACATAAAATATAAATGTGAATCATTTGCATGGAACCACTTATTACAGAGCCATCTACACTCTGAAGCAATGTTTTTAAAAAACAAAATGCAAATTGCAGTTGCTAAGAGAGAAATAGCTCAGAAAGTGCAACAGAATTTGAAATATATCATTTTCTACCTGTGATTTTCAGCAATTAAGGGAAAGCAAGAGATATCAACACTGAGCATAGTATCTGAGGCATAATGGAATGCATACTGATATCTAATCTTTGCCATTTTGGGGACTCTTAAACAGCATTTCTACTGACTTTTATATGGAACAATTACTAAAGGACAAAGAGGAACAGAGTCTTAGCTTTTTCCCACTAGCTAACTAATTTCTGTCTGAACTGTACTCAAGGAAAAGTTTACATCTTTTAATTGATTTCAGAACTCAAACACAAGCATTGATTTTGTGTTGCTATCAACTGCCACTGTCATACCCGGCAAACACAGCATCAAATCTGTGTTGTTATCAGTGGAGACTTTATGTTAAGTAGGGATTTTCCAAAATTTGTCTATGAATAAACAGATTGCTCTGTTCAGATCTGTGAACATAACTTACCAGCTCTGAACATGGTGCAGTTGTTGGGCATATGATATGAACACAGTCTTATCATAGTGAAACAGCAAACTGTAATCATGTAGGAAATCCAGCTTTGTTGAAGCTGTCCTGCCTGAGGCTTTTGTGTTAAATAAATGGAGTTTGAAATTATTACAGGAAATTACTAGAGTGAAAAAGTTAACAAGTAGATAGAGATTTACTCACTTAGAAGAGCCAAGCAACTGAGACCTGCAGCTTGTAACTTTGCATTTTCAGGATATGTTGTAACAGCCTCCACAATGACTTCTGGAACCTTATGTAATACAAGGATATTGAAAAAATTTCCTGAAACCAGATAAGATATCAAATTAATACAAACATATCTAGACCTTTACATGCATTTAACACAAATTTCTCAGCACACAATGCACAAACTTTGTAACAAATGCTGTTTTTCATACTACAGGGCTTGACACCAAAATTTTATTTGTAGAAAGAAGAGGTTAAGGATAAAAAAAAGTTGGGATCTACAGTTGTTGTAGGCCTTTTTTTTTTTTTTTTGCAAGAGGCAGAAGTTTAATGCAAAATGAAACACACACTGTCATCAAAATAAGAAAAATACAATTGGTGTATCACTTGCAGACTTCCTGCCAGGAAGCAAATGCAGTCCTGGTCCTGAATTCCTGCAATGATTTGATTTATTCTCTGACACAAGTAATTTAACCCTAGTTTACTCTCTGGTTTTGCCCTCCTCATTAAATAAATCAAGACCAGCATTATAAATATAGAATAGATTCCTTCTGGAACAGAAGAAAGCCTTTGGATAATAAATATATTTAAAGCATAACAATTATTATAAGTTGCACAGTATTTTGTATTACAGGCTGAATATAAGGCACTCTCCAAAAAGCAAGCAAATTCAAATAACTTCCTTATTTGGAAGTATTATGCAGAAAATAATAGACCAACACTCACTTCGTCAAATATGGTTTGATAGCTATGGCTTCTATTTTGATATTCAATTTCATTTAAATCTTGATAAGCAAAAATAAGAATCAGACTAGTAATGTGAAAGATCAGTCGTGTGGGCATATTATATCAGCATTGCTGTTTCTTAACATATTTTAATGGGAAAGCTATGTTTGTGTAAATGCATTACTTAACTAAAGAAATTAATAAACCTAGGCTATGTGATGAGGAATTCTGTTGGACTTGGGCTGACCAAACAGGTATCAGCCAGTTAAAATTCCAAAGACAGTCAAATCTAGGATAGACATTACTAGATTAGCAAGAATGCATGATGGTGATTTTGGAAGCTAGTAGATGCTAACTTTACCATTTACTGCCAGTTAACATGGGTTTAGGAAGACAGTGTTCATCATAATAATCTGGGAAGCAACACTGGCTATACACATGAAAATCTTCCAGACTATTTCCAGGAGCACCAAACAATTTCACACCTGTTCCCATAACTGCAAGGTGCTGAGAACACCTCTTCCGTAACTCTACTACAGTAGCTCTTTATTAAGATGAAGGGCTCAAAGAAGAAATGGATCTTGTGGGTCTTCTTCTGCCACTCTTGATTGTTGGTCAGCATAAACACATGGCAAATATCTGATTGAAACCAGGCTGGTTGCACTTACAGCAAGATGAAGGCCTGTCAACCAAGTTGCTGTATCCCCACAAGTGCTTGGTTTCCCTGCTGATCTTCAGTTAGCCTTGCACAGCAAATTGTTCAAGGTTAGCATCACCTCTTGCCAAAAAACCCTGCAATTACCACCTCAACAGACACCACATTTCCTTAAAAGTCTTATCTAGTTTTCTGAAGGGGAATAGAGAATTGCTCTGGGTTGCACTCAGGTCTGATCTGTATTTTCTACCATATCTGCATGAAGAAGTGGAAACAGATGGTGAAAGGATGGCACCGACTTTATTATGGGGAGTCATGCACTGGTACCAGCATCTGCAGTACCTTCAGAACACCCACCTGCAAAAATTGGGAAGTCTAACTCTTGATGAAGAAGAACCAACCATGGAGTGAGGGCTGCTCAGGCAGCTGCTCACAGTGGGCTTGCATGCAGCAGGGGGAGAAACATTTATTTTCATTTGAACTTCCTTCTACGTGGTTCTTGGCAAGTGCTCAAATGGATTTATTACAGTCGCAAGTGTGAGAACAGAGCTGCTAAGAGGCACAACTTTTTGCCTCTGACATAATTTCTCTTGATGTGACACCAGCCCATTTTAGCCCAGACAACTAAAGTACTTTTGTTCAAGTCAAGGCAAGTCCAGAATCCAGTGATTCATTCACTGCTGCAGCACAGGGGGCCCCCAAGACAGGCATCATCACTGTCAGGAATGCAGCACAGGTCTCTGAAGATAAATGCATTGCAAGGAGGAAAGCTAGAGTTCTAGAGAATACTTTTCAACTAATTCTGTAGCACCAGTTGTTTCTCACACATTCACCACTGGCACTTCAAAAAATGAAATCTGTAAGTAATTTTCTTCTTTTCTATAGTAACTTTATAGAGAATCAGACCTACTGATTTCCCAATCTCCTGTTGTGCTTCTCACCCTTTTTTGTCTCATTACTAATCCCTAACTTGAGTCTTTTATGGCAGCTGCTCATTGTACTTAGATTTAACACGTAAGGACACCATATTGACTGTGGCCGGGGTTTTGCATCATTAGACACAAGGATCTATGCACCACCCTGAGGATTTACTGGAATAGCAGTTTTTGCCTGTAAATGCTCCCAGTTAACTCCAACTCTTACAGAGTCAGAATAAGCTGACTTTATATAGACAACTTGGTGAACTTACCCAATGTAAGCTTGTGCAACAAACAGCAACTCACTTCCTGAACTGTTTCACTTCTGGGGAAACTTTTCATCATTTCCACTATAACATTGTAGCAGCGAACATTTCCCGACATGAGCACTTCAACATTGCTGGCTAAAGAAAGAAACAGAAACAAAAACTGCTTCTTAATAGAGGGGTGGGGGGAAAAGTTGACTGGATTCTAATTCAGACTTCAGTTAAATAGATTTATTTAGAGAACTGTAACTATACTGCAGCTTTTACCTTGCATCTTAAAAGAAAGGTGGCTTTATCTCTTGATATAGTTATAAAAGACATAAATTACGATGAACATTTGGAAACTATGCATTAGAACAATGTTTTCTTACCTAGAGAATGGTAATTAATTGCTAGGATTTTTCTTCCTACCTAGCCAGTGATTTTCAATGTGCAGTCAAAATTCAGATCAACATTTTTTGTTTTTTCTCATTCTGTATCAGGCCATTTAACAGAAACCTCCTCCCAAACTAATCTTAAGTAGTTTTTTTTCCTTAAATGTGATCAAACTATGTGTTTTATAGATACTATATCAATCTTATAAATGGTGTTTCTAACATGACTGTGATCAAGTACACATTTTGCAATATTTCAATAATATTTCCAGGGGCATAAAATTAAGAAAAAAATTAGAATTTTTTTCTCATAAAATTTATTCTGTAGTAATTTATTTGATTTAATAATGAATTTCTGAGTTTTCCTTCTTTTTTAGGGGGCAAATTAGGAACTTATTATTTTCATACAAATTAGTTCTACTGTACACCTGTTGTGTACTGAGGCTACTGAAATTTTCATCCAATGTTCCTGCAAAATTTTGAAAGCCATTGCACACCCTGTATTTCACAGAATACAGAAGGTTGATGTTGGAAGGAACAGCTAAAAGGTCACTGTGTCCAACCCACATGTTCAAGCAGGGCTGCCTACAGCAGGTTGTCCAGATGGCTTCTGAGTATTTCCAAGGATAGAAACTTCACAGCCCCTCCAAGAAAACTGTGCCAGCACTTGGTCATTCTCACCCTGTTTACTTTTTATTACTCAGGCCAGATACAGAAATCAACAGGACAATCACATGAGCCCAAAGACAGAATGTATCCATTCCAACTGAGGACAGAGTGATCCCACATATAGTAATTTCAGGCAAAACAGCATCATGGTAGTTAAAACACAGTATATGAAAGCATCCTTGTAGTATTTCTATCCAGGGTATGAGACAGAATATGAACCTGAGAAATCTTGGCCAAAATCGTGGCCCAAATGAATGAAAGGGAGTCCTGTCACCATCTCCAAGGGAGTTAGCATTACTCTGCTGAGGTCTATAAATTTTCTTAATTGTTCTTTCAACAGCCTGGCTTCCCTGGATACAACATAAGAGAAATATTCACAACTGTATTATTAAAGATGATTACCCTTTTTAAAAGAGCAGCAAATCTTTTAAATAATACATCTCTAAATATTAAATAATGACAACCTACCAGATGAAAAAGCAAGCTCTGAGTGGGAAGCATTTCTGAAGCATTCTATTTGATAGTGAAGGAATGTACCTTTCACAATGCTTTAATAGGACAGCCAAGTATCATGTCATTCTCAACTGAAAACACACATCCCACAAAACAGTATTGCATCATTCCACAGTAAGTTATGATTTCAAAGGTGATACTTATGAATATAGTAAAATAGTCAGACAATTCCAAAATTGGTCACTACGGAGACAGCATAATGAACTGCATGTTTAAATCTGCAAGATCCAAGCAATGGCACATCTGCAGCAAGTCACCATATCCCAGAACAAGTTAGAGAAAAGGAGGTGGAACAGATCTCATTTAATCTTAACCACCAAAACTTGGTCATCTCAACAATTGATGATGAGATCTGAGCACTCTGTATGGCAACTCATCCCAGCTGGTTTAGGGTTAGGTAAATTTCCTCTTGAGGTGACTGTTCCTCCCTACTAAACAGAGCCCAATCCTGGCTGGCTCCCTATGCCTGCCATTTAGATGGGTAACATTCTGTGATCCACCACTCCACGCTGGAGGACAGTCAGCAGCAAAGCATTTTTCTCATGCCACAAATACTACTGAGATTAATGAGTTCTTGTACACCCTTATCCTACAATTCTTCTAATGTGTGCCAGAACCAAGTCTAAGTATGTATTAATGAAAGAAGGCATAGTGAGGTACTCATTCAGAATTAAGACTTGAACTTCAGGGTATGGAGAGACATTTGTTACTAGATAAGTTACAGTGTGTACTTAACACTGAATCATCTTCGCTGTGGTGGCCTTAAAGGAATATATTTTGTTGAGTTCTTGAGGGATGTCACCAACCAAGAGTATGAATACCAGCTTTGAACATTCATGTGCAAGTAGTCTCTGTTCCTCTGACTATTTTCAATCTTTCATATTAGAAATGAGAGTATTAAGTACCTACTTTAGAGCACGTCTTTTTCATGCCTTCTCTTGTTACACTTTGTATAACTATTTACTGTTTTGAAAAGGAGTTAAAATCTGGCATCCTCTTCCCTAGAAAACAGCAGTAACTT
Source organism: Anomalospiza imberbis (assembly GCF_031753505.1). Lineage (NCBI taxonomy): Eukaryota > Metazoa > Chordata > Aves > Passeriformes > Viduidae > Anomalospiza > Anomalospiza imberbis. Next base: position 14,347,137 of record NC_089685.1, read on the forward strand.
TGGGGCTAAGGTAAAATTATTTCTGACTCAAGGGACACTAAACTTTTTAAATACAAACTGGAACAGCGAGAATTTTGAGAAACAGGAACTAGATAGCTTGGAGTCTGATGAAATGCGCGACACTTCAGTCTAGTTCTTGTTCAGTGGGCACTCATGGGGCCAGCACAGTTCCTGTAGAGCCAGACAGGATGTACAAGCAAGGCTTTGTAAGTAAACACATTTGCAGGAGGTACAACATTATGCACCTCATGAAAGACATGGAGAGCAGAACCCTGCTCTATGCTTCCCAAAATTTGTCAGCAGGAAGCTGACAAAACCTGCCTCTGTGTTAACAAGATCAGATTGCTGCCAACAAATTGATACAAATCATCAAACACATTTCTCAGGATCTGATTTTGCACAGAACAGGGACTGCTGTTACTGGAAGACAAGAGATAACAAAGACATTTTCTTCCAGTCTTACTACACAACACCTGAGGACACAGTAAGACTACCACATGCACAGTGCTCCCAATGCTTGCCATTGCAGCCACCACTGAATGACCACAGCAAGTGTCTGAACTCAGATATTTTTTCCCAGGCCTGGCCACTGAATTTGTACGGGCAATTTTCCTTTGTGGGACAGATTTTGCCAAGAATATTCTTTACCTGTGACCTGAACTCACTGAAGATTTATTTAGTCAATAAATATATCTTATTTTTCAAGTGATAAAAGAAGACAGGGTCTTGAAACTTCAGTCTCTACAACCATGATAAGCATCTTTGCTACCACTGACTCCAAGCGGAAGAAAGTTATCTTTCTGTTATTTAGGAAAGATTTATGCTTTAATGGTTAAATATAAAAAATATCCAGTTTTTAAAAAGGGTATTTCCCAAAGTAAACAGGAAGGTGATTTGCTTGGCAATTCCCAACCAGTTCTCAATGATTTTTTGCAATCAGACAAAGATTATTTTTTACAGTTACAGGAAGCAAGAGCTGATGCACACTGTGGGAGAAAAGGAATTGAAAATAACTTTTAATACTTACGTGGACCAGCTAAGGAATGTAATGAATAAAGTGCAGGAAGAATCACCTCTTCCTTCTCTGGAAACTCTTTAAATACTTTCAGTATGATCATATGATCTTTACTTTCAACAAATTCAGTCAGCTGCTCTTCTGGAACTAAATTGAAAGGCAAGAGATACAGTATGTTTTGAGGAAATAATTCTTATGCTGGTGCAACAGGAGAAAAATCAACTGTTTTTATCAAGTTTCCTTATATTTATTTTCTGTGTTTCACAGAAAGTAAAGTACTATCCATACACATAATCTTCCACGATTATGGCTTTTTTAACTAAAAACTGAGCTACTTTATAAACACCTAGCTTACACTTTATGTAATTGAATTCTGACTTTTAAATTCTGCCTTTTGAATCTGTTTTTTAGAAGTCTTTTAGCCTTTTTCATAGAATGCTAGTCCAAGCCAAATTCCCACAGATAGTTCAAACCAAGACAGTATATAAGTGAGGGAAAAAGCTAAGCATACAGTGGAAAAAAATTAGTGAATGGGGAATGCCATTTTGCATACTCTGATTTAATTTTTTTTTTTTATAATGGACTTTTTTCCCATAAAGCCACACTTTAATAATATCTTACCTTAATGGCTTAAGGTTTTTCCCTTCCTGGTCTGTTATTCATACTGACATAACTGTGTGGCTGTGCAATGAAGCAGATAAGGGAACTGACCCAGGATGAGAGAGAGCACCTCTCAAATTTCACAAGCAGAACTGTTTTCTAAATCTGGTTGAAGATAAGGTTATGCAAATATTCACATAACAAAAGCTGACAAGATGGCTCAGAGGTAGAGAAAACAAGGCAGGAGCATCCTAGGAACTTGTCACATTGGTGCTGCCATCAAGAAGAAGGTATGCAGGTCTGTACTTGCAGCCAGATCTGTGAAAATCTGGCACTTAAAAAGACATGCTCAGAAAACATAAGAAGTTCAGACTGTTGTGGAGACTGAAGAGCAAATAGAGCAGGGCAAAAGTATTTAGGGACAGGAAGAGGAAAAAGAATAGAGAAGATAATTCCAAGCACACATACGGGAGAAAGACTTAAAAAAGCAATACAGAATGGTGCCAAAAAGAACCAATCTGAAAAACTGAAGACTATCTTTGAAGCAAAGAAGTACAGCAGTGATAGCCTTTCTCAATATTTATTTTTAATCAAGAAACTCAATTCAAAGCAAAGGGACTACAACAAGGGGACTTCTGGCTGTAAAAGGCACAATTCCTGAGGTTTCTGCAAAAATTCAATACATAGCAACTTCATTTTTCAGCATAAATGGGAATATTGTATGGACATATGATCACCTTTTAGAATTGTCAGGGTAAAATATAGAACAAAGTATTTTTCTAAGGTACAAACATTTTGTTTGATTTCAGAACTGTTCACATTACTAAAATTTACCCGTTTTAAATGCACAATCCCGTTTTCGAGAATTAAAATCAAATGTCACTATTCTTTATTTCAGTTACTGACCAACATTATATCCCATCCTTTCAGTTAACTCTGGAGTTAGAAATGAAGGGACATTTTGATTTTTTAAAGATATCATATTCATTCCTCTAATTTATAGACTTTGTGATATTGCTTGGAAAGTCTGTTTTGTGCCAGCTCATTTAAGAACAGACATAATCCACAAACCAATCTGGAATGCAAAAATTCATTTATTGTCTTTAATATCTGTCATCCCTCCCAATCGATACATTTTTCTAACATAATAAACTACAAGATAAAATACCTTTCTCAAAAAGTTTGTGTAATGCTTTACATCCATGCTGCTGGATCTCTTCATTTTTAGGGAAGCTGTTCATGGCATTAAATACCAAGGAAAACACATCCACCTCTTCTTCCAAGAGCAGGAAAGCAATTATGTCTGAACAGCAGAAGAGATTACATGTTGCACTGATTATTTCTCAGTATTTTCATTGAAACACCATAAAATCCAAAACTCTTTAATACTGTTCTTAAAGTTTACTCTTACAGTTCAAATCCAGCTTTGTATAACCCATGACAAAGTTATCTCTTAGGGTAGCATTTTACAATAGTACTGATGTCTAAAACTTTACCACCAAAAGACAGTTCATAACTACATGGTTAAAGAAAACGTTCAAAATAGCACTCTTATTATTTTGTATACAAGTACAAATGACAAGTGACTTCATGGAGTAAAACAGAGAGAAAAATCCAGTCAGCCATATACAGTCACACACTTTGTATCATTCTATGCTTCAAAGGCTTAGATGAAACAGGAAAGTAAAGCACACAATACCTGACATGAGGAGTAGATTTAATGCTTTTAGTCCTATTACTGAAAGATTTATGTTTCCTTTGTGGACTGTAAGCATTTTAAGAATCTGCCTAAAAATTAAAGATAAAGAAAAGGGAAAAAAGAGTTACAGCTAAAGAAATTTTGACACATACAAATTTTTATCAAACATTTACTTTGAAAACAGAAGTAGTTACAGAAATTAGCAAAACCATAAAAAGCTCTCAAACAATTAAAAAAACCCCTTTTATTTCAGCTTATATTTTTTCAAGGTACCAATGAAGTAATATTGGAATTTCAACTATGATCATAGTTCAATAAAATACTGAGGTATAATTTATCCAATTTACTTTAATTTTTAGTCAGTTACATGAATTAATTCTGTGGGGTTATTTAGGAGGTGGTTACCCTCCAGAACACTGGTCTGTGGAGCACCACAGAGTGTGGACAGCACAGCACTGCTCTGCTTGCAGCAAGAGCTCAGTTACACTGAACAGCCAAGAGTTTGGTGGAAGAGAAGCAGCAGTTTCCCAGCTGAAGAACTTGAACAGCATCTTGATGAACTCTAGCTTATGTTTCAGCCCTAAAGCACTTACATGATGCTGGACAAACCACTAAAAAGAAACATTTCCTAGACTTCCAGTTGCACACTGTACTTTCTGTAAGTCTGTTCTGACTTATTAAACAGAGAGAGCCAAACAATGCCAAGTACTGCAAAATTCAGGTCATGCATCAAACTGGGCACTTAAAATCAGTAGACATTTTCAACATATTTTACTCAAATTACTATCTGTAAAATAGTGACTAAAAATCTGTAACACTCCTTCAAAAAAAATTCTAAAAGCATTGATATCATATAATGAAGCATATATCAAAATGAGAGGGGAACTGTAATTAAAATGAAATAAAAACTGCTGAAATGAAAATGCATAGACTTACACACAAAAAACTAAAGAAACTTTCTTTTCTTTACTTTTCCTTACTTTAGAGAGCTTGATTCTGCAATTTTAATAATCTTCAAATGTGAATCTTTGCATATATAATATCTAATAAAAAAAGACTGTGCAGTAATTTGTAATACTCAAGTTGATATTCACGACCTGTCTTGAGAAACATAACCAGCACTTGAAGTTTCATCCAAATTTCACACCCCAGCTCCAGCAGTGATGATGTTTGCCTTGCTGAAGTCTAAATTTATAAGCTGGAATGAATGTATCACTGTTTTCCCTTCATACTATGATGCTGCTAGTTTCTCTCTCCTCTATTGCAGCACTAGTGTTGTAGCTATGATGACCAAAGTAGACACAAGAGGCAAAATCTGATGAGAGGTATAACATCAGTTATAGGTATAACATCAAATTTCCAAATTACTTTTAGAGAATTTCTTCCCATATATCCTCCTGTTTCAAGTATAACCAAGAAGAAGGATGTAAAACTTTCTAAACTTCTGCTGTAGGAAAGTTTAACATAAGAGATTACAAAACATCTCATGAAATCTATTTAAGCTTCTGGAAAGAATGCAAGAACATTGAAGGAAATTCTCTTTCTCTTCACAATGATAGCAACTATTTATTTATTACACTGTCTGTCAAAAACACCTAAATCAATAGCAAACTGCCATTTGTAAACATAACTGCAGCGTAGTCAAGTTGGATCACAGATGAGACACAAAAGAAAGAAATGCTTTTTCTTGTTTAATATTCCTATTCTCTCAAAATTGTTACACAAACAAAAAGGAAAATCTCCTGCAAAAAAAAAAAAAAAAAACCAAAAAAACGACCTTTTCTTTTCTATTGTAAGTGTTTCCTGCCTTGCTGTAAACTGCATGTATTAGTTATGGTGTTGATTCTGCAATTCTAGTACAATCCATGCTCTAGGAAATCGAGACATAATTTAGCTGGCTTGCTCTGCCTTTGGCACTGACAGAAATGCCTGGGCCCACTCTCCCACTAAGTCTCTCCACAGCAAGGAAAACTGTCAACATGTCAGACACTGATATACAATTTGCTAAAATGATGGTACTGAGAATGTACAGCAATGCTATCATCAGCTCTTTAGTGAAGTTTGAGTTTGAAAAGGATGCTTTGTTAACTGCACACACTGTGTGGGCACTAAAGAGGCTGTAGGAAATATCAGTCCCAGAAAGTAATTTTTCTGGGACCTGAGAATGAGCAGCTCTCAGAATTACCAGCTCTCAGGATAACTTTCAGTCAATTAACAAGCTTTTAAGCTGCCAAAGAAATTGTAACGAGCATGTGCAGCTTCAGCTCAGTTATTTCTTGCTCATGAAAAGCAACCAAAATCACTTTTGCTTTCCAACAAAAACTGGCAACACATCTTTCAGGGGAGTTCATTCCCCTACTGACCATGTATTCTAGCCACTATAAAACAAATAAACAAACCCCCACAAAATCATAATGCATCTTCACGCAATTTTTCAACAGCAACCTTTCCAAGGAAGGGTGTGGTAAGGACTGTGGAGGCAGATTGATGGGGTCATAAGGCTGTAAGTGCTTACTGCTGTCATTATCAGCCCTGAAGGCAGCAATCTGCCCAAGAGGGAGAACACCTAACCAAGCCCCCAAAACAACCCCCATGTGCATCATGCCTACATCTACAATTAGCATTTGTGCTACTGGGCAACAATTCAGCCAATCTGTGTGGGTGTTCATCCCATCTAACCACAGACATCCAGAAAACACTTGCTTAGGTTTCCTTTGACAGCTGATGGACGAGAGCTGAGCAAGTCCAAACCACAATTTGCTCCATTTACTAAAAAGATAGAAAAATCCATCCCTTCTTAAGGTAATTGTATCCACTGAATTCACAAGTAGTTGAGGTGATCAGTGTAAATACTTACCTTTAGACAATAATAACAGGTGTGACAAAACCTCCTCTTCCTGATTTACACTACTTTAGGCTTGTGGATATAATTCCTCACATTTGAAAAAACACACATGAACATCGAGGTAATACTGCCTCTGCCAGAAAGGTTACTTAGGATTTTTTTTTTTTAATGTGTAAGTGGAATTTTCTATATTTCAATTCGGGCTCTTTGCTTCTCATCCTGTCACTGAGTGTCACTAAAAAAGGCCTGGCTCAATCTCCTTTACTTTCTGCACCAGGTATTTAAATACATGGATAAGATCCCTCTTTGTGTGTGCCACATTCTGAAGGCTGAAGAAATGCACAAAAATGCTGATGCAATAACTTTATATATTTCATTGCATATATATATATGCTGCCAAATTGACCAAGCATTCTGGCAGACTCTTTGTATGCAAAATACTTACTGGTGAACACCCAGAACTTCCCAGTCTTTCCCAACATCCTTAGGAGCTATGTTTTGTAGAGTACTTGGACAAATTTCTATTAATTTACAAAGAAGTGACCAGCCCATCTGTAAAACAAAAATGCAGCTATTTTAGAACAGATATTCTGCTTAGAACTTCTACATTGCCTTCTAATATCCTTGGCATTTCTAAGACAGCTCTTCTGTTACCTAGCTAAATCAGTAAGGGAAAATTAATTAACACAAGACAAATGGCATGGAAAGTTAAAAGATGGAAGTAAAACATATGCTAATGATTCTGATTGCATTGCTTGCAGGAACACATCACTCTCAATCTGCTTCAGCACTGCCTAAGGAGAAAGGGCACACAGTTAAATGAGTTGCTGACAGAGAGAAAGATATGATGTGATCCATAGTATGTTATCATTGGCCAGGGAAAACACCTGCACTATTGCAAGTGTATTTTAATGAAAAATGTGTGTTTTCATAAGAACTTGCTATTTAATTGCAAACTGTAAGGATAAAGTATAGGTTTTTAAAGGCCTTCAATGTTTTAAATGAGGATGAGATACATAAACAATTACCACACATTTCATATTCTTGCCATCAACCCTCAGTAGTGTGTGCTTTCAAAATGTAATGAAGGCAGTAGAAGTTCTGAGATCATAAGGAGTGAAAGACAACTAAATGTATTTGTTCTTAATAACTACCTATGCCATCCAATACAAATTCTTTGACTTTCAAACATCTGTAAATAATGCCAAAAGCTAAAAATGCTCCTCTTTGATTTCTGTATTGGAGAAATCTATTCTCCTATGAATTTTTACAGGCTGATATGACTGAATAGGCAGCAGCAAGGAAGCAGTAACCAAAATCTGTAGAAAGAAATGACTGATGAAAGAAAATCCCTCTGTATTGAAAGAAAAGTAGTGAACTGTGAAATGTCAAAAGTCAAGATGAAGCAGATTTTACAGAAAGGAATTATAATACGGCATGTGAGTTTCCTTGAGCCTGTAAGTAAATAAAAAGGTGGAAGCAGGCCTCTGTGCTTTAAGAATAGAGTCAAGGCAGAAGATAATATATCACAAAGTCTCTATACATAACTGGATCACTTTTTCACAGAAGAGTTATGTAAAGCAAAGAGGTCAAGATGGGACAGCCAACAACAGGAATGTAAATGGCTACCTCCAAAGAGTTTAACAGCAAAGTTCATATAAAGTGCATGATCCCTAACCCTGCAATCAGTCAGACTATAGAGACATGGAATTACAAGCCTGGTAGTGTAGAGTCACCCACAGGAACAGCATAAACTTGAATTTAGATAGCTTTCCTGACAGCTTTGTAGAGTGTGCAAAAGGTGATGTAGCTCCCTGGGGACTGGAATTCCACTTTTGTCTTTCACATACTTGGTTGCAGTGTGAGCACAGCCCATATCTGCAGTACTTTTGTTTCTGTTTCAGCTCAGATTTATAGAGACAAACATTTAAAGCCAATTACAACCCTAATGTCTGCAGACTGAGCTTGACTATGTGCCAATTTCCCTACACTTCTTTTCCTTGGATAGCAAGCTGCCTTGCCCTGCATGAGACTACAAATCACTTACTATGGACATTCAGGGTGGTCTGTGTAACTGAGTCCTACCTAAATGTAGGTACAATGAATAGTCTTAGTAACTATCAGTTCAAGATGAGGATATATAGTTCCCTAATTTTCCATATTCCAAGCAAAATAGAGTTTATTGGTGACAGTCAACCAGATACAAATTTCAAAAACACTGTAGAGGTGACTATCAGTTGATAAACTGCTTATTCCTTAGAAAACATTTTATTTTAGAAGTCCCACTTTTTAAGAGCATCCTAACTGTTCTTATAAAATTTAATATCTGATGAAAACTTGCTTAATTACTTTGGAAAATTCCTTTATGTACTAACTGTTTCTGATGAATTTTATATTCCCATTGAACATTTTTATTTGGATTGTTAGGACTCCAAGAATTGACAAACATTTATCAGAACTGTGGATCCAGAGAAGACCAATGGAAACATCTGACCTGCTGATATGTGGTCTGTCTTACCACATTCAAATCACAACCTGAGGTAACAGAGAGCTTATTAGCTGTTTGAAGATTAAGTAAGAAAGCAAGGGTCTTTTCAAAAACAGAAATCCTAAAGGTTACAAGGAAGGGAAATAAAGCAAAAAAAATATGTCCTTATAAAGACTTAAACAGGTCCCAATATACAGAAACAGTTGGTAGCAGCCATGAAACTCATTATTTTTAAATCTGACCCTTTTGGTTGCTAGCACACAATTAATTTATATTACATTAGGTCCCACCATCTACGTCAGACAATAAAGCTCTGCTGACTGCTCTTTACTCAAGTGCACTCTTATTTTGTTCTAGAGCTTCTAAGTTGCTCCAGTCATTGCCAGATAAACTGCAGAAAACTACCTTATTTACTTAAATATTACAATAAATAGAAATATAAATTATATTTATAAATATATCTATAAATAATATATTTTACTTACAGGAACTACTGGCTTTTTTCCACACCAGTACCTTTGTATTTCTGAAGGAGCTTGCAGGGTTTATGCCTGCAGTCTGACCTGGGCCAGTACTTGCAATATTGATCTACTAGGCAAATTAACCCTGTACAAGTTAGTGGAACAGCAGCAACCCACAATGCTTTGTAACCAGTTAAGGAGGGGAGGTGAAGAAAATTCTCACTTCAGGTATGTCTCTGACTGTGTTTATTCTCTTATGCGAGTCAATTTTTTTACAGTGCCAAAAGGAAAAGGAGGGTGATTAATTATTCAGTCAATAAAAAAATAATTAAAAGTGCCAAGAGACTGCACTGAAATCAGGACCTCACTACTTTGCCACCACTGTAAAGTGAGAATTTATTCACAAAGATTACAAACAAATAGCCGTGAATGAAGCAATAAGACAGAGCTCTACTTACATAGTGTGAATGTTTGTAAACATCAGAACTGAATGTGAAAGAAGAGGTGCCCAAGACATTTTATGAGGAATGGGATTTGAGCTTTGCACTGGCTATGAACTTCCCACTGGAACACAACATAGTAATGCAAAGGAGGTCCAGAACTTCTAAACTGAAACACTGAATGACTGCAAATATAGGCAGGTAGAATATTAAAATTAATTTTAAAATTCTGCATTAGAATGAAGTATTTTAAGAGAGTTAAAAACAAAGTTAATCACTATCTTCCTTATGCAATTCTGAGAGTCTTGTGCTGTCATTTCACAACTACTTCTTGTTATGATTGATGTTTTACTTCCAAGTTTAGACTTCCGGGCAGAGATTTTATAAACTAATGAGCTTTATCTTGAAAATAACTGCTGCTTCATATTCCTACTGCTTAATAATTAAAAGAAAGAATCAAGTGAGTTGGAAACAAATCTGGAGCTTATAAACATCCTCTATGCATAGCATAGTCAGATATTTAATATATGTCTGCCAGGAAGGAGCTGTTTTGTATGACAAGTCTGGCAACTGTACCATAAATACAACATCAAATTGTGGAAGTGCCACACCTAGTCCAAATGGGCCAATGTTAAATTACAGGAGCAGGTAGGCAGAACCTTAATTTGCAAAACTTACTCTTAGCTAAAATATTCCCCCTGCCTTTAAAAAACTGTGCTAGCACAGGTCTCAAGGATATGGCGACATATATATGAATTCATTGTATAAAATCGTGCATTTTGGAAGTTTGTCTAACCACGGCAAAATTCAATATGGACACGTCAAAATTATATTACATAACATTGCTGGTAATTTAGAACCCTACTTTACACAGCAGTCAAATGGCTTAAGATTTATTTTTTATTTCGCCTCCTTCTGCCGGTAAAAACAAGAGACGTAGCCAGTGGCGTCTGCAATAAGTTGGAACGCTTGGTCCCTTTAAATGCCAGCGGTGACAGCGCCCTTCTACAGCTCAGAGCACTCCATGAAGCGGCCCAGGAGACACACGGCAAGTTAAGGAGAAATCAACAAGCGGAACAAGAGCTTTTATCCCGGGAAGCGCAGGACGCCGCCCGAGCGGGGGCAGCGGCCCCGGCCCCGGCCCCTGCCCCTGACCTGCTGCACGCCCGCCGCTCCCGGGTACAGATCCACCACCAGCAGCAGGGGCACGTGGACGTTTTTGCCGCTGAAGAGCCGGGGAGCTGTGGGGGGACAGAGACAGACAGAGAGACCGCGTTAGCGACCGGCGGCGGGCGGGACAGGGCAGGGCAGGGCAGGGCAGGGCGCTCACCGCTCTGCCGGGCCGCCAGCTCCAGCAGGTCGCTCAGGGTCTGCACCAGCGTCTCCAGCCGCTTCCTCTCCTGGACGTTTTGGAGCCGGACGACCAGCTTCCTCAGGGCTTGTTCCTCCCCCGCCGCCGCCTCCTCCTCCTCGGGGCCGCCGCTGGCCATGGCCGAGCCGCTGCCCTCTCTGCGCCCATCCGCCGGTCGGCGGGACGAGCGCCGGGCCGGGCCGGGCTGGGCGGTGCGGGCCTGTCCCGCTGCTGCAGCCCCGCAGTGCCGCCGCCCGGCCGCCGTCACCCGGCCCTCCCGAGCCACCCCCGCCGCGGCCTCCGGCCCCTCCCACGGCGCTGCTCCATGGACACGGCCGAGGACCGGCCCCCGCGGGCGGGCGGCCCCCGGTAACCCCTGGGACACGCCCGTGGGCGTCGCGCAAGCGCCCGGCAAGCAGAACAGACCCGCGGGCAGCTCCCCCTCACAGTGATTGACGAAAGAGCTGCCCAATAGAGCTGCCGAGCTGGACCCGGGTCCGACCGGCAGGGCCTCGGTGTAAAAACCGGCCGAGGGGTTGTGTGCAATGGGTGGTTTTGGTTTCTGGGTTGGGCGGGCTTTGAGGATGGGGATCTGTGATCCTGTGGGATACCTACACTGAGGTACTCTGTTCCTGAAAGGCTGCGCCCTGTGCAAGGGTGTGGAGTTGAGCCTTGGAAGAAGGGAGGGGTGAGGTGAAGGTGTTTAAAGATTTCATTTCCATCTCTAATTGCCTTGCTCTAATTTGTTTGGCAATAACCTAATTTCCCCCAGTTGAGTCTGTTTTGCCTGTAATGGTGATTGGCGAGTTATCTCTTCCTGTCCTTATCTTGACCCATGAGCCTTTTGTGATGTTTTCTCTCCCTTCTCTAGGTAAGGAGGTGAGTTAGAGAGTGGCTTTGCTGAGAAGCTGGTGTCCAGATGGGGTTAACCCACCACGGTCCTTTTTGGCTCCTACTACATTACTTTTGCCTGAAACCAGGTGTCTGAAATTTTCAGTGTGTATCTTCTGTGCACCTTGATAGTAAATATTGTGTAGTTGAAGTCTCTCTGCTTGTTCCAGCTCAAGGCTGGCTTGAAGTCCTGGATCACTTGTAGTTCCTTCAGTAAATAATTTGTTGCAATTGAAGATTCCTGAGCTAGACAACTTGAGTCTGAGTTAATGTTTCCTCTTCTTTCCACTTATGTTGGCAAAAAATAAAAACTGTCCTAGTGTTTCTGAGGTTCCTGAATAAATTCAGGAACTAGCTTCTAGAGATCAGGTGTCTCAAACACTGATCTTCCAACACGTCTCCCAAGGTTCATTCCTCTGCAGGTAGCAGTTCCCTGGAGTGCTGGTTGGAGAGGATGCCAGCTTCTGCTAAGTATCTGAAGTCTGGTAGAGTTTGACAAAAGTCTTCTGAAGTGTATTAATTAGTTAGACGAGGAGAATGTAAAGAATGAGGTAGTCTTGGTAAGCATCTATATTGTAGTTTTCCTGGATTTTTCTAGGAAAATCCAATGGAGATATATTAATATATCTTCACCAGAATGAATGGGGAGAATGGGTTCAAATTCAAAACCAGTAAGTTTAGGTTGAATGCTAGGAAAAAAGTCTTTACTGTGGAGGTGGTGAAGCACTCTAACAGGCTGCCTTGGGAAGTTATGGATGCTCCATCCCTGGGAATGCTCAAGGCCAGGTTGGATGGGGCTCTGAGCAACCTGGTCTAGCGGAAAATATCCTGGCCCACAGAAGGAAGGTTGGAAAGAAATGGTCTTCAAAGTCCCCTTCCAACCCAAACCATTGTATGATCTGTAGAAGTGATTAGAGGTTGTGACTGAACTGTCTTGTGTTGATGTCTGGCAAGAAAATTGAGGTCTGATAGTAAAGTGTAGTTGTCTGAATGTCATTCTTATCAGACCTTGAGAAAAAGGCAAAGGACTTTACCTCTGGAGCACCTCTTAAATATTTTTCTGCTCTGGAAGTTTCATATATTCTGACCTCTTTCTAATGTTCCATCACAGAGTGTGGATGGTTTACCATGAAGGCCACAACAAAGGGCCCCAGATATTTAACTAATTTAAACAATTTGTTCTTTTTCTGTTGGGTCTCAATATGTTCATTCCACGTCTTCTGTCCTCTATCAGCTGTAGCGTGTTGTGTTATGCCCATAATTGAAAAGATTGTACCAAGTCACAGAATTAACTGGGTTGGAGAAGACCTTTGGGATCATTGAGTCCAACCTGTGACTAACACCACCTTGTCAACTAGACCATGGCAATAAGTGTCACATCGAGTCTTTTTATTTTAAACATCTCCAAGGTCAGGGATGCCATTTATTTTTGGCTGTAATTCCACAACACACAGTCTTCTGATTTGATACAGCAATTTCCATGGCCTCATCATCCAATGTATAATGCATATTGTTATATTTTCTTGAAATGAGTGTAATGTTATGTATGAATGGAGGATACATTGACCCTTAGAGAAACCTTCTAAGTGAACACAATGTTAGATTTGAGTCTACTGTAACTGCATTTTGTTTTAGCTCCATGTAGAATTTGATTGGGATAGGAGCTTCTGTTGGAGTAAGATCCAAAGGAACAGGCAAACTGCTAGAAAACACACCAGAAGACCCTCAAGAATTTTTTTTTTGTCTGAGTTATGGCCCATGTCTGGGCCTAAGGCTCATCCCATTCCTAGGATTTGTTTTAGAAATGAAATCCAGGTTGGAGCTCCAGGTTGATTTGGGTTGTAAAGGGGCCATTTTTGCCTTCTCTTCTCAGTCATCTCTACTGTCTCTTCTAAAAATAATTTTCTTGTCTTGGGTCCATTTCCCTCTCCTGGCTACCCACATTTTCATGTTTGGAATCAAATTTTCTGCTACGTGTTTGAATTTAGTCCGTCCTTGATATTAGCCATCTCTGATTGGCTTTTGCCATCAGCTGCGTAACAGGTCCCTCATTTCTTCACCCTTTCTAGCTTTGGTGTTGACACTGATTTAAATGTTCTGTGCTGCTTATAGGGTGAGATATTAGGATGCAGAGAGAGATTCTCGGTCAGCTGTGAAAGGACTGTATGTTGCAGTGTGATACAAGTATGTTTCAGAATGGAAACTTCATCTTTTTGACAGGAGAGGGAGGCTGTGTGCAAGGAAAGGCTGTAGGCTGTTTCCGCATTGCTGGGAAGGAAGGTGTTTTTCTGGAACAGTTATTTTCCCTGGATCCTTGCTAGTTCATTTGGGCTTTTGAGAGGCTGAACTCTCTTTGGATTTTCTTTCTGTTTGGTTTTGTTGGGGGGAATGTATGTGAGAGTGAGTTTGGGTTTTTGTGGGGGAGGTTCTGAATGTTTTTTGTCTGGTTTTGTTTTCTGAGGCTTTTTTTTGTTGTTTGTCTTTTGTTGGTTTTTTCCCCCCTCTTCCTGCTCTCCCATTATTTTATTTGCAGTGTTTTACACCGCCTGGTGAGCCTGCAGAAGCTGTGTTAGGTATTGCCTGGGGACTCTCCTTTGCAAGCTATTTCTGACAGAGAGCAATGTCAGTCAGATCCATTTTTCCACATTCAGTTTTGTCTCATCATGCTTCCCCCAGAGAGGAGAATGAAAATTTAATTACACGAGACTTTATAACCACCTTTTTTTTGGTTTTGAAATCTGCTTTGAAGAGACCATGCATATTTATCACTGAAGGCATAATACTCTGAATAAATATCTTTCCATTGTTGTATCCCCATTCTGTGTGTTTTTAACCCTGAAGCTGGAGTGGGGATGGTGTTAATTTGAATGACAGAAAGTGCTCAGACAGAGCCTGTTCAGAAGTGATATGACAGTTATTTGATTGACCTCTGGACAAAATGCTGATAAATGGTCCATCTGCTTTTATGTCGTAACCAGCAGGGGCTCTGTGGTGTTAATGAATTCATTGCTTCAGAAAACAGTGGCAGAGCAGGTATTCTACCTCAGCCTTTTCAGCTCTCATTGTAGCTATCAGGGATTTAAATTTTAAAAAGATTAAGTACTGTGCATAGGCCCATACTTGTTCACTACTCTCTGTATGTGAAGGTGAATCATCTTCACAGCTTCCAAATGGATGGGCCAGACAAGCACTCTCTTTGCTGGGTAGGGAACTGGCTGATGGCTGGGCCCAGAGAGTGGTGGTGAATGGTGATACATTCAGGTGGTGGCTGTCACAAGTGATGCTCTCCAGGGGTCAGTATTTGGACCAGCCCTGTCTAATACCTTTATCAACGATCTGGACAAGGGGATCAAGTGCTTCCTGTTAGTTTGCGACAAGTTGGCACTAAAGTGGAAGTGTTGATCTGCTGGAGGGTGGGAAGGCTGTGCAGAGGACACTGGACAGGCTGGACAGGATTGATGGGCCAAGAAAAATTGTGTGAGGTTCTACAAGGTTAAGTGCTGAGTCCTGCACTTTGGTCTCAACAACCCCTCAACAATGGAATGCTGAAGGCTGGGGCAGAGTGTTTGGAGATCTACCCAGTGGAAAAGGACCTGGGTGTGCTGGTCAACAGAGCTGAACATGAGCCAATGTGTGGCCAAGAAGGCAAATGACATCCTGGCCTGGATCAGAAATATTGTGTCCAGCAGGACCAGGGCAGCAATTGCCCTGTACTCAGCCCTGGTGAGGCTGCACCTCAAATCCTGTGTTCAGGTGTGGGCCTCTCACTGCAAGAAAGACACTGAGGTGCTGGAGCAAGTCCAGAGAAGGGCAGTGAAGCTGGTGGAGGGTCTGGAGCACAGGTCTTATGAGGAGCAGCTGAGGGAGCTGGGGATGTTTAGCCTGGAGAAAAGGGGGTTCAGAGGAGACCTTATTGGTCTCTACAACTGCCTGAAAGGAGGCTGTAGCCAGGTGGGGGTCAATGTCTTCTCCCAAGTAGCAAGTGATAGAACAAGAGGAAATGTCCTCAAGTTGTGTGAGGGGAGGTTTAGATGGGAAGTTGAGAAAAATTTCTTCCTTGAAAGGGTTGTCCAAGCCCTGGAACAGGCAGTCCAGTGAAGTAGTTAATTCACTATGCCCGGGGATATTTAAAAGACAGGTTGTTATGGCCCTTAGGGTCATGGTTAATGCTGGACTTGGCAGGGCTGGGTTAATGATTGAACTCGATAGTTCTAAAAGACTTTTCCACTCTAAATGATTCTATGAAATGTACCTTTCTGAAAGCAGGTGTTCTACTTGCCTTTCAAAAATATTTTCGTTATTAAGTATTTAAGTCTAACAAAAGTAAATTTTATTTAAAGAAATATGTGCATATGTTAAATTGGGCTGACACCTAGTGGTGGGAATACTTCTAATACAGTAGTACGTGACTTACGGTTCCTTTGGTTCTGTGGGTATTTTAAGCTAAACAAAGGTAGCTTGAAACTGTGCTTTTCTTAGAGGAGGCCAGAGAAGACTTGGATTTCCTCAAAAGAAGGGCTGTCCCTGGAGTTCCTGCCCTTTATCTTTCCTGAAAATCATCTTCCCTCTGCCTGCTTTTCCCCTGTCATCATCCCTTTGGAGTACACTGCATTGCTATATACTCGATATGGTCTATATGTTAACAGAGCAGATGAGTGCTTCAAAGCCCAAGTAAGCTTTCCTGCTGTTTCCTGCTGAATAGCTGATGATGCACTTTGTGATTCTAAATTAGAAACTGGAGGAGATGTTCAGGATGTTTTCTGCCAGTATCCAGCTGATTAAACAGCTTCTGTTAAAGGGACAAAGCTTTCACTTCATAGAATGATGGAACGGTTTGTGTTGGAATAAGCCTTAAACACCATAAAGTTCTGAACCCCCAGCCATGGGCAGGGACACCTTCCACTAGACCAGGTTGCTCAGGGCCCTATCCAACTTGTACATTTCCAGGGATGTGGCATCCACAGCTTCTTTGGGCACCCTGCTCCAGTGCCTCACCACCCTCACAGAAAATAATTTCTTCCTAATGTCTAATCTAAACCTGCCCGTTTTCAGTTTGAAGCCATTCCCCCTTGTTCTGTCACTACATGCTCTTGGAAAAAGTCCCTGCACACCTGTAGAACCCCTTCCAGTTATTCTTTGCATCCCTTGCCAAGTCCAGCTCCAATTTCACCTTGGCCTTTCCCCCCCATCTCTGTACAACTGGACTGTATCCCTGTACTCTTCCCAGGTTACCTGCTCTTGCCTCCTTTGCCGGTGCACACCCATTTTGCACTTTAGCTTGATCAGCAGGTCCAGACTCAGTGATTCCCATTTTCTGCCTTCTTTGCCAAATTTCTTCTGCCTAGGGATCACTAATTTGTGTGCTCCATGAAGATGTCCTTAAAAATTTGCCAGCTCTGTTCTGTTCCCTCGACCCTGCAGACAGATTCCCAGGGGATTGTATTGATGAGTTCCTTGAAGAGCTGGTGTTTACTTTCCTTATCAGGCCTTTAAGGGGAAAAAAGCTCCTCAACTGAAAAATTATAAAGTGGACTTGTGGCTGGTTTCTAAGGAGGTGTAATAGAAAGCCTAAATTTCTGGATCACTGGCTTCAAGGTTATGTTAAAGAGAGCTGCAAGGAGGAGGGTTAGGGCCCACCCTAACCAGAGTATGTAACACTTGGCCATGACAACTAGCAAAATGATGTAAGTTTAAAAAGGAGGCTCCCACAGCTGAGCATAAAACAGCACTGACTGGTGAAAAAAAGAGTATGAAACAACCATCACTTTCAGAGTAGCTGAAATATATGGACCTTGAGTATAATAGGATCTATGAAGCCACTGGTTTATGCAATATGGTGAACTTCATAATGTTAGGTCTACTAGAAAGTACTGCCTTATAGCATAGACAGTACAATGCTTACAGAAATTAATTTGGTCACCAGATAGAGGCCAGCACTGTGTCTGACCTGGGCAGCACTGCTTATCTTGGGATTATTTTACTTCTTATTTAATTTTAAAGTATTTTTTAACAACTGTAGCTATTACTATAGAGCACCAGTGGGTTTACAGGGCCATGTATGAGGCATTTTGCTTATGTCTAGGATTTTGTATATCTTTTCTAATTTAATTTTTATGGGTCTCTTTCATTGTACCATAATGTCTGTCATCAGCTTTTATAAAGAGTACAAATAAAGATGGGGATGCAAATAAGTTAGATCCCTGAAGCAGAATTCAAGAATGTGGCACAAAGGTAAATCATAATCCAGCAATATAATTTTTCCCTCTCTGTCTGTTCAGTTATTAGTGGATTGATCACACTGGTTTTAGTAAAGAAGAAGGACCTTGGCTCTTATATAGACAGTTATTCATATGGCTTAATTATTTACTTTGGCAATTTATAGAAAAAATTCTTATTGGGTTTGCCAGTGTAAAATATAAACTTTCTAATTCCTACAAACCTTTTTAGGTTTGCTAGATGTTTTTAGTTCTTCCAGAGAATGCATTGTTGTCCAGTACATGTTTTTGCTCTGGATAGAAATCAAAATAATTTTCTTTATAAGAACAAAGAGAAGGCTTCAGGGTGACCTAATTGCAGCCTTCCAGTACCTGAGGGGAGCTTAAAAATAGTGGGAGAGAGATTTTTTTAAAAGAGTAGATGGTGACAGGGCAAGGGGAAATGGCTGAAAACTGAAAGAGAGCATACATTTAAATTAGATATTAGGAGGACATTTTTTACTGTGAATGTGGTGAGGCACAGAAATAGGTTACCCAGAGGAGCTGTGAATGCCCCATACCTGGAAGTGTTCAAGGCTGGGCTGGATGGGGCTCTGAGGAACCTGATCTAGCTAGATGGTCTTTAAGGTCCCTTTCCAACCCAAGACATTATTTGATTCTATGATTCTTTATAACAGCCCATTTCATTAGTTTAAATGTAAAAATTATTCTAAGTAGCACTCACTGGATTTGCAGGTAGCTAAAATGATTGACAATTGGACAATCAGACAATCAGTGTTCCTTTGTCTGTCCAAGCGTTCTGGTGCTGTATCAGGTAACTGACAGATGATAGCTGAGCTATCCCATAGCAGGCCCTAGCTTACCACTGAAAAAGCATAAAACTTCCCACTCCCTTTACCAAGCAGATATTTTTCTGAATTAGTTGTTTATCTATTTATTGCCTTTTTGAAACTAGAAAAAAAATCCAATCTACTAACATTCTCAAAGTACCATAAAGGAGTACTAGCTGATAATGCTCTTAATTAGCCAAGTACTTTTCTTAAAATATTAAAATTAATTTAGTCTTTGTCAACAATCACAGTGGCAAGGCCTGTCCTCATTATTTCCTCAGTTAAAGTAACAGGACTAGTGTTAACTTATTAATTTTCATGAGAAACTGAGAATTTAAGTGGTTCAAACTTGTTTCTTGTCACTGCAAGAGGCTTCTAATCAATACTTTCTCTCTTCATAATTGGAACAGCTTTAGTACAAATAAGTTTTACTGCATTAATCTTTTGACAAATTGCCTACTGTATCAAGCACAGTAATTATTTCTGCAAGGCTTTGTGTACCAGCATGCTGCTCATATTAAGTAATATTATTCTAATTTCACAGTAATTCTTAATTTCTATCACCAGTAGCAAATCACGGGTGAAGCAAATAACAGGCCTGGAAGGGAATAGTCCTCTGGCTTAACCCTAGTTCATAATTTTCCAAGGATATGTTACCATCCCTCTTTTCTTCAAAGAAAGACTCTGCATATTCTCAGTCCTACTTCCGGCAGATTCTCCCATCTTTGTTCACTACTCCTATTCTTGTCCCTCAGAGGACTCTTCTTATTCCCTAAGACATTTCTTGACTTTGGCATGTTTGTTTCCTGTGGTCCTTCACCAGACTGCTTCAGGCACAAGTGGTGCCTGCCCCAGTGCCAGGGCTTATGCCAGGCATCCATGTGGCAAGGTCAAGCCCTACTGCAACATCTGGCTGCAGCATCAGTCCCCTCCCTCTTCCTGCTTGGCACAGTGCTTGCCATCCCTGTTGCTACTCCTGATAGTGATTATCTTGGATCTTCCACAATCCCGATACAAAAAAAAAATATTGTGCCACTGTCAAATACTGTGATATAGCATTAGTAAACTGATTTGAAAAGCATTAAGGTGTATAAACTTCCTAATGGTACAATTCCTAATTCTATCTACTGTGTGCAAATGATTGCAATATTGAAATTACATTGCAGTTGCTAGAAAACTACTTCAATCACTTCAGTAAATGCATTGCTGTGTGAACAGTATAGTGTGATACTCAGCGTGCTGTCACTGACACTGAGCATGTAAACAGAGCACACTTAGGTAGTTCCTGTACTTGTGGTGATGGACTACAGTCTGCTTACATTGGCTGTTCTTATCTTAGCAGTAAGATAAAAACCATGAGCCACAACAAAGTCAGTTGAATAACTCAGTTCATTGCAAGTGTGCCAAGTCCTCCATGCTTTTGCTTCTTTCCAGAGAAGGTATGTGTATCGAAGTGCTCACGAGAAAGACAACTGAGCCTTTGGCACCAAGGGTGCAACACTCAGTAGCACAGCTGCTTGCTGTAATGTGCATTTATCTTGGTGTTATCAATATTGGCTGTGGTTGGCTTTCTGGCAGGCTTCCTACCACATCCGTGGGTGATGTTCCAACTCTGGAAATGGAAGGGTACAATTTCATTTCTTTCCCTTGCAGTCTGTTAACAAGAGTACTGAGTACAAAGTCCTTTTTGTTTTGGTCAGTACTGCAGTGTAATTAAGCCACTCTCAGAACTGATTTGGCATTCACTACAGCCACTGAACAGCCCTTTAAGTCTTATCATGGACTGGTTACCAACAGCAGTAGTGGGTCTATCCACCAGCTTCCAGTAGGACCTGCTAGAAAGGGAACTGTGCAATAGGCTCTGCACGATCACAGGGAACAAAATATTTATTTGGAATAAATGAGTGGTCCTTTTTTAGTCGTGTTGTTAAAGGAGAAAAAAATTAGCCAGATGTTGACCATGGAAAAATATTAATTTAAATAACCTTTGTTCCAGATGAGTTTTTAAATAAAAAGGAAAATGAGGCCTTCAGTGTGTTGGTCATTGCCCTGTCCACCTAAGCAGTGATGCCTCAGGAACGACTGTTCCCAAGCCACTGCTCAAGTCTTGGCCCACATGATGTGTGTGGGTGGCTGACAAAGAGGTGTAAGGACCAAAGAAGCTTGGCACCATGGAAACTCAGAGGCTTTGCATTGAGGAGAAAGAGGCAGCCCTGACTGGAAGAATGTGATTCCTTTCAGAGCATGGTCAAGTTGAGGGCCTGACATAGAAGCCACATCACCCTTTCAATCCTGAGCTTCAGAAGTAGCAGAAGGCCTTAGACAAGTGGCCATGCACAATCAAATGCTGCTGCATCTGCTTGCAGTTAAGCAGCTCATCATAGCAGGGAAGGCAGCTGACCTTCCTTCCCGGTGTGTTAGTAGCTCGCTATTCATTTTTTTCTGTGTGATGCTGGTTTAGGCTGCAGCACTGGGCTCTAGTGTTCCCTGCTATGGTTGCAGAGACAGACTGTGCTCCAAAGTAATGGGTAAGGCCCTTTGCAGTTTGCTAAATTGGTGACTCTGTGGCAAGAAGCAAAGGATGAATATAGGATGCCCTAGAGTACGGTGTTGAGATGTTTGTCAGAGTTTGCGAAGCTACAAATCTATTGGCACAGACACAGTGATGTGATATTAGCAAGATCTTGTCCATGCAACCTCTGAAAAGCAATTTCTGCTGTATCTTACCCCAGTCACCCTGGGATTTCATTCTAGACTGAGCCACTTGAATTTCTGGGGTATTTAATATGTTGATGGGGGGTCTGGCTATTCCCAGGCTTGCTTCTTAGGATTATTTTGTAACATGAACACATCTTGTAAGGACTTTTTACCTACCTATGGGAGAATGGCTTAATCAATTGGGAGTTCATATGAGTCTTGTAATTGTAGGCTAAGTGACACTCAACTGCTGCTGGTTCAGAAAGTTTGCAGCAGTTCATGTGAGAATCTCATGTGTCTCATTCAAGGTGAGTGAGGTTGTGAGTGACAAAGTACCTTGCAGTTATTTTTATTTTCTTCCCCTGAAGACTAGGAGGAAAGCAGATCTATTCCTTTCTGCTCCCCTCATCCCCCAAAACAGCAAGTCTGTATTTGATCTATTTTCTTTTATTTCTTTCTTTCCCTAATACACAAAACTAGGTAATGAAATCCATCTGCAGACTGCTTGGCAAATTTCTTTTAACATGTTTGAAAATAAGCCACAGATTTGATGTAGTCAGTGTCTTTAAACACCACTGGTTTTAGAAGGTGTGTGTTTGTATAGACAAACACAGCATTGCTTTCTCTTGGGTAGTCAGCCTATAGTACCACATAAAACAAACCAGCAGTTAATTTCTCAGTCACAAGTACTGTTTAACAGCATTATTTGAGCTGATTTTATCTTCTGTGTGCAAGAGACTAATACTAAAGACTCACAGACTTCTGTTACTATTCAAAGCATGGTGATTTCCCTGAAGAGTTTCTGGGTGGGTATTTGATCTTGGGGTTTAGCAGTTTCAGGAGGTCTGGCATCCTTCTCCTTCTATGGTAAAAAGGGAGATTTGGTTCCTGCAAATATACTCTGCAAAAAGACTTTCAATTTCTTTATAACTTTTTGTAGTCAGTGAAGTGGAATTTCCTGTTGATGTATGGCCTCAAGCTTTTGATGAATACTGTCCCGACACGTCTACTGCAAAGCTAAAATTAGGCCACATCTAGACGCATGACTTTGGAGTATAGTGACAGGAGTGACTGCCTGGGTTGTCAATATATTGGCTAGTAGTTGTACTTTCCATAAGACAAATCTTCTTAAATACTCTCAGATAATAACTCATTTTTTCTGCACAGAATAATTGGTTCCCAACAAAATTTGTCCAGTGCTGGAGAAAGTGTCATTGACAGCAGCCACCTCACCATAATCCTCTTCTCTTGCTGCAAAAGTTCTCTTTTCTAAGTTATGGCTCATTTGCAAAGCCCAAATCTCAAATATATCCATTCTATTAAAAGAGGTCAGTCCCAACCTCCAGCTGGATAATCTCATCCCTTAGTTGTAGATTAAAAATTCTTGGTCTTTCATTAATTATTTGCATTTCATTTCTGATCTCTCAGGATTCATCCACAGTAGGGCTCATGTCCAGTCTATGTGCAAAACAGTTTTGTTTCATGAAAAACTGGGACAAAATGGATATGAGCAAAATGTTGAGCCTAGATGATTAGTCTGAATTATTATTGTTAGGACTTTTTTTAAAGTATCAGTGAAGCAAAACCAGTTCAAGTTTTATAAGTTATTAAAATATTTATGAAAATCACTGAAGAAAAAAAAATTTCCTCTTTTACGCTGACTTTGTGTGTATTAGTGGCTGACAAATTTCAGTAAGTCTTAATCTCCACGTATGTTATATTCAAAGATAAGTATTACTTCTTAATTCTGTGTGTTTTTGTGCCAGTCACCTGAATTGCAGGGTCAACATCCAGGTAATAATATCCAAAATCCTGGTCCAGTCTTGCTGATCGGCATTGCTTTTTTGCACTGTCTTTAAGTTGCTCATTTTTAGTTGGAAGACTGTTTCCTGATTTTTTTTATCATGTATTTAATTAAATCCTTGTTTTGTGCATCTCCTTGCAGTTGTATTTTGCTAACCTTTTCCCACAAAAAATGCTTTTCCCTTGTCCAGTGATCCAGTCCTTCATTGTAGAAGGCCACTAGATTAGTCAGGCACTATTTACCCTTTATGAAGTCAGAAATCATAGAAAACAAATATGCTCTAACTTGCTAGGATTAAATCAATATACAACAGATCTCTTTGCTGCAAATGAAACTCAGTTAGCAGAGCACCAGCTGTATGTATGACTGGTGGGCTATGGACTAACAGTCTACACTGTCCAAATCTCTGTAACAATCATATAAATACTAAATCTAGCCCTGATCACCAAAAAAAAAAAAACAAAAAAAACCAAGGTAATACAGTCAATATTCAAGTATAAGATTTTAATGTTTAGTAGAATATCTGTGATGACAGGGATTTGACATTAGCATTGTCTCTGTCAGATTGCTTTTCTTTAGAAATTAAAAAAAAATATAAAGTCTGCTTTTGATGCCAAAATTATTACTGTTGCTTCCTTTTTATTTGCTAATTGAAAAATTCACAGGACTTAAATGTGCCATGTTATCATATCCATATTATCCTCTTAGTGCAGAGAGGGTTAACAAAAAGATCATGCAATTCATCCTCATTCATCAGCCTCACTACACTTGCTGAAATAATCCCTGTATTTAGCTTGGTATTTATTGGTCAGTCTTGCATTGTTTTTTCATTCCTCTCTAAACATCAGAGGTAAACCTGAAGTTTTATTTTAAGCATGGTTCTGTTTTGAGATCTTAATTTTCTATTCTGCTTCTTGTCTTAGACCTGGAAGTGTTTATTAGGGCAAATGCTCACTGTGCACATTGCTTGCAGGAGCTGCTGGAAATAATCAGAGGATTGCTTTGTGAGATTGCTACATAAATATGTTGAACTATCTTTAGCAAATTAAAATAATTGTTTATTTGCAAGAGCTTCCAAGCACCATGTATTTGCTGACAGGTCTGCATTTCCTGCTGATGAACACATCTTTGAAAAGTATGAACATGTTTTGGAGATATTTATCATGAAAATCAAGTGACTGCTGCCATTCCATGCTAACATGATATTGTACAGGCTTCAATTGCTCTGGCAAACAGTGGAAACATAAAACTAATGAAGGCAGCAGTCTGAAAATAAAAGAAATGTATAAATTTTCTGAGAAGAGCTGTTCCCCTGATGACAGAATAAGCAAAATTTGAGTGGTTGCCAAATTTTAAGCAAACCTAATATTGCTACAGACCAAAGTAGCCAGCATTTTTGTGAATGGGACATGCCTGTGTGCTGTGGTAGAGTCAGGGAAGTTTTATTAATGTCTTCACAAAAATCTGAAGCCTTTCTGCCTTCTTATTTATAAAAGTAAGCAATTGGTCTCTTGTTTGATATATTTGCTGATGAAAAAGCAATAGGAATAGGTTTTTTTCCTACACAGAAGACCAAAAATTCACTTGGTCTTTGTATGTTCTTATTTTATTATACACACAGTTGAAAAGTTATTGCATATTTCAGCTGTAACTTTTGTTTCTATGGTCTTGAACATCAGTACTGTGGCTATGACTTATCTCATGAATAGTTAAATTCTGTGGATGCTACTTGTTCCTCTCTTTGCAGCTGCTCTTTCTGTCCTTAGAGTCCTTTTCACTGTCTTATGTAGAAATGCTGCATTTCCCGGGCTTATTCACAGCTCTAAAGCCATCATGCTCCATTACGAAGCTTAAATGCAATTCACATCATCCTCTCTCAGCAACATCCTCTGCTCATGTTTTTTTCTGTCTTAAACTGTTCATCACTAAATGGATATATTGCTGTATAAATCTACGGTGTCCTGACATCCTGAACGCTTTATAATTTGTCTTGTTATCTTAAGAATATAGTAAAACTGGAAACACTCTATCTAATATGTATCTGATTTTGTGATCAAGAAATTGAATGATTCCTGTATGGGGGACAGTTTTCTGGATCCTCATCCAGGCTCTTTGGTCTCAAAGAGAGAACTGGGTTATGCATGTGTAAAGCTGTGAATGGCACAAACTACATGGGGAACTTCTTCCACTCTCGTTCTGTGCAAGAGTTAGTGGGTGTCAAAGCCACCTAGCCCATGGTAGGGTGCAAAATATAATTCATCGTCACATGCTATTCAGCTGTGGAACTGGCCATCACAGGATATTGTGGAAGCTAAAGATGTGTTCCAAAACCAATTGGATTAATTAATAGAAGAAAAATATCTCAATTACTATTAAGTAGAAAAATTCACTTTTGACTCGGAAGTCCCTGAGATGATGATTCCTGGAAGCAGTGCTGAAGCTTGCACTGCTCAGATCAAACCTTACCATCTGGTGGGTCTGTTCTTACTCATTTGTGTGGTTCTGTAATCTGACATCCAGGGCTCTGGAAATGCTGGGGAGAGATTTGTCCCAAAATGTCAGTGTAACTGAAGAAATGAAAGGTATCATCACAATGAGAAAAAGTCCCAATGGCTCAGTGAAGTTGGAGGGGAAGCAATAAATATCACAAAATGGTTGATTGGGAGGAACGTCTGGATGTCTTCTGATCAATCCACCCTATTCAAGCTGGGCCACTTAGAGCTGGTTGCCCAACATTATGACCTTGTATCTAAGGAGGGAGATTCTAGCACCTCTCCAGGCAACCTGTACCAGTGCTCAGTCATCTTCATAGTGCAAAAGCATTTCCTGATGTTCAAGCAATGTCACCTGTATTTCAGTTTGTGACCCTTGCCTCTGGTCATGTCAATGGGCACATCTTGAAAGAGTTTGACTCTGTCCCCTTTTCACACTCCTTTCAGGTTGTTTTCTGAAAGCTGCTTTCTTAGTTGGGTGTCCTCTGATGTCCTGGTGCATGGGATTGTCCATCTGCAGGACTTTGCACTTCTTATTCAACTTCCTGGGGTTCCTGTTGGCCTGTTTCTCCAGTCTGTTAAGCTCCCTTGGGATGGTAGCATGGCTTTTGGGCCCCTGCTCTCAGTTTTGTGTCATTTGCAAACTGCCTGAATGTACACTTTGCACCACCACCTAATGAAGGTGGTAAACAGGATTAAACCTAGTATTGACCCCTGGGTAACTGATTGCTAGTTACTGGCTTCCAGTTCGACTGCATGCCTCTGATCACCACCCTCTGGGCCTGGCCAATCAGTCAGTTTTCGGTTCAACTCCCTGTCTGCTCATCCAGCCTATACTTCAGCAGCTTCCCTGTGAGAATCTTGTGGAAGAGTGTTGGAAAACCTTACTAAAGCCTTTCTAAATATCCACTGCTCCACCCTTTTCTACCAGGATAGTAATTTCATCATAGAAGGCTGTCAAGTTTTTCAAGCATGACCTGCATTTGGTGAATCCTTGCTGACTCTTCCATATGATTCTTGTCTTTCATGTATTTAGAAATGGTTTCCAGGATTAGCTACTCCATCACCTTCCAAGGGATCAAGCTGAGTCTGACTGGCCTGTAATCCCCTGCGTCCCCCTTCTTGAAGATAGGATGACATTTGCTTTCTTCTCGTCTTCAGGCACTCCTCCCAGTTTTTTTGGTGAGTCAAGGATTATACAGTAGCATTACAATGGCATCAGCCAGTTCCCTCAGGTTCATCATCCATCCCCCCTTGGAAGAACTCTATGATGTTTGGCCATCCAGCATCTAAAAGGGAAGTCTAGAAGCAGCTCTGTCTTGTAAGTTGAAGCAGGAAACCAGCAACATTGAAGCAAGTCTAAGAAGTGGGAGATTATTGCTAGTGGTTGAAAATTACTGACACATAACAAATGAGTTCAAGCTGGAGTTGGTAAGTGTGATGCTTATGCTAAAACCACTACTGAAGTTAATAAATAGCATCAAAACTATCAGTAGTTCAGCAGGTAGAATCCCTGGATGTTACTGAAGATATGGGTAGTCAATATAGAAAACTCATTAAACTGGCCTATTTAGCTTGCTTTGTATGCACGAATTGTGTTACTGCCAGCTGCAGCATGTTTTGGCTTTGAAGGACAGCACAATGACACTGGAGGGAACAGCTACCCTCTTCTGCTCATTAACAAACTTCAAGTGTCGCTCCGGTCTTAAGAGAAAAGATTTTCATATTAGAGTCCCTGTCTAAGTGCTTTAATCTTTATTCCCTGCCTAAACCAAACTCAACAGAGTAATCTGTTTGGACAGATGGAGGCAAAGGCTGTCATTTTATACAGTTTCATATTGTTGATATTCTGAGTATTATTCAGTTTGACCTGCCCACAAACAGCTCACTTCATCTTTCCCATTCCTAAATTCCTCTACCTGAAATTCAGTTTTGTGTGACAGCTCTGACACCACAAAGTTATTCTAATTCCCTTCCTCCAGCTCTTGCTCAGTGTCACAAGAATACAGTACATCTGCAATATATCTCGAGAGAAGTACTGCTTCTCTGCTTTCTCAGCTTTACCTTGTGCTACCACAGATGACAGTTCAGCTGACAAAATAAAAATTTGCATCACCCACTGACTGTGCTAACTCCTGACTTCTGGTAATGGCCATGTCCTTCCAGATGCTGCAGAAACAGATCTACAAGCGTTAAAGCAGTACGCAAGAACTGGAGTGTGTCCACTGACTCCAAGGTATGTAAGTGAAGTCTTACTTTGCCTTGGCATAAAAGGACTAGGCAAATGCCTTGCCTTAAAGGACTAACTTCTCCTGTGCATATATTTTCAGGATTATTGAAGGAGTGTATCTTGGGAGAGTGTCTACTGAATATAGTTTAGCTTGAATTTGTCGATATTGACCAGATTAACTACTTTAAGGACTTGTAGCAAAGGAGGAGAAGAATGCTGCCTTGATGCATGACAAGGTGGCATATTAGCAGCTTTTTTTTGGGAATGTTGAGCTTGACAAAGATGTTCAAGCTAGTGGAAGCAGAAGTCATGGTCTCTCTGCAGCCTTATCTAGCCAAAGTAGAGGCAGATTAGAAAAACACAGAGATAACATAGAATTGGACAAAATATCCAAGTCACTCATGCATGAGAAGATTCCTTCTGGATACTGAAGACAGATGCAGATATGAGTTACCTGAAACCAAGATGAAGGTAGAATGCAGAAAAACTGCACTTTTATGTGAGCAGCATTTAGTGATCATCAGCTGGACCCAAGAAAGAAAATGTTTGTGTCTTGGGCTTTTGAACAGATACACTGAGAATAACAGCGCCATGGTGGGCACTGATGCTGGCATTTCATTGCACCTGTAAGCTTCTCTTCAATGCAGGATGGAATGTCTTAGAGCTCATCTTTTGAGGCAGAGGTGACTGAATTTGTGCTTAGACCCCACCCTTTGAGGTAGAAGTGATTGGAATCTGTGCTGTAAATTCCGATAATGGATGCTACAACAACTGAAGAGGAGATTCTTTTTCAGAATTAGAGCTGTTGGTTAGGATGACCTGTTCAAACTGCATGGGCAGATGCTGGCATCACTGATCTCTCAGCCTGCCTAGGCAGTTTTTTAAAATTCAGTTTTCTTAACCACAGATCTGTATAGCAATATCTTCTGCCTCTGAATGTAGGCAGAAATATAATCTCCTCAGGACCGCCAGGATTCTCTACAGCTTTCATGGCTGCCAGACTGTTACTAATGCCAGCTGCAGAGTTTTTAATCTTCAAGGTACAAATTATATATCTGGAGCTGAGCATCTGAAACTGTTTTTCTCTCCTTGTGACAACTGCTTCTTTCAGCATTAGAGTTGTGTGCAAATGGCTCTTCTCTTCATGGCACTGATCTTTCAATTTGAAATCATAGTAATTTCCTTTGGGAAACTATCCCAGGGACTGCTGCAGAACTTGGCATGTTTGGGGAAGCAGATCCCACTCCTGGGATTAGGCCTGTTGGAATTCATCCAGCCCCTTAAGCTTTGCCATCATGTAGTCAGTTGACAAATGCACTGGTCAAGGTACTGAGGTGGTCAAAGCTAGCGAGAGTGCATCAGTAAGTGCTTGTGTGTTTTTATTAGAAGGAGACACACAGTGTCTGCCAAGCCTTAGGGTGATATTTGAACCTTGGGTAGGCTGGTGATTCTGTGCCTGGCAAAAGGTTCTTGGCTTTACCTTTCTGACCTTGGTGTCTCAAGTGCAGCTGTTGTATTCATCTTTCTCAGCAGTTTTTCAAGGGTGATGGAGCCTTTGACATTTATTTCTTGGTAGGAACCTCATAGAAGATAACAAATAGGATTTGGTTCTTGTTAATGGCCCCAGTGCAGCTGAGGGCCCCATGGGTGGTAGGGACTGACCAACCTTATGTTATATATATTTGGGAAACCAACATTCAAATTATTCAGTCTTCCCCACCAAACTTGTTCATTGTGGACATACATGGGTTTCTCTTCCTTTTTTTTAGTGATGGCATAGCTCTGGGGGGCAGTATAGTGTCCTCGGAAATGGGGTGTTAGTGCTAAATAGCAAATGTTAGACTCCTTGACATCCAGAAAATTGTGGTCCCACTGTTGTTCATCCTGTGTGTATACATTAGTAATTCCTATCAGAAACAGAATGGTGATGGCTGGCCTACCACAGCAGTACCATATATCTGAAAGGGCAGCTCAGGCCCTTGACCTGGAGTAAAACCTATGATCTCTGGAGCAATTCTTGTGGTCCCATATGCTGGAAGAAGCCAGGTCCACAAAGGGGAAAGAGAAGATATCGGAGACCCTCTGAAGAAGTACAAGGAGCAAATGCAGCCGATGTAGAAGTAAGATCAGTGAGAGCAGATGTCATTTTACACAGTGCTGCACAAAGGAAGGAGCCATCCTTTAGGTGTCTGTTTCTGTGCCCTGAGCAGGCAAATGCACACAGTGCAGATGCTATATTAAAGAAGGTCAGAAGACACCTATGAGCATAGAATAGATACTGAGCACTACAAGTGCAGAGTGGACATGGCAGAGCAGATTTGGTCTGTATGGTGCTCTTTGGGCTGCAAAGAGGAAATTGCTGCCTGGGGAGATGTTTGTGTTCATGTAGATGTAACCTAAGGTAACTGTAATGCAATTCTTGGTACCTAACCACATCCAGCTTAAATATGTGTGTCTAATGAGCTAAAGACATTATTTAAATATCTATTTAAAACCAGGTTTCTAGAGAGAGTTGCCTTTTACCTCTGGTCATCATAGTGTTCTTCCAAACCAGAAAAAGTTTATGTAAAATATATAAGTTTTTATATCATATATGTACATTATTATATACCCACTCAGGCAGTGTTACTAGCCTGGTAGGCCAAGTCATCTGTAGCCATCACCATTCAACTTCTGATGGGAACACATAAAGTATATGTACAGGATGAACCATGTTAACAGACATAGAGATAAATATGTACAGAGAAAGACCACAGTAACAAGGAACATTTGTTCTGAAGGAGGTCTTTTTTAGCTCTAGTAATAAAGTTGCATTTTTGTGCTATGGATGTATTTCAAACACGTTACGCAAAACCTGCGTTAACAAACCCAATAAACTGGGCCTGCTTTAATAGCTATTAGGTGGAAATTAGTGTCTTTTGGGGAACAATTAGAGCTCCTCCTAGTGCCTTTGGAGTAATATTGTAGAGGCTGTACCAATAACACTCAAAATATCTTGCGATTTCCACAGAAATAAAAAGTAATTAACAGCTTGCATTAGTGTTCTCATTATGTAAGTTCTGAACTGTTTCAAGGCTAGGATTTTAACTAGAAAATTATTGGAAAGCTTTCCCTTAAGAACTATTCCCTTTTTCTTTTTATCTCTCTGTCTTATATAAACAGATTTTAGAGTAGTTTTTTGTGGTACAGCTGCTGGGGAAAATAGTGACATCTTTGGTTTATTAGAGGCAGACAAGACAACTAGGAGAACTGGATAAACCTGTGCATTTTCATGATGAAACTGTTTGAAATTACCCATCAGCATTTGTAATTCTTTTCTGTTTATCTTATATTTTCAAAACAAATGTATACTATAAAGGATATTAGCTAGCTAATTGTGGGTAGAGCCTAAGTTTTGTATGCCAATAAATCAAACTGGGACGGAATTCTTTTAGCCTATTTTATTTTTTATTATTCTTCCTGAACTCTGAAATCCTTTGTAAAGAAAAATTTTACTATAGAAAAGACATATAAATGCTAAGTAGTACTTTTGTAATAGAATAGCATTAATATTTACCATAATCTTTATACGGGTTTGTTAATAATCTTAATAAGGGTTTGTTCAGCCTAGAAAAGGGAAGAGAAAGTTTAGGGATGACTTTATTGTGGCCTTCCAGTACCTGAAGGGAGCCTACAAGAAAGATGGAGAGGGACTTTTACAAGGGCTTGTAGTACAGGACAAAGGGGAATGGTTCAAACTCAGAGTAGGTTTAGATTAGATATTAGGACAAAATTTTTTATGGTGAGGGTGGTGAGGCACTGGAGCATGTTGCCCAGAGAAGTTGTGGATATCTGGAACTATTCAGGGCTAGGTCCAATGGAGCTCTGAGCAACCTGGTCTAATGGAAAAGTGTCCCTGTCCACAGCAAGGGATTGGAACTAGATGATCTTTTAGGCAATTTCCAATCCAAGCCATTCTTTGATTCCATGAAATATACTAGAAATTTCTGTTACATAATTGAAGCCTAATGGCAAATTTAGTTTGAGAAGTTCCACATGTTCTGTGTCAAGCTAGGGGACAGGTAGTTACTGACTTTGCTCATATTAAAATCACACTGTTGCCAAAAGGCAGCAGCAATTGCTTTAAGACTGATGCAGAATCCTGTTTTAGTGAAGTAACACTGTGGACTTAAAGCTGGTGAAAGTATTGATATGTGTCAGCTGAACTATTCTTGAGCTTGATCAAAAAAACTGGCATTGCATTGGGAACTTTGGCGGACACTGTGACAGAACTATCCAGCTTTGGGAAACTGGGATTTTTTGGCAACTAAAAGGAGATTAAAAAACCCCAAAGACCTGGAATTTTTTTTTTACTTCCTGGAAGTGTTGACTATGGTTTTATCTCCTTGTAGGTATAAATTGAGAATGTCTAGGTATTTGAATGTACTGCTCAAACATTTTCACTGTGAATTAATCATCATGAATCATGCTTTTATATTTTCCTCTACTCTTGAGAGAGCAGTTTTAAAAAGGACACAATTATTTTATGTTTGAGATAACAGAGGATCCAGGGCTCTTGACAAGACAGTGGACTCATTAGGACAATAGCAGATCACACTAATGAGTGGGGTACCAGTTCTGAAGTGATGCAGCACGCGGTGCTGCAAGTATGCACGAGATGACGATTGACTTTGATCGTATTTCAGCTCAGTATTAAACTGGTCTCACAGACCACTTGGAGAGTTTGTGAAGTGCAAGGACTGTGCTTGTGGCACTAAAGCAGGCAACCTGTTTTCAGAGGCTGTGATCCTCCTTGCTGCTGAAGAAGCATTGTACCTACCTAGAAGACAGCATTGCTAAGTTGCTATGATAAAACATTGCTTATGTAGGGACATAAAGAATGAGAATTTAAGCCTTAGCCTATGTCTTTTTTCTACCTTTTGAGGCACTGAGTCCCTCCCAGTCTTTGAAAGGAGCCCAAAATTAAGCAGAATTACCCAGTCCTGGAAACTCAGTGAGAAGAGGAAGCATCTACTTTTCACGGATGGAACATTAATGTTTAGGGCTATGTATGTCAAGGAGGATTCCGTCACTTGCCGAAATAATCTGTAATGAAATAACATATTTATCATGGATAGAAGAGTCAACTGTCTAAAAGGCAAGTGGTTTTGTTTGTTAATATGACTTCACCAGGACAGTGAAAAAACTTAAGATTCTTCTTAATGTTGGGTTAAAAGGCAGATTGATCTAGAGCACAGAAGTATACTGCCTTAGCAATAAGCTGATGAAAGCACCATCATTATTAATTGCACTATTTGCATAGAGGATATTGTTCAGTTTGGGTGAGTGAACTGAGATATTTCTGAATCTGCTTGGACTTAATTTTTTTAAGATGTCATTTGGCTTGCAATAGTCTTATCTGCATCAACAATCACAGCTGAAAATGGAACCATATATCTCAAGCAGACACTGAATTCCTGGATGTGTTGAATCTGAAGCTGTCACCACTCTAAATATCTTTTTAGTCTGTTTGAATTGTGGTTAACTGCTGACATTATAAAAGCCACCACTTCCAAGTAGATGTAATGACAAAATTCCTAAATTTGAATGTCTGCTTCATTACGCTCACCCATATTTGCATTTCTTCAGGACTTTTTCCAGGTCCTATTACCACTTGAAATGTTTCTGGTGAATCTGTTCTCATGTGTGACTTTTGACTAAGTGAATGGAAATAAAGTGAAGGATCAACCTTTAACTGTGAAAAACTCTGGGACTTGTGAACATGTTATGTTTGTCATGCAGAGTATGATGGATTAAGTACTAAAAGGAAAGCTACACTTTTTCATTTGAGGTGTTTTGCTCAATTTACGACCTAGTTCAGGGGTATTCAAAGTACAAAAACCAATGGAGCTTTAGTTGCATATGATAAAGGACCTCAGATATTGAAGCCTGTACTCTTGCACAGGATTTGTTGGACACAGCAAGATGTTTACCATGCGTTAGCACAATGTATTCTAAAATACGCCATTTCTGTCAGGTAATATTTTGATTGTGTGATTTAACTGATAGTCTCCTGCATGCTATGTAAATACTCTCTTTGCCAGGTCAAATTCAAATCATTAATAGTCACATTGATTTTTTGGTTGTTGCTGTTAGGTTTAGGTGTTGTCAATAGATTGTAAATCTGCTAAATTAATTGTATTGCTAGAACATGGAGTGCAGCTGTTGTTATTCCTCAGATTAATCACAAAAATGATTTTTGCTAATGTAGAGGTTACCTTGAACAATCCAATTGGACATTCAATATTCATATTGTCACTCACTTATTGTAGACAGAAAACTACCTATTTTTAGAATTCTGTTCTTGCTTTACAAAATATGTTTGACTGAACATAAGAGAAAATATTTTTTAAAAAATGCAATTGAGACCACTGAAATTTAGGTTCTAGTTTTTCCTTCCTTTCTTCCTCCTCCTTCCTTTCCTATGCAGATGGTTTCTAGTATAGATTTTGATAGGACTTGTACAGTTCCTATCAAAGCCCTGTGATTTACAGACATACAAGCATGGCTTCTGAACTCTTTTCTTCCGTCCTAACAGGCAGCATACAGCCCTTTTTCCCTTGGTGAATTGCATCTGTTCTGTAATAGATGGAGAGCTGGCAGAAAAATGGCTGGAGTAGTTATGAAGGTGAGAAAAAACCCCAGACGAATTATCCTACCATGATGTGCATTTTATATTCCCTATTCTTTTCTTTCCTTTCAGTTTTGCTACTTTCAGTGTTCCTAAACCATTGCATTAAGAAGCACAAGAGCACAAAGATAAGGTGTGATCTTAGACCTATTTCCATTAATGTGTAGCATAACTTTGTCATATCTTTTCTTTGCTACTGCTGCTGTCAGACTTATTTCTTAATAGCATACTTCAAAGGCTTAAAATTAAAGTAATCTAAAATATCTGTCAGTGGGAGAAGAAAACCATTAAACAATAGCAAGCAAAAATCTAAGAGCTATCTTGGGCTAAATGTTACCCACATCAATTGGTATACCAGAAACCTGATGTTGAATCATCTTGCAGTCCTGATTAGAAAAAATATTTTTTCCCCTCATTTATTGATCTGGGATGAGATGGAGGCATAATTCCTGAGCACTTAAACTAGCTCAGGCTATGACTGTGCATTACAGTAGGTAATGAGAGATTCTGGTTTTTGGGTTTCTTAAGTTTCTAATTTTAACTTAAACTTCTGAAAAGCTGATCACCATCTTACCAGGCAACTAGCTTTTTAAAAAGGGTTGGCTGCCTGCATGGCAATTTCTCCTGCTTCAAGTTACTTGTTCATGTCTGATATTCTTAGATGTCATGTGATTAAAATAAAACATAAAATAAAGGCTTTCTCATAGCCAGTTCCTAATATCTGACAAATTGTATTGAACTGCATAAATATAAAATAATTGGGTTAAGAGAATGTTATTACCAAAAACACCTTGTAGAAGTTGTATCACTTACTGGGTTAGTTTCATAGTATGGAATGCACATGGGGCTCCAAATATTGAGAACCAGACTGCTTGTAACACCAAGCACTGCTCTGTCAGGACTTGGGTCCATCTCTTGGTTCATGTACTATGAAATTTTAATAATGTTCTAAATAGGTTAGTCAACTGGAGAATTAAACTTTCCTTCTGACATCCAGCTTAAAGGAAAGAAAGACATACTACTTTAGTAAATACCATATTTAATCTCCACAGTTCCAAGTAGCTCTGAGAATGACTAAGATCACTTGCTTTCATAATGGTTATTAATGTTCACTCCAAAGATGGGTTTGCAGATGGGGCCACCATAGTACCAATAGAAAACAACTTTTTCAATGAGGACTAATAATATAGGCAAGCTGGGTGGACCTCGTGGGCAGTTTGAAATAAATAATAAGATAGAATTAAAGATTTGAATTCAGTGTCTTTAAATTGTATTTGAGACATTAATTTTCCTTTGTCTTTCTATTACCTTTTATGTCATGTGTATTTTAGGATATTTATAAAAGATAGTGAGAGAAACTCACAGAAAGTGAGTAAAATATAAATTCAGTTAAATATAAAATACATTTATAATATGCTACATTGTTTATAAACATGTTTCACTGACTCTACATTCAGTCAAAAAGCCAGGCAGGTCTCTGGGCACAAAGGAGAGGCCTCAGACTGTAAGCAGTCCTTATAAACTTGCAAATATGGTTGAATTAGGCTAAGTTAATCACTGCTGAGGCAAATGAGCACCAGACCTGGAACACTAATAGAGGCTTCTGGCCTCAGCCTGTGGTTCATCCAGGGAGACATGTAGCTGGGAGAGGGCTATGAAAAAGCATCATGGCAGGATCAGATAGAAAGGAAAAGTGAAGGAGTTTCTGTAGTGGTACAGACAGTCTAGATATTTCAAACTGACAAGCCTGGGACCTGTGTCTACCAAGCCTGGAAAAGGAGAAACAACTACTAAAAAGCAGAGTAAGAAAGCATTTTAAAATAACAAACAATAAAACCAAACTAAACCCCACTGGATGATGAAAGAGCAATTTCGGGGAGCAGGACTGAGAACATAAGGTTCACATTGTATCTAAGCCTTTACTTACAGCTCCGAAGGAGTAGACTTGGTTGAAAGATCATGTCAGCTACTTTCTTAAACAAAAGAGGTGAAACTGGTGCAGCAAATGGAAATGAGGAGAAGGCAATGCCAGATAGTATACTTGGGGTGATGTTGCTACTATGTATTTCACAGTGGGATTAACATACCTTTCACCATTGGTATGTCTTGAGCGGAGTAGGCAACGCTGGATGTCATCTGAGTCTGTTTTTCTTGTTTTACAGATGAACTTTCTTGGTATAATAACTCCAAATTCTGTTGAGTTTAAGAAAGCCACAAACAGCTTTTTGAGGACTTGCTCTCTGCCCCAGTAGAGTATTTTCTCAGGTACTAAAAAACCAAAAAGTAATGTTTTGTAGAAAAAGCGCTGGTTTTGGGTGTTGTATAGGAATCAGTTGAAGCCTGTTGCAAATTTCATTTGGTTTCCCAGAGTTCAAGAAATGTCCTGTGGTGTGAGACCAGTCTGATGGTAAAATTTTAAAATGCTGTTTAGGGAGAAAACACAAATCTAGCTGCTTTCTGCCATTCATTCCACTTGTACTCCTCTACTATCCACGTTCATTGTGTGAGGGATGCTGGAGGGGAAAGTCTTAGTCTGTTCCTTCGGCATCTGTTACAACACCTACTTGAACCTTTTGTCTCTACAGCTTTCTATGGCAACAGATTCCACAAGTTCGCTACAACCCATGGGGAAAAAAAAGCAGTTTATACATTTTAAATTGATCCCCTTCTATTTTCAGAGTGATCTATAGTTCTGATACTTCAAGGATTTGGTAGAAAACTTGTGCATGTAACTTTTCCTCTGCTTTGTGATTTTGTAAGCTTTAC
The DNA here is from genome assembly GCF_031753505.1 of Anomalospiza imberbis. Classification (NCBI taxonomy): domain Eukaryota; kingdom Metazoa; phylum Chordata; class Aves; order Passeriformes; family Viduidae; genus Anomalospiza; species Anomalospiza imberbis. The sequence continues at coordinate 14,384,631 of NC_089685.1, forward strand.
TTGTATGAGCTCTCAGCATTTTTAGTTCTCCTTGCAAAGCAGCTGATCTCTCCCTGATATCATTCAAGTTGCCCTTCTGTGCTTCTTCCCTCTCTCTGCTATTTCCTTCGTGATGTTTGGAGAATGGGGCTGCAAATTGTGCTTGAGATGAGAGCTCAGCAGGGCTTTGCATGGAGGCAGAACGGTGCCCTCTCTTTTGCTCTACTGCCCTTCTGGGTTCAGAAGACAAACTGCATCATCAGCTGTTCAGTGCTGCAATGTGCAAACCCCTGTCCCAGCCATTTTCCTTTGGCATCTTCCCGATCTTGAAGCCATCTCTTTATGGTGCTCCCCAGAAGTGAAATAAGCAAAGACCCCTGGAATTCCCTGACTCCAGCACAGGAATTAATGCTCCTTTTGGAAGGTTGCAAATAGGATTTACTCCTGCCAAACAGAGGTAACCACCCTGCCTGGAGAAGGGCTTGGTGACCATAATGATTGCCCATGGATTATGTTGGCACAGTCACAGGGGTGCAAGGAAAGACTCCCCAGAATCCTGCTTGTGGTGGCTCTTGCCTGGTGTTGTTCACACTGCTGGGTAGGGAGGGAATTTCTTATTTTTGGCAATGAATATTTGACTGTACATCAAATCTCACCATTTATTTTGATTTCCATATTTTTCTTTAATGAAATGTTTAATTCCTTTACATCACAGGCTGTTTTCTAAATTAGAAATTCACGTTAATATCAATTGCTTTTGAAACTTCTGTATTTTGAGAAGCAATCAGTAAGGCTGAAATAGTTTACATGACTAGAAACTGAAACCTAAAGGTACTTGGTCACTGCTGCAAGATTTTCATTAACATTTATCCACAAATAATTATGAATATTTTATTCTGAAAAACATTTTATTCCTACAGCTATATTACTGCAAAGCTAGAATATACACTTCTTTGCATAGACATTTCCAACCCTACATCAAACCAGTCTTTTGCTTTCATAGGGTCCCTTCCACAGAAATGGTCCTATTAATACAGCAAATGGCAAAAGACCAGGCAGTTTTGGGTCTTGGAAGCTGTAGTACAAAGGCAAAGCATATAGGAGCATTCAGTGGGAGACTCAGACCCTGAAACCCAGGGATGAAGATACCTGGCTGATGTACTCCATGTGTCACCAGCAAGGCCTCCACAGGACATTCGCCCATAGGGGATCAGCTCCCATAAGACCTTCAGGCCATCCCCTCCTCTCACCAGCAGTCTTCCTGGGTTTCCATAAGGCACTTGCACCTTATTGCTTCTATTTCTCTATCCTCCCAGTGTTCAGAAGAGGAAGCACTTAGAAGGCAACATAGGATTTTGGGGTGAAATAGACAATCCATATCTTGGCGGGCATACATAAGAGGAAGCAATGCTCATGAAGGTTTCCTTTCAATGCTTTTCTCCCTTGAAGAAAAATATTAACTTGAAAATGGGAGAAGAATGATGGCTTTTTTTTTTTACACTTGGTTTTTCTCTTTGTGTAGTTTACTATTCACAAACTACAAGCATGTTTCTTGAGAATCTATTTTATTTCCTGTGATATTTTTTTATCTATGTGATGTGAACAGTATTTGTGTCTGTCAGAGCCATGCAGAAGGTAGAAATGCCTGCAAAGGCACAAGGAAGCATCTGGGTGCATGGCAGGTGTTGGGTTTATGCCCGAGGCTGACAAGGACTAATTGTCACTAATAGCTGCCTGAAAGAAGCTGAGCAAGCTTACAAAGCATGTGAACTGTAAGTTCAGCAAAGTGCTAGCTCTGAATAGCTGGAGAGAATGCAAACCAGACAGAGGGTGTTCCTCTGTGAAATCACCTTGTTTGAGTTGTTTGATAAACCATTCTTCAAAGTAGTAAGTTAGAAATTACCTGCTATAAAAGAGATTGAAACAGCAGGTCGCCTCTACAAAGGTCCTATGATTTGAAATAGATCCTTCAGCTTGTCTGCAAGAGCCAGATCTCTGCCTTATGAACACACTGTGAAGTCGCCTTTAGGGCGTTAGGAGGAGGATTTATGTACCATGAAGGTGCTTTTGATCTTGTGGGTAATGTTCTCTGGTGTCTGAAAGCTTGCTTCCAGGGAGCCTTCGCTGCAGTTCTGGCTGTAACGAAGATAATCCTAGCAACATCAGTGTAAATGTAATGCTTTGTATGTTCAAGCACTGAATGTTTTAAAGCAGTTATTAAGGAAGGTGGAGGAAGAAGAGTGAAGAAGGGAAGATCAGTACCAGCAATAGATTTAAGTTCTAAGGCTGTTGCTCCTTTTCTTTCAGAAACACTCATAATTCTTCAGTTTGTCACAGGGTTTTGATGTCCAGGAGGGAAAATGCACAGGAGTGTCTCTTCTGCATTCCACAGAATTCTGATCAGCATTTGAGGAACTGTAAACTGGTAATTGCTATTTCCATTCTTTTCCTTTTATTACTTACGATAATTTTAGCAACTGCATAGGAATGCTGTATTTCACACAAGAGCTCAACATCCCTGGTTCTGAGCCCACCAGCCACAACAGCTGTACTGAACGAGGTGAAGGAAAATTACACAGTGTAGTACAGGTCTTCTTAAATGGAAAGGGTACAGATCATAGGTGTAGCATCTCCTTCTTAGTCCCAAAACCAAGCCAAATTTAGAAGTAGGCCCTAAGCCTATTGTCTGACTGCCCTTGGGCACTATCTTGAGTCTCACTCCAGCCCCTGGGAGTAGCCAGGGCTCCATACTGAATCCCTGTGTTAACAACCAGCCAGCACAGCTGGTTTTGAAGGCTGGCAGTTGTGACGGTAGAGGTTCAATGCTTCAAATCTTAGTGCTGATTCCTGGTAACAAAAATGTTGCCCTGAACTCAGTTGTTTCTTTTTTAGCCTTTCATTGAAAACAACTCTTTTAAATGGTGAAGTGAAGCACACAGCAGAAAGGTATCAGGTGCCTCTTACTGGGCATCACAGTAAGATATTCAGTGTCATGAGCATGCTCTGTTTTTTTCAACAGGACATTCAAACTGCTGAATAGATGCTCAAGAACATCTATTTAGGGCTGCTTGATCCTCATGTTTTCACTACTTTACTTCACAGCTAAATATTATTGTAAAATGCTGATAAAGGTACACACCTATTCGCAATTTCTTGGCTTTGCTGGCTCCCAACATGTTTTCAGTGTCATCTTCATCCAGAAATGTAAGTAGGGAAAAAATATTTATACTTAAGAAATACATCCGTGTGTATAGACTGAAAATTGTGTCATTGCCAGAAATAATTAAAGGCAGAAAAAAGAAGACATTTAAAATAAATCTTTCAATATCAATTGTAAGAAAAATTATTTCTTCAGCTTTGAAGGTGATTGATAATGTCATAGAAATGCTTATATGTGGGAATGAGAAATCATAAACTTCTCAGTGTTTTAGAAAAAAGCATAATAACTTGCAGGTGAAGTTTCCAGCTGGAAGCTGTAATCTTGTAAAGGAACATTTCCACATTTGAGGTAAATTTTCTGACATGCGTGCACTGTCCAGGGACTTAAAATGAGATTAGACAGATTTCTAAAAAATTATTGTATTCTATCAATTTTAAAATTCTTTTGCCTGCTCAGTGCAAGGAAGTCTAAAAAAACAGAATTGCCCCCTCTGGCATTTGTCTGTGTGTTCTGTAACTAAAAATGTTAACCCACCACACCTGCACATGGCTTCCTGAAGTTGAACTTGACTTGAAAGTCATGGGGCTATGCATTACAGATTCATTATGTGTAAATAAAATTTCAGAATTTCATGGCTTTTTTTAGCTAATTACATCACCTGCCACTTTTTCTTCTTATATTGCATTTTTTAGTCTGCTTTTAATGCTTTTTCATTCATCCTAGTATCTGGCATAGACTAGGTTAGTTTTCTTTTTAAAAGTCAGAATCTCCATATGGCAGATGTTGATAGCAAAAGAGCAGCTGTAAATGCCATATTCTTATATTGAACCAGGAAAGAAAATGCTGTTCAAGATTAGTAATACTTAAGTGTCAACATTATTAGTCAGAAAGAAGGTTACCTCTTAACATTCCTGACCATTTTTCTTCAAATTGGTGTTGCTGTTTTTCAAGCCTTGAAAGTAATGGATGGTAGGACACAAAGTCTACAGCAGTTTCCACATTCAAATTCTCTTATAAAACAGTTTCTAGAACTTAGCTAATAAAAGTGCTGGCACACTTTTGTATTTGTTGTACTAACCTGAGATGCTGAAGGATAGTTAAGTTTATATTTGGCCTGTATCATTTTGTTCAGGTAAAGCCAGTCCCAAAAAAGATTGACTTTCATTGAGACATAGCCTTCTTTTTTATCAAAACTAGTGGTAAACTTAATACCACTTATCACATGAACTTCAGTGATAGATTTTAGTGCAATAGGTAGGTTCAGACACCAGACCATAACAGCAAGAATGCATTTAGGTCACCCTGGAGAATCTATCTGATACCTTTACAGCTGATTTCTGTTAGGAAAAGCCAAAAGGGTCCTACCACATGCTACAGCTAAAGGAACGTGCACTTGAATTACAAAAAACTATCTCCACTTGTTACTTCCTTCTCTCTCAGTTGAGTCCTATCTGAAGGATGTTTGAGTAGCTCTTTTTTCAGTTATATTTGAGAATATATGACAAGTGGGGCATAAAACACACCAGTTACTTTTTTTTTCATCTTGTTCTTTTTGTACTCAGGCCATGAGCACCCTCACCACTGCTGGGTTGTCTGCTTGTGCTCAAGTTTGGTCCCTCTGTGTAACCTTGGTTCAGGTTAATTGTGTTTAGGTGAGTTGTGTGAGAAAGCTGTGAGCAGCAGCTCCTGCAGTCTGGACCTGCATTTCAGCTCAGGCCCCTGTCCTTGTTTGTGCCTGAGCTATGTCACAGCCACTCCATGTCCCCTGTCACTCTGCACTTAACTTCTGGGCATGACCTTGGATCAGCATTGTTATCATGAACTTGTCTAGCTATCAGTGACTCTTGGCTGTCTTGGTTACTGGAACTGATAACTGACCCTGGAACTGATCCTGACCCTCGATTGCTGACTTGATTGTCCTACTTAAACTGGTGGATTGACGCTCTGGACCCTTGGCTGACTGTGTTACTGTCACTCAAGCTACTTTATTCATCTTCCTCAAGTACTGGGGGACAGCACCCTTGGCTATGATGTTCCTTTCTGTGCCTGCCTTGCTCTCACCCTCCAGTCTGGTCTCCCCTTTCCCCTGGATCTGTTGCTAGAACTTTTCTCACAGAATAAGTATAATGCCTTCATTTTTAGTTTTCTTGGGTGAATGCTTATCTTATGAAAAACTTAATACTTTCCTTTAATGCAGTATCTTCTTTGGCCCATTATCATATCCAAATGTATTTCTGAACATTTACAAGCCTTGTTGAAAAGCCCGGGGCTTTTTTTCCTGCAGGATAGCAGGTATGAGCAAATCTAAACCTTTAAATACATATAAGTAGTAATTGAAGCAATAAGTAATTGAAGCAGTTGTGACTTCTTTGTTGAATTTTTAAAATTACCAATCCCCAGGATGAATTCCTGTTGCAGAACACATCTGGTGTAGCAGTTCACAGTTGTAACACTACTGCTTACAACACATGTAATCCCCTGTGCAATTGTTTTACTCTGGTTCATCAAATATAGACAGTTTGGGGCCACAACATTTCCCATGACTGAATAAAAAGGAATTAATAAATTACTCTCCTGGCACAGGGAAATTTGAGGACCCACTGTTACTATTTTCAGGCAAAGCTTATTAACAGAGATATCGCATGTTGCTTATCTGAAGCTGGGGTGTGTTGAGTGGCATACATGGAAGTGCCATAAATGGAAGGACACAAGACAAGAACCAGTGCAGGCATGCTACTAAAGATCTAGAGATTCAGTGGTACCTGGGTTGCCTATTCAATCTGCCTTCATTAATGTGGCGTTCAGCACTACATTGACAAAGTTTCTTTCTGAAGGACAAATTAGCCTGAGCAGGGCTCTGTGCTCAGGTGGCAGGGTGTGCCCTGCTCTGGTTCAGATATATGTACTCAAAGCTGCAGCATGTACTGCACATGTACTCTCACTTCTTCAGATGTCAGTTAAAGCTGTTCAGTGCTGCCCATTGGAAATAAAACATGGCTATAACTGTTAGACCAGTTTGTCATTTGTCTCAGTCTCGATTTTTCCTGAAAATGTCAGTAAATTTTTCCAAATAGAAAATTATAGAAAATATGTTGATTTGACCATGTCAGTAAGCACATACCCCATCCCTAAAATCTTAGGATGGAGAAGACCAGCTAGGTCTTTGCCTTGAACTCAGGAGAGATGATCATTGCTGGATAGAAAATCACACAATCAGCTGAGTTGGAACAGACCCTCAAGGATTATCGAGTCCAACTCCCAGCCCTGCACAGGACACCCCAAGAGACAGCCCATGTGCCTGAGAGCATTGTCCAAGCACTTCTTGAACTCTGTCAGGCTTGGTGCTGTGACCACTTCCCTGGGGAGCCTGTTCCAGTGCACAGCCACCCTCTGGGTGAAAAACCTTTTCCTCATATCCAACCCAAACCTTCCCCAACACAACTTCAGGCCAATCAGCTGTCTGTTTTGAAATTTTAAAAAAGAGACAAAATTTTTCAGGAGGGAAAAGTGACTGAGAAAAAAGTTTTTAACAGAGACTGGTGAGATACTCTCAGCTGCTCAGAAGATTAACCTGGTGTGAGTATGCCCCAGTCCAGAAAGTCCTCAAGCAGACATTGTTCCTGTGGAACAGGTCTGTTTGGTGCTTTTCATAAATTCATTTGTGGGGTGGGTCAAAGTCTCTCTAGAATGGAGAGTTCATCCCTTTCATCAATGAAGAGACCTTAAATCAATGGTCCAACACACCAAGGTGACCAATTAGAAAATAAAGCTAGAACAGGGTATTGATTCTTAATGTTGCGTGAGGAAGGGAGGGGGAACAGAGGTTCCTAGAGAGCCGTGTACCCACACAGGCATCTCAGCACCTAGAGTCATCTCCCAGAAGAGCTCCAGCTGTCCACCCAATGTAACAGGATATAGAGTAAGGTCCCATCCCAGGTAACCAGTCCTGAACATCTTTCCTCTGGGTCTAATGAGTTGTGTTCCAAGCATCATTGTCAGGAAGAGGCTGACAGTAGCAGATTTGATGACCACAGACAATGTAATACCTGTGAAAAAAGAACATTGCTTGTTTGAAGTCCTCCCCCATATGACAAATCAGTGGTCTACTTTAAAAGGTTTATTTTCTTTCATTAGTAATTATTTTCCTTGAAGATTTCCCACACCTATGGGGATCCTCTCATCTTCTCTCTTATCCTAGGTCTCAGATACTTTCTTTCATGTCTATTGATGAACCCTATTACCCAAATCAGTTATGAGTATTTGATGACTAAACATGACTTTTTTGTCCATTCATGTAACTCCCAAATAATTGATGCAGAAATTTCAAATGACAGGCACTGATGCATTAGTACTACAGAAAGTTCCAGTGTAATTTGCAGTGCTTCAATGTTGTGCCTCTCTTCCCTGATCATTTTTCATGAATGAATTTGATGAATCAGCATGCCTGTAAAAAAATAATCCATCTCACAGCCTAGAATAGAATTTCCCTTCTATTTCCCTGGTGGGGAACAAGGAGGACAGTTTAGCTAACATAACTGCAAACTCCATTTTCCCTCTGTTTTTGCTTAAGTGATAAACTTTCAGAGCAGGATCTGTTTTCTAATATTGCTATTTGCTCAAAAACCTAACAGTGTTTTGAGGCTCTGCTGGCCCCAAAACACAATGTAATACACACAGAAAGCTTATTAAGGAAAATGGAAAGATCATTGTGATGCTGAAGTAATATTTCCTGTTCAAACAAAATTTGTCAGCACACCGGTTCATGCAAAATGTGCTGCTTGGAGGAACAGGAGGAATGGCATTGTCAGAGAGGTAATTTCTGTGTCGAGAGCTGCAGACAGACCAGTCCACAGTGACCAAAGTGCATCTGGCTGGACGGAAGCTGCAGCTGAGGAAAGCCATTTCTCACGAGGAAGCTGATCCTTGTAGAGGAGTCAGAGCCCAGCTCACAGCTGTCTTCATCTCTGTGTCCCATGACAATGGTTGCAGAAACCCATGCCTGGTTTGGTGGTTCCCTACCCTCTTCCAGCGGCAAGGAAGGGCTGGAAAGGGCAGGTAGGAGGCCCAGGATGGAGGGATCTGCATCATGTGCACAGGCCAGATGGGCTACCCCTTTCCAATGGGCTCTGAACCTTGCACCCACATTAAGGGGTGGTGCAAAAGCATCTAAGTCTTTACCTGCAAATGGCCACTGGGATAGTTGATCTGCTCCCATGAGCTCTGCATTGGCTCCAAAAAGAAGACATGTGGGTGCTGGGCCAGCCTGTATCCTCTAGCAATTTCAGCCTTCAGGCATGGGTTAAACTCTCAAGCTGGGAGGGTACTAATAAATGCTGCTCCTGATGCAAGCCATTATCTGAGTTGGTGAAGGCTGCTGATGTTCAGAGAAAGAAGGTTCCAAGTAGAAGGTTCCATTCCCTTGTCCCTGCCTCATAGTGGAGCACAACACTGGAGAGCAAAAGCCAGCTGCATTGTGCCTCACAAAGGGCCCAACTCACAGAAAGGCTTGGGAGAGATCCTACTGGAAAATCCCCTGTAGGCCTGGATGTGGGGCTGATACTTGGAGGCAGATCTAAAAACCACCCATCTGGACTGTGTGTCCCTGCAAAGAAACTTGGAAAATATCTGTCCTGTTCCTCAGCAGATTTTCTTAACCAATACCAGCCTGGAAGCTCTTTGATACACAGCTTCACCATCAGATTACAAACACATGGTGTTGGGCTTTTAAAGCAATGTCAATCCCAATAGCAAGAGGAAGTAGAGAGAGGGATTGTACCACAAACAATTACTTATTTATTCCTCTTCTTTTTCTTCAAATGCCATTATCTTCAGAGTTTTTTTTGCCTCAAGAGCAGCTGCTTGTTTATTACTCTCTTGACCTAACCCAACTCAGCTGGAATCAGTGTCTAAAACTTAGATTTCTACCTGTTTACTCACCATGTATTTTTTCTCCTGTCTTTTTTTCCATCTTCACTACTTTAAAGTTTCCAGAAGCCGACAGGCCTATTTATTTTGTTGGGGTTTTTTTTTTTTGATTCTGACTTCTTCCTACTGTACTTCAAGATTTTTTTTCTTCCTCTGCCATTTTTAACCTCTTCTGTTTATTTTTATTTTTTCCCCTCTCACTCTTACATTATGTTATCTACAATAGTGCTATCAATGCAAACTTCTCTAATTGCCAGTTTTGGAGAGATGAATGTAAGACCAAAGATAGTACAATGATGATTCTTTCTCACTTGCCATTGGTCCTAAGAAGTAACCACCCCATTATTCACTGAACTGTATCCTTGATAACAGTGGTAAATATATTCAGCAAATTGTGTTCCTTGAATAGTTCTTGTTCATTTAGAGAAGGTCCACCTGTTTACCATTAGAAAAATATAGACTACTTAATTTCCCACTTATTAGGTATTTCCCTCTGAAATCAAACTATCACAAAGATTAGCATACATGTGCAGATTTGCAACAAAACTGTAAATTTAATTGTCTTCAGTGTTGAGAGTAAGCACACACATTTCAGTATAGCCAAACCTTTCACACTTTCTTTATGTGTTTACATTCTCATGGTCTCATGAAGAATACCAATGTCATTGCACAACTCAAGATGTGGTCCTTAATGTATTCTGTTACTCCCCAAACCTGTACACTTACATGCCTCCCTGTGGGCTGTTTGGCTGCGCTCCCCTAGGACATATTGAGGATACCTGTACTTTCGGTTAACAGTGGGTACCTGCCATTTCTGTGTTAGCTGCTCACTTAACGTCACCTACGCGTGTTACTGTCAGAGCTAGAAGCTCCACGTATCCTAAACTGCACTGTTAATGTCTTAGAGGAGACTGAATGCTACATCATCCTTTTTTACCTCATCTATTCCATATTAACACATTTTACAAAAAGTGCCTTAGTCTCTATTGACAATACCATATGTTGCATTCTGTAATTCAAGACCTCACATTTATGTTGGTATTGCACGTGGGACTGTGCCCCTCAGGGACATCATTTTCTGTAGTAAATGCTTTACTTCAGGCAGCATGCCCAGTTACCTACATCAAGGTGGGTATTGACATAGGCAATGTAAGCAGAAGTGTTGAGGCAGGAGCTACAACTGCTTACATGGTCAGCAGAGAAGCTCTTCTGCTCCGCTAAACAAAGTAGCATTAGTGAGAGAAGTCAAGTGCTGATGCATAAAAGGTGTAAGTGCAAAATTGCAGATCACTTCAGTCTCTGTTTTGGAGCACCCAACAGGACCTGAACCAAATCCTGTGAGTGGCTGGGGGTACATTGCTACTGAGACCATTCCCAGCAGGCAGTATGAACATGGCTGCACCAGTTGCGGCTTTCTGTCTCACACCGTCGTCCAGTGTAGTCCCAGCACTACTCGTGCCACATGTGCTCTTGGTGATGTACAAACACCTTTTGTTTGGAGGGCAAAGCTGTCTTCTTATCCAGCACACCCCTGTGCTCCCTCAGGTAAATGTCCAGGGAGTAACAAAGAATGACCTGTCCAAGAATCACTCAGGCTGACCTACAGTTCCCTGTATCTTGTCTTGCCTTTAAAAATAAATGTAACATTAACCATCTTGCAGTCAGCAGGGCCTCTCCTGCTTGCCATGATTTTCTGTAGATGACAGGCAGTGACCTTGCTGGCCAGCAATGTTGATGCTCTGGAGTGACCACCACCTGATTCCATAGGTTTGAATGCCCACGAGACATCTCAGTGCTCATTAACTGCTGCTTTCCCACTGCCCTTCTATTCCCCCCATGCTGATATGTGCAAAGGCCAGACAGCATGATTCGCGTGTGCCAACTAGTGCAAAAAAGCTGCTGATTACTTCAACCTTCACTGTGTTGTCTCTCCCATCCACCTGTGGACCCATGTTATACCCAATCTATCTCCTTTTACCTTACTACCCTTTATGTCCCTCATTAATTTTAGCTCCAGCTGAGCTTTAACTTCCCTGATTTTTCTACTCAGTGCCTAAGCAGTGCTTTTTTCTCCTGCTTCCTGCATATTCCCTGTCTGTATTATAGTTCACCAGGACAGTCCTTGCCTAGCCCACAGGCTGTCAGCTGAAGCTTCCATTGTGCTCCTGCACAATGGTATAGTTCATGCATGAGCTCTCAGTAAGTTCTCTCTAAAAACCAATTAGCTTTTCTGGGGACTTTTCCCCTTCACAGCTGCTTCCCACGGGCTATTTCCTGAATAAGTCAATCTGCTCACCCAGAGTCTTGTGGGTCACCTTCTTGGCTCTGCTACATCTGTCACCTCATGACTGCTGCAGCTTGTGACAAACCACTCACAGCCTGAGCAGTGCTCTGTGACCTCTCTCACCCTCACTTCTTCCCTGCTCCTCAGCAGAAAGCCAAGCCAGCATGAATAAATCAGTCATGACTGCCCTGCTCTTGTGCCAGGAAAATGTTACAATTGCACTCTAAGAACATCCTGGGTTGCCTGCCCAGTGTTGTGCTGCCCTTCCAGCAGACAACCAGGGAGCTGAAATTCCCAGTAAGGCTGATTCCCCAGTGAAGGGCTCCAAGTCAGAGGCTTCAGCCCCTGCCTCCTCCTAGTCTGCAGTCTGTAGTCCTCATCTACCACAACATCCCCCTAGGTGCTCCTTGCTGTGATCTTGACCCAGAAACTCTCAGCAGGTCTGTCTCCAGCTTGATATCAGGGCACTGCATTTGTCAAGGAGCTCCTAAATGTAAAGCATAACACCTCCAGCTCTTCTTCACCCGTCCTTCCTAAATACTGTGTATCCATCCATGGCCACATTCCAGCTGTGTGCAGCGCACCACAAAGTCTCTGTGTCCCCGACAGCAGCCTCTGCAACTGTGCCTGGCAGTGCAGCTGCTCCTCCTGATTGCCAGGCACCGGGCATCACTGCGGGCACCTGAGGGAAGCCTCTGAGTGCCTGCCTTCAGATGCAAGCAAAAATGGGATGGGCTCAAATCTGCCCTATTTAGGCATATAATTTGCAGCTGTAGAGAGAAGCAGGTGCAGAAATTTTGCATCATTAGTGAAAACAGCCTGATACCTTGGAAAGCTGCTAGAAAGAGGTCCTGTGTGTTTAACGCCCATTCTTTCACACAGCACCATCAGAAGTGTGTCTATCCAGGGCTATGTGTTGTTAGTGCCGTATTGAAAGCAGAGTCCTCAGTGAACTTACAGATGCTTTTTAAAAGTCAGTGGCATTGCTTTGTGATGGGTATTAGTGACTGTTCAACATTTCCTACTGGCAGCCTTAACCTTCCCAAGGGATTAGTACATCCACATATCAAATGCTTTGAAGGGGTCAAAAATCACTATTAATGCAGTTTTCAAGAGTCTTTAATGTTACATTTAATATTATCACCTTGGCTGCTATGCTGCTTGTCAGGGAATTGTTAAAATTTCTAGAGGATGTTACAGAAAACATTTCACAGAGGATCTATTCTAAAGTGCAGCAGATTTTAATACTTACAGCAGAACAAAATAGATTAAAAAAACCCCATCCAGCTACACTGGTGGAATAGGACTTTTGAAGTACAGACAGAGAAAGAAATAAGCAAGGAAACAATTACAAATGACAGTGTGCTGCAGCTACATCCTCTTTCCCAGCAATGGAAAGTGCTAGTTTTCAAATTCCACATCCCAGTATGACGCCTGGCACATGTCAGTCAACTTTAGGCACTCTCTGAATGTATTTTGCCTTTGTACAGGGAATTCACATGGTACAATTTCTTCTCAAAGTTGCCTATCTCTCATGGTACAGTCCTCTCAGAAAAAATCCCACTAAACAAATTTTGATGGATTCGTAGTCTGTCAGATCCAAAGGGTCAACCAACTTAATGAGTCAGTGACTGGATTCTTCCTGGTCTGATTCCAGTTTCATTTGCAAACTCAGAAAAGGCACTTCTGAACAGTGTTCTGCTCTGAGGCAATGCAGTGTCAGGGCTGACTGCAAAGCCAGCTTTTAACCTGCAGCTTATAGGAAGTTCTTGGAACTTTAATTTGATGGAAATATTTTGCATTGATAGGTGAGAGTTTATAAAGTATTCATGCCAGGTCAGATGCTACTTTTTCATGGATGGAAAATATCATTTAGTCATAAATAAGCCTGAAAGCCTTTCTGATCTATTTTTCATTAAAGGATAGACAACTGATGTTCTGGTCTTACATAATCCGTGGAAGGATTTGGTTTAGAAGTACTGTCCACCTTTTATAGAAATGGACTCTCATAAATAAAATTTGCTTAGTGAACAATAGAATTAAGGAGGTTTGGACCAAAATTAACGGGTCTGCATGTAGCTTTCTTGTTCCTGTATATGTCTTCCACGTACACCAGATGCTAGGTGTGTGCTGGAATACAGCATTACTCTGATTCCAGAAATCTGAACTGACTGAGAGATGGCCTTTTGTTATTCTGGGCTTACCTGTAGCACTTGAGGAGGTTTCTGTTTGGCAGACAAACAGCTCTGTGTTGGCATACATCTGTTTGAAGATACAGTGTATGAAGAGCATTCCTGGTATCCCTGGAATCTCATGGGTAGTGTTGTGCCAAGTCCTTGATTTTCATGTTGCCAGGTGCTGTAACTAAATAATTGTAACTTTTACAGGGTAATAATGACTTCATAAGGATTGTAAACTGGCAAAGCATCTTTGCAAGTACACAAATGTAAAACATCCAAATTGTGCAATTATAAAAGTCTACATCCCCCTCCACCCCCACTCCCCATTTTGCACTGCCACTGGATTTTAGGATGTGCTGGGCCCTGAATTTTAGAGCAATGCATTTAAATGTGCAGCCTGACCCTCACACCTGGACACCTGCACAGAGGTCAGTGCACAATTCTCTATTCCATGGCTGCAGATGCAGCCATTGGGGCACACTGGATTTCGCAGCACGTTTTCACATATGTTGCTGCTGCCTGTACCAGAGACTCTGTTTCAGTCAAATCTTGTTAGATCTTCCTTCTGACAGCCAAAGGAAAGCCAGAAAGGAACTGTTCTCCTGCCAAAAACGAAGTCGCTGCTCTAAAGCATAAAAAAGTTTTAGATTTTAAAAATAGTTTGAAAAATGTGTTTCTTGCATTTTCAATAGGACTGAAGTGGGTTTGCTGGAATTCATATTTATAGAAAGAAAGACAGTGAAATTATGCAAAATGTGAGCTCAGATGATTACTCTGGTAAAGCTACCTGGGATTGAAACAGCCTGTGATATGTCTTAACAACCTTAGCTGTAGTGCTGCCAGTATGTGAGGCAAAGAATGCTTCATCTCCCAGTTTGTCAGCTTCTTTCTGCCATCAACCATCATCCATACCCTTCTTCAGTACTAAGGCTGTAACTCTTCCTACTTTTTAAGGAATTTATCTCTTAACACTTGACCAGTAGGATTAAATGCATGGCCAGTACATTCCTTATTAATAAATGATGCTACTTTCATTTTGAAAGGATTTTACAGAGAAGGTCAATAGTGATGTCCCAGTTTACCGTTTTAGATAACTGCAGTAGAAGGTAAATAACAGGCTAAAATAGTCTCACTGCAGACCAGGACACTCAGGAATAAAAGTACTATATAGCAGCATCCAGTCAAGGAGAGGTTGTGTATATGAGAGGCAACTTCTGTTGAGATATTGGAGAATAATCTAATCAGGATATGCACATATACATGAGAACCCAAATCAAACACTGGAAGGATTACAAATAACTAAACTGTATTGAGAGTTTCGAGATAGGCACAGTCAGATAAATGAATGACTCTGTCAAGATAGAGAAAATGGCTGGAGAAGGAAACTATAGAATATATCTGAAAGAGTCTTCTTTCCAAAGAGACCAAACAACATTGTAGTAGGATAACATCTGGAACAAAAGGAAGTCTTATAGCAATACAGTGCTTATTTCAAATAGTTTCTAAACTCCTATTTTCAGATCCTGTTTTTCTCTTTTAGAGAATTCCCTACAGTCTCAACATTATGTTACCCATACATATATGCAAACTCAACAAACTAATGTGATCATGGGTCAGGGTTTATGTCTTCTCAGAGGAAGAAATACATTAGTAAAAAGTTGTACACTGCCATGGCACACTGATAATGTAAAATTCTGTGTACAGAAAAGCTTTCTGAACCTTGAGACTGCAAGCAAACTTAACTTATAAGAAAAGGTTCTGTCATTGCTTTTCCAAGGTTTCAGACATTATATAAGCTGCTGTTATAAACTGCATTTGCTGATCTTTTTTTGTATATTCAGCTAGGGGATTCCCTCAGTTCAGCACAGCAGCATTTCTCAACTCATATAGCAACTCTGTTTGGCAAAATATTGTGGGAAAATAATTGACTGTCAAAGCAGTTTCAGAGTTTACGAACCTAAAAAACAAAAGGGGTTGGACACTGTATTGCTGAAACCCACATGAGGCTAAAGACCTCATGCCCACCCCCACAGCAGCAACTAAGATGGGAAGAATTCTTGGTTTGAGGATATGCTCCTTGTATTACTCCTTTTTTTTGTGAAACTAGTTTTATGTAAATAATATAACCATCATTGATAAAGCTGACCTTCTTTTGCCACAGAATCACACCTTTTCTGCCTCACTGTCTAGCCCCACAGCTTTTACATTCTTGTCTGCACATCAACCCAATTTCCCTTAAGAATCCATGTTTTCTCTACTGAACCTATAATCTTGAGAGGTGAGAAAGAGATTTCCTGGGTCCTGAGTCCTGGGCTGAAACAAATCCATGAATCTGGCCTCCCACTTGCTGGGTAAGGCTACTGACCACCAGGCTATCACACAACAAGATTCACAGCATCTCTCTGTGAATCTTGGCTGGCCTGAAGTCCCCAGGAGATTTCAACACTCACCCAACCACTTCTGAGTGTCTGCAAAGACAGGAGCTTACTCCCCTGTTCTGGTCTGGCAGAGTTCTGGGCACATGTACAAAGTCCTTGGTAATTTTCTGGAAGACATTTTCTGATGTATGCCATGTATCAACATCATAAAAGCAGTAAAATCCTGTGATTATTCCTGCTCTCTATGAAACACAAAACTTTTGAGTTTTTGAAAGCTGGACAAGTTCTTTGATCTACTTCACAACATCCCAGCAAACAGTTGTGCAAACACACCTTAAAGGAGAGAATGAGACAGTGCTGTGAATCTAAACAGTATTTCAATTAAATACTCAATCTCTTGAAAGCATAACAGGATACTTAAAATCCACTCGAGACCTTCTTTGAATCTGATGCCCTGTCTTAGATTACTGATCATACCTACTGCATTTTGAATTAATGTGAAATAATTTATAAGTCAGCTTTTATAATGAAATGCAGTACTATAGAGAGATGATCACAATAATGAAAATCTACAAACCAAACAAATCCTCCATCTTTCTCATGAAGTCAGTCTTCAGTGTAATGCATCTCACAGCTGAACTTTTTGTTGTCTTTCTTCAGGGAATCCTTTTAAGAGAGAAGCTTTACAGCATGATCTGATGAGAAATTATGTCTGTTTGTGCTTGTGTTGGACCATCAATTGAAAAAAATAAAGGCTTTTTGTTAGGTCTCTTGAGTTTCTATTAACTGCAACATACAGAATGCCTCCAGCATCTGCGGTGGCTATTAAAAAGACAGGTTGTTCTTGTGACAGCCAGCTGTTGTGACAGTATTCTGTAAAAGCATTCCTTCTAGCTGGCTAGGGATTTGGTGTGAATGTTTTCTGTTTCATGCACCGTGTCCCACATTTTTATTTGGGGCTTACATAAAAAAAAAAACAACAACCAACTAGTGAGTGTTATGCTTGTCAGGCAAGTCTGGAGACTTCTGAAAGATTACAGCTTCTCTCCCGCTCGTGCTGTAGAAATGTAAGCCAGTCTGCTCATGGAGAGCTGCTGGACCTGAGGGGACAGTTCCTGATAGCCCACCTATTTGGCACCTATTTGATCAAGGGAAAATGGTTGATGTAAACTTTTTGGATTTCAGTAAAGCTTTTGATACTGTCTCTCATAGTATCCTTCTGGACAAAATGTCCAGCATTCAGCAGTTCAACCAGGGGAAGTGCCAGATTCTGCACCTTGGATGGGGCAACCCTGGATGCGTGGACAGGCTGGAGAATGAGAGACTGGAGAGCAGTGCCACGGAAAAGGACCTGGGGGTCCTGCTCAATGGAAAGTTGGATATGAGTTAGCAGTACCCTGGAAACGAGGAGGGCCACCCTTGTCCTGGGGGCATCAGGCACAGCATCGCCAGCTGGGCAAGGGAGGGGATTGTCCTGCTCTGCTCTGCACTGGGGTGGCCTCATCTGGAGTGCTGGGGGCAGTTTTGGGCACTACAATATAAAAAAGATGTTCAACTATTAGAGAGTGCCCAGAGATGGTGAAGGACCTGGAGGAGAAGCTGTATGAGGTTACTTGGTCTGTTCAGCCTGGGGGAGACTGAGAGGAGACCTCACTGCAGTTACAACTTCCTCATGAGGAGAAGAGGAGGGACAGACACTGATCTCCTCTCTGTGGTGACCTGAGGGAGTGGCCTGAAGTTGTGTTGGAAGGAGATTTAGGTTCAATTTTAGGGGAAGGTTCTTCACCCAGAGGGAGGTTGGGCACTGGAACAGGCTCCCCAGGGCAGTGGTCACAGCACCAGCCTGACAGAGTTCTAGAAGTGTTTGGACAGTGCTCTTAGGCAAACAGCGTGACTCTTGGGAATGGTGCTGTGCAGGGCTGGGAGTTGGGCTTCATGATCCTGGTGGGTTCCTCCAAACTCAGCACATTCTGTGATCCTGTGATAACTTCATTCCTGATGCTAGAACCTGGAACTGTTTCTTGCTTTAGTACTGGCTTGGCCCCTATTGGTCCGTATCAAAATAAGGAATGCCCTGTGCCAATCATACCCTGTTACCCAAATATTAACTAAAAATAACTGAATGTTAACATGCATTTAATTATTATCTAGTTCAGACTTCTCCCATGCTCAAACATGCAAGCTGACCTATTGTATTTAGAAATCCACTGCCACGTCTGTCTCTAACTGAATTACCTATATAGACTTTATTATACTGTTACTATAATTCATTTTAGTAACTACAGCTCATTATTTTATTTAGTTGATATTATCTGGACCAGAATTAGTATGTCACAGCTTGCTTTGAGGCAGAGGCAAACCACCAAAGAGGCTATGTGCAGCTGGCCATGTTGGACTTTGCTCCCTCTTCTAATTTTTAAATTCACATGGCTATGACTAGTACTGCTCACAAGGTGTGGGCTGGTAACTGATCCAGTTAATTACCAAAATTCTCTGGGTACTGGCTGGCCTCATTATGAGAATCTCTACAGAACACAGTTAAGTTAGAAGGAAAATTTTGTTTTATCCCTATACGTGCCAATACACAAGAAGTACAAATTATAATATTGTGATATTGTGACGTATACTTTTCCCCAAAAATGCATTGCATCTGGACGGCCCTTCCATGCACACTAGCAGCAGAGCTTGCCTGGGTCCTCATGGAGCTAGGCACCTCTCCCTGCAGACAGGATCCACCAGGCTCTGCATCCCGGTGAAAAATCCCAAAAAAGGCTGTTTAAAGGTGGAATTAGCAAAACACGATGCTCTACTTCCAAGCACAAACACGAGAACAAGCTCCAAACTCTGCTCCTGCATGGTGAGAAATCTGTCCCCCTCTGAACAACTGCTGGAATTTTCCTGTTTTTTTGTAACAGAATCACAAAAACAGAATCACAACCCTTAGGTTGGAAGGGACCTCTAGAGATCATTCAAGGGTTACCTAGAGCAGGTTCCACAGGAACACGTCCAGGTGGGTTTTCAGCGTCTCCAGGGAGCGAGACGTTCCTGGGCAGCTTGTTCCAGCGCTCTTGCCACGCTCTGTGGTAGCAGCGCAGCGCTGGCTCCAGCTCCCCGTGCAGCCGGCAGGGACGGGGGCGGGCAGCTCGCTCAGAGCCCCGGCAGCGACAGCCGGCCGCTGCAAAGGCATCCGCGCCGAAGGGCTTTTTGGAGCTGTGCAGCCCCAGGGCCCGTCCTGTTCAGCATCCCGAAAAGAGGGAGAGCAGGGGAGGTCGGGACAGTATCAATCGACACTAACGATCTGAAATGGTCCCCGCAACTAAGCTTGGACGAAGAGAGCCGGGAGATCCCAGTAGTGAAAACCTGCTACTTCCGTGCTCAGCAGCACAGCCCGTGTCACCCAGTGCTTCAGAAAATGACAAACGAGGACGCGAAACGCTGTCTCTGTTCAAACGATCCAGTTATTAAATCAACTGGGATCCTTAACGCGTGCCTGGCACCCGGACAGCGCTCCCCAGGCAGCGCGGAAACCGCGCGGGGGACAGGCGGGCAGCCCCGGCCCCTGCACCTCATGCAGACGGGAGCTGCCAGCGGCAACAGCTCCACGGGCTCGGGGACCGGCCCCGGGGCTTGCGTGGCGTCCACCCGCCCTGGGCTTCCTTCCTGGCTTCCATCCCGACTTCCTTCCTGGCCCCAGCGCACATCGCCGGCCCCACCGCCCGGGAGTGAGTGCAGCGGGGGCGCTCCGTGCGCAGGCGCTCCGGGCCGCGCCTGCTCCGTACCGGGAACCCCGGGGGGGCGGCCGAGCCCGCCCCTGCGCCCGCCGGGCCGCGCTCGGCGCTGTCCCCGCCTGCCTCCGCCTCCAGCTCCGCCCGGGCGCTGGGAGCGGCGGCAACTTCCCCTCAAGTCCGCCCGGCGGCAGGGGAACGATGCGACCCAGCTGAGCGCGGCCCGAGAGGGGCGGGCGCGCTGAGGACGGGCAGCGTCGGCAGCAGCGGCAGCCCCGCCGCCCTAGTCTGAGTAGCCCGGCAGCCGCCCGCCTCAGCCCCCTGCCCTTCCCCGGTCGGGGCGGGAGCCGCCGCGGCCGTCCCATGTCCCGCAAGGCCAGCGATAATGTGGAGTACACGCTGCGGAGCCTGAGCAACCTGATGGGCGAGAAGAGGCGGCGGCAGGCGGACGGGTCCGCCGGCTCGGGCGCGGCGGCGGGCGAGCGGAGCCTCATCGCCGCCGAGTCCTGTTCCAGCCTCAACAGCGCGGCATCGGGCGGAGAGCTGGAGCGGGCGGCGCGGCGCCAGTTCCAGCAGGACGAGACGCCCGGCTTCGTCTACGTGGTGTCGGTCTTCTCCGCCCTGGGGGGTTTCCTCTTCGGCTACGACACCGGCGTGGTGTCGGGGGCGCTGCTCCTCCTCAAGAGGGAGCTCAACCTGGACGCGCTCTGGCAGGAGCTGCTCGTCTCCAGCACGGTGGGCGCCGCCGCCCTCTCCGCCCTGGCCGGCGGCGTCCTGAACGGGCTGTGCGGCCGGCGGCCCTGCATCCTGCTGGCCAGCGGCCTCTTCACGGCGGGGTCCGGCGTGCTGGCCGCCGCCCGCGACAAGGAGACACTGCTGGCGGGACGCGTGGTGGTGGGGCTGGGCATCGGTGAGTGCCGCACCGCCCCGCCCGGCTCTCTCTCCCGCGGGGACCCGGCTCTTGCCCGGCGGGGGCAGCGCACCCCGGGGCAGGTTTAGCCGAGCCCGTCCCTGCATGCCCGCAAACCCCCTTGCGGTGAAGCAGAAGGCGAAGTAGTCCCGGAGTGCCCAAGCTTGGGGAGCTGGCGAGGGGAACGCTTGGCTGAGCGAGGTCCGGGGCGGGGGTCCCATGGCCATCGCGGCGCGGTGTGCAAGGGGACCGTGTGTGTGCTTGCCCTCTTCGATTTAATTACAGGTGGTGTAGTCCTGCCCCGATACTGGGGGAGTTGTCTCTGTACGAGGAGAAAGGTCTCGCATCCTTTCTGCGGTTTCATGTTTAGGGTGGTCTGTCAGTGTCAACACCGCACGCCGTAGGCTTTGCATTTGAGGAGGTTCTGGGAAGTCAGGGGCGAGGAGATCACGCCTGTCTTTCTGAACTCTATTGCTGGTAGTTATACCTCTACAGGTTCGCCGCATAGCTTTACTTGGGCATTAAAGGAATGCCTCTCTGGCAAAATGAGGTGGTAATCTCCCTGGTCTGAATAAGTTCACGCTTGCTTTGGAAGGCTTTGGATTTCATTAATGATATACTGAACGTGAATTGTTGCTCTTTATTTGCCTTCCTATATGGGTTGCAAGCAGTGGGTTCTCGTAAAACTTTGTAGTTGTCCCAAGGAACTTGCAGTGTAGAGGACTGTTTCCTCTGACCTATGAGACTAGTTTCTGTGCCGACAATATCCTAAATAGCCCTCAAGCTTGGGTTGCTCTTCAGCTTCAGCTGCCATCCTATCTGGCAGTAACTGAATTATACTCATCATCTAAGATGGGCTGTATCAGGTTAATCAGAATCCTTGGACTATAGTTGGTATAATCTTGCATCCCTTTCTGTCTGAAAGCACAAATTGAGAACTAAAATTGTTTTCATCTGTGTAGCAAAGTTATGTTTTTTAGCCATTAGATAAATTTCTGAGTCCTCGGGCTTGTTATAGACACACTTTCTCTGATGCAAATCGTGGCCTTATTAAGGAAGAAAAGTTAGTGAGTCATAAGGGCTGTCAGAAATAAAATTGTCTCCATCCATGAAAGGGCTCATGCTGGTTTTCCCGTACAGCAACATCGAATTGCAGTTTTCCTACCTCAGTTGGATGTTTTTTTTAGTTTTTCTTTTGAATGCTATCTTTCTGCATGTTTTTTGTTTTATCAAGACTTCAGACTGCAGAATGTTGATAATGTTGGTAATGAAATTTAGGAGGCAAAACTGAATTTGACTATGAGATTGCATGGATAACAGGAGTTTTGATGGCAATATGTAGTACATATATTTAGTGGTAGATACTAAAAATACCAAACGTGATGTCTTTTTGTGTTTGTAAAGCTTGTTGTGTTCCTTTACTGTAACTGGTTACAATGACAACTTCAGGGGCTGTAGACAAATGAAATGGATGGATGGTTTGCTTGACTTCTGTGTGTGTGTATTTTGTACAGAGATACACAAGCATATTGGAATTGTCTGACAGTAGTGCAAATAAATGATATTTGAATTGTTGGAGAGATATGAGACCTGGGACTTAATATAATCAATATATAACCAGAAATGAAAACTAGGAGCCCTAGATCTCTTGTGTGCACTGGGGAGAGCGATCTCTCTTTGGCCTCTGTCCACATCAGGGGCAGAGGTGGTGGTTCTGCTGGGACTCTGGAGAGCTGAAATAAGAAATGAGAAATGTTCTGAGGATTTTGGAGCACAAAGACAATAATTTGTGTTTTAAAAATATGATGATTTCTTTATTTTTTTTAATCGCTTACTGTCTTTCTTTATGTGATGTAGCTTAGGGCCAGAAACAAAGCTTTACCTCAGATTGCTGTGACTGAAGCATGATAAGAGACACCAGGAATCGCAGAGTCCAGTCGTAACACGGTTTGTTTTACAAAAGAAAAAACCTGTTGTGGTTCAAAGCTATTCTCGTATAGCAAGCTGGAACAGTTTCTACATTAAATCCCCCACCAGAGGGAGCCTGGATAATTTCATGAAGGCATTAGAAATTGGTGGAAGTTTTTTCTTCCCTTTCATCTTTGAGACTTCTGGCTATCATTTTACTGCCCAAAGTGAGCCAGAGCTTCCTAGTGTTGGTGTGAGAAGTCTGTTCAGTAATGTGACACTTCAGCAATAATACAAACTGCTGAAATGTGAGGGTGCAGTGGTGTTGTGCTACGAATGCTTTCCTACCTGAAAACCAGTAAAAAATTCTTAATTGTGCATAATTTTATACATTTCTTAGGTTTCTTTCTTGTAGCTCTCTGCAAATTGCCCATCAAGAGATCTACTCCAGATACATGTGGAGTTTTTTGCATTTACTAAGTGAATTGCTGTGTTATGATCAGTACTGTGGTGCTGTAAAAGCAGATGTGGTGGTGTTCCTTCTGCCCTTGCTGGTTGCCGGGTAGATCAGTGTTAATTTTGTCTGTGTGAGAAAATGGCTATTTTTCTTGTGACTGTGATTTATAAAGGAATAAAGTTAAACTTTCAAGGATGAAAATCAGAGGATATATGCTGAAATGAGGAACATCTCTCATTTGTCTGTCTTGTCCATTTTCTACCATTTTCCTTAGAGGTGTTTTGAAATGGAAAAACTGTCCTTTTTCTACAGCCATTACAGAATGAGATGTTTCTGGAAATAAAGACTTTCTCTCAAGGACAAGCCTAAATCCTCTTTTGTTGTAAATGTTGAATAGATTTTTATGGTGGAAACAGTTATGTTCCCTTTCTGTCCCTTTTCCCCTCAGTATTAATACGAAATATAGAGAATGCATAAAAAGGGAAAACATTTTCAGCATGAGCTTAGAATATCCTTAGATCTTTTTAGATCTGAATTTTTAAATACATAGTTCATGACAGTTCCAGGCTAAATGGCTGAAGAACAAGTTTATGGCCATTATTCCCTCCTACCTGCCCCTTTCCAAACATATCTGGTGTCCTGGACTCTTTAGGAATTTGTCTGAGCCAGATGTCAGGAATGCAACAGTTGGACAGATATTCATTACAGCACATGGGGGCAAAATGCAAACATTTAGGAAATTGGATAGCATGTGCTTGGTAACACTTAGTATGAGCTTAGCTAGGTAAAGAAGTCATTGGGACAGAGTGTGTTTGGACCTTTGGCATCTGATAATGGTGAAGGCCTCCTTCTGTTGTGTTGGCTACTGTAGTTTGGCTACTGTGCTTGACAGGAAAACTGGGTTCTTCACTGGGCTCATTTTGGTCTGTCCCAAAGCCTGAGGTCAGGCCAGAACTGAAACAATAAAAGCAAGAACCAGGCATGAGTTCTTGCTCAGGAGCTGAGAGTTATTTCTACTGAAAACTTGCTGAGTTGAGAAGGAAGGCAAAGAGTGAGAAGAGTAATCACTGTGACTAAAACAGCAGAGACTAGAAAGGATAATAATAAACAGCCATGTTTGCAAAATCACTTCTTTCTTAGGCTGTGATCAGTCCAATGTCCCAGTTTGCCTGAACCCATTGGCCATGGTTTGCCAACAGCTCGTCTGTCTGCAATAGGAGTTGTTTATCCTTCTGTCATCTGGGGATGCTGAAGGTTTTAAGCTTACAGCTGGTGTAGGTGGGTGTTGGCATGGTGCTTCAGGTAGTGAGCTGTTCAGGTGACTTTTTCAAGGACACTTACATACCACCCGTGGAAGGAAAGCAGTTTGAGCAGAGTTCAGGAAGTGACAGCATTAAGCTTGCTCCTCCATAGCTGATCTCTGTCTTGATGTACAATCATTAGCTGGATAATTAGATACTCCTGTCTTGTTTGGCATGCAGAATGAATGGTGCTCAATTAATGATCAGCCTTTCAGGGTTTCGTTTTCTTACTGAATGTGTGGCTTAGACATTATTAATGCACACATTACCCAAGCTCTCATGAAAGCAGAGTTACATAGGATTATAGTATGTGTATGTTACTGAGTCTGCAGTGCAATGGGCACCTGCCTGGTTAGGTGCCTTATTTTCTCCTTGACTCCTGTCTTTCATACATGAGGTTTCTTCACAATGCAAGCCTACAGTGCTTGCTTTGTGCTCAAAATGTCTGTAGTATTTTTTTAAAGGCTGTATTTGAGTCTGACATATGTAGTGCTCCTGGTAGCATCTTTTCACTACATATGTAGGTCATTTTCTGAGCAGAGAAAACAAGACTGTACACAGAATTAGGCAGGAGTGAAAAGTTCTGGCATATGGTTGTGGCTCCCCTGGTGGGGCTGGCTTCTATTGACAATAAGGTTCAATGCCAAATGACAAAAATAACCAAATTTATCCAAAGGACTTGCATCATGTAGTACAAACTCTGTACAATAGTTGAAGTGGTTAAATAAGGGTCTGCTGTATAATTTGGACTACTAGATATGGTTGGAAATACTAGAAAATAACTGGTATTTCATAAGGAATACATGTTGCTTATGAAAGATTAGGATATGTGTGCTGGTTTTTATTACTACTTTTTTTTTTTTTTAATACAACTGAGCTTTTTCATGTATTTTTCAGTGTATTTTTATATTGGAAAACCAGATTAATCTTCTCATCCTCCCTCAGCAACCCGATATGGGAAGCTCTGAAGCTTCAGTCTGTTTTTATAACTGAGTGTCCACCGGCCTTTTTTAAAGGAGTTTACACCTTGGTACATTTTAGAGTCACCTTCAACCTCCAAATATGCTGTGCTGCTTCTGACAGATGCTTGTAATTTTCAGTCCAGAGGTTCATAGGCTATTTTTACCTCTGGAGACAGTGGTTTGTTAGTATAAGCTGGCAGTAGGGATGGAGGGGGATGGAGAGACAAATTTCTGAGTTGTTGCAATTGACTCTTGTGCTGTCACTGCCCACAGATGGTCACCCAAGCTTCCAGGATCTAAAGGTACTGACATTACTGTGTGTGCTTAAGATTGAATCTCTGTATTTTAAGAGTTTAATCTATTCTTGTGCAAAAGCATCTGGAGGGATACATTAGCTTCTGATTGGAGCTGAAATCTTTCAGGGTACCAGGATTAATTTAAGATTAAAAATGGTATCTTTTGAAGTCTAATTTTGCGTGCCTTGGACAGGATACACAGTACTATGCTCACTTCACTGTCACGTCAGCAGGCACTGACTCCATTATTGTTTTGTCTGATGGTATAATACAAAAATCAGCAATTTGCACATGAATGTTGCTACCTTATATTTAGTGACCATTTCAGAATAATATACTAAGTACACAGAGTTATAGCTAAGAGAATTTTTGGATTTTTGATTCTTCTGGACACTCTTTAAAGTCATAAGGGAGGTGTTTTGGCCTTTTTGCTATTGTTTTTATTTAACTTAAGAAAGAAATTAATTCCCATAGTTCATAAACCTTGTATTTGTTTTCTGTCTTTAAAACATGGGAATTTTTCTAAAATAGTTTTCCCTGTACTTGGTCAAACTGTTCTATTAAAACATAATCCCTGTTGGATTATAAGTATCTTTGTTTATTCTGGAAAAAATAGAAAGCATCCATTTCATAGCTGACATATAATTGAGATTATGGTCTTCTTACTCCTGATAAAAAGGCAACTTGAAGGAAGCTTGTTGTGTTAAATATGTAAACGAGTGTTTGCTTACCTTGAAAAATTCATGTGGGCACTGTAGGTGGGCTTATTTTCAAAATGCTTTGTTTGCTACAGGAACAGGAGACCAGTGGCATCCACTTACTGTGATGTTAGAGACATCATCATTCAGCTGGAACTCTTGGGTCTGAGTGGCTTGTTTGGCTGAAGTTTGCACCAGTCCTGTCAGCAGAGGCACAAGTCAGGATATCTGAGGACAGTCCAAGCAGCAGATTTGAGGTGCTGCCTGCTGTCTCGTGCTGTGCACTGTCAGAACTTGCACTTAATTTTTGTTCTGAGCATACTAGTCTGTACTTTGCCAATTGTATCCTGAGAAGCAATGAAAAATGTGAATCACTGAAAAGGAGGAGCTGAAAATAAGAGGTCTTTTAAATTATGTTTTTCCTTACCTCATTATCAGTAGACTTCAAGATTAATTTTAGCAGATGTATGCTCTTCAGTGGAGTTTTATAGAATATATCCTATTTAAAAATACATTCATTTCTTTTGAAAGTAGTATTTTAAGAATCTTAGGGATTATTACATTCAAATATGGTAAGCTTTTGGGTTGCAAGTCCTACAGAAGTCCTGAAAATTGGTGATTTCTACTTAAGGTGGTTGGACTCAAAGTGAGAAACTGTGGCTGTGCAGCATGCTGGCACCACAGAGGTATAATGGGCCTGATGGATAGCTTTGTTTGCAAAATTGCTTTATGGGTCTTCATCAGTGGGCTTTCACATCTGACCTGTACAATGAATGTTTCTGATGTGAAGCTTGTGAAGAGCCTTGGTCTGCATTGAGCTGCTGGAAGCCTGAAACCAGTGACTGATGAACATCAGGAGAGCAGGGTTCCACCTTTGGGGTTGTCTTTGCAATGATTATGTCTGTGAACAAGTATCAAGAGAAGCAGTTGTTAATTCTGTTGTAGAGATCTTGTGTAACACAGCTCTGGATGAGTCTGGAGCCATCTGATTACTTTAGCAAAACTCTCTGTAAGTCTTTTGATGCAACTTGGGTACAAACTCCTCTAAAATTTATTTTGCACATGATAGTTGTAGAAAGGAAGGTTTAAAAGCACACATTCCTGTTCTTTCCATTTCTTATCTTCCTCTGATTTGTTGTCAGATTTAGACTGGTTTAGTAAAGGTTTTATTCAAAGTAAATGCATGCTCTGAAGGGGATTTTTTTCATAGGTGGTTTCTTATTTTGGCTGTTTATATACCCAGTCACTGAACTTAGGCTTCTTAGTTCAGACAGTCTGTCCCTCCTTCCTTCACAAGTCGCTTCCAGACGTGCTGCTGGCACAGATGAAATGCCACACGGTGACCCCAGAGCCCATCCCTGCCCATCTAGCTGGCTGTGGATGGGCCACAACACCCTTTCAGCCATGGGGTTGGCCACTGTGTTCCCACTTCTCCCTAGGTTTGGTTTCTTATTCAGCTGAACAGTAAGGGTGTCTGCCTCTTTTGCAGTTGGGGAGAGACTTCCTTTTGTCTTCCTCCCTTTCAAACTGCAGATTCTTGTTTGAAGTCCCCATGTGTGCCCTAGGGATTGCACCTGGGTTGACTTTCTTTGGAGTTCTGCCATCATTTCATGTGGCTGTGTGCTAGTGAGCTCAGACACTGAGGCAATTGTGTAAATTTAATAAATAAAAAAAAGAGGTGTATGTTTATTGATAAATGCAACTTTTTGCCTTTACCTTGGGCTTGTCCTTTAGTTGTCGCTCAGGGCTTTTTCCCCCCTCCTTTGTAGATGAGTTTTTTAGTTGTGTGTATTCAGGAGTTGTCAGCCCAGCTTCTCCGCTTGAACTTTTCTTCCCCCCTCCTCCTTGATTTTCCCAGTATAATTCAGCAAGGGAGCAGCCCTCTGAAGGAGGTTTGTCCTCTGTGACTAATCTGAATGGCTTCTTGGTTGTCATTAAAGCTGATGTTCTCCAGCCTGGAACTGACCTTGGGGCTCATCCTTTGTGAGTGTTCTACAGCAACAAGCATATACTACTTCTACTCCTGAGTGACAAGACAACTTCCAGCCAAAAAAATTTCCAGGCAGTGTGGAGAACCGCAGGAATACCTGATGCTTTTAGCACAGGGGCTGTCAGACACTGCAAGGCTGAACAGTCTTCAAGGAGAAGTAAGGAGTCCCTTTCTTCTCCCTGAAGGCCTGTGGCAATTGCATCAGGCATCAGTTCTAGAACTTTCTGGTCTCTTTTCAACACTGAATTTGGAAAGATCTGAGTTCCACAAATCTCTTCTCAAGTGGTGGCTTTGAGGAGCTCTCTAATCTAATGAACAGCCAGCCAAGCATGCTCAGTTGTTTCCGAGGCAGGAGTCAAATGGTTGTCAGTCTCCAGATGATAGACACAAAACCAGGAGATGCCAGAAATGGTGGACAACCTGCCTTGTAAACAAAAATGTGTAGCTAAAATTAGAGTCACCTTGACATCACCCGTATTTTCATAGTCTAGACAAAATAAAATAGTTCTAGAAACTTGGTACCATAAGTGGGAGCCCTGTGGCAAGAGTTTGCAAGCCTTTTCCCATAAGTGGGAGTTTCTGCAGGCTAACCTGCAGAAACAAGAAGTAACAGCCCTTTTGTTTCCCTTTTCATTTGTTTAGGAGCCTCATGTATGTGGTCCTCTGTACTGTTACTTCCCTTGAAAGGGAAGCAAAACCAGTGATTGTGGTTTTAATGTGCCTATGCATATAATCACTTTGGAAAAAGATTGTTTTCCAGCATCTGGAAGTATTCAGTATGTGTTTGTGTTTAGCCACAGCTCTTCTACTTTGCTGCCTTTCTCTGGAAATGCAGGGGAATGCATTCTAAGTTGGAAAGAGCAGAAGAACCTGCCTGGGGTTACACAGTTTGTACTGCCCATGCTGTGGGGTGTATGGCCTTGTAAATAGGGAATGTGTTCTGGTGAGTGCTGCTCTGAGAAACATCTACTGAATTGATTGCTGGCATGTGCCAGTGGAAGAAGCTTTTAATTTCTGTTTGCTTATAAGAAATTCTCTCCTTTATGAGCAAGAACCCTACAAAGACTTGACCAGTCTCCCTTTCTTAGTAACACTGGATAGTTCTCTAGGTATGTTTTCGTAGTTTCAGTACTCCTACTCTTGGTTCACCAGATAAGAACTTTGAACTTACTCGAAGGCGCCAATAATTTGAACATTAAATCCATCTTGAACTGACCACACTTCTAATAAATGAGTGGATGTCAAAGTTTTGTGTTGGGTTGTTTGTTCCTTTCTGACTGTCTTCTTTCCTTCAAGTTGAGAGTCATAAAAGCATGAAGGTGACCTTAATATCATTAAATAACTTCAGATTGTTAGGACTGATACATTGCTGTGGGAGCAGGAGCAGTGCTGTTGTTCATAAGCCATCAATTACATTTATTCTAATAGAAAAGTTAGATATTGGTAGTATTTGAAAACTATAGCAATTGCCTAGATTCATGCCGTTCCCTGAGCTGTCTTCTGCAGTTCATCAGATCTTGCTTTTGCATCTCTCTCATTTCCAAGGGCAAGAAATGAGCAGATCTGGAAGTACTCCTCCTTTTCCCTAGTGCAGTACCAGAGCAGAGCTGCTGTGCCCAGAGGAGTGGGCATGGAGGAGGAGTACTGGTGCCATCCTGTTCTCATGCCTTGTGGTGCAGTTCAGCCTCCAAAACAAGACCAGACCAGACCAGCTGGTGGGAATGGGCAGCCCCTGTTTGCATCCCTCTGACTTCCTCTCTTAAATTACCATTGTTTCTTGTTCAAAGCCTGTAATGGTACTACTTGGAAGTTATCTGTGATTCTGTGGGGGTTTAAACTAATATTATGAAAATTCAAACAGTATGACCCTTTAGGTTTTAGCTCTAGTCTTGGAGGAACTGGCAGTACTTAAAATGGAAAAAATAGAGTTGTTGATTTACTCTATCATTAGCTCACAAAAGTGAATAGGCAGTCAGGATTCAATAATTTCTTTAAGGAAGAGTTAGATGATCCTGATGCTGAAGACAACTAACTTCTGAGCATGTTGCAATTTTTTCTCATGCTGTTGTAGTATAGATTTCACATTCCAGCTGTAAAAATTGTCAACATTCCAATTGTAAAAATTACCAGGAGTCATGAAAGGGAAAAAATCTACTATCTTAAAGGTGCCTAAAGAAATTCAGAAACAAAGCCTCTTTATTGAAGCTAATAAATATACTTAATAAAGTACTTATGAGATTTTTATAGGAAAAGTGGTAGATGACTAAATTACGATGAAAGCCGTGACAAGAAGGCTGGAGCAGCTTCAGCAATCTAGAAATATAACAAGCACAGAGCCTACATGAGGTTTTGGAGCCAGGGAATATTTTTACTGCCTCTTTGAACATCTTACTGGAGTGCAAGTGGGAACAGGGAGAGCTGGGAGCCTAAATTCTTGTATAGCTGGTGGAGGATGGTATACCAGAATCCCAAAGTCAGAGACCTCAGGTCAGATTTAGTATTCCTTTTTTCAATAGGTGATTGTAGGAAAGAAATACCCATTCTTATGGCATTTTTGTATGTTTAAGGTTCAAGTCAGTGTGCTTTATTTGCTGTTCCTAGTTGTATGAAGACCTACTCTGCCTGTTATTTTGAATTTACTTTTCTGCTTTTAACTGCCTACCTAGGAAGCTTTGTTTATGAGGTTAAGGAGATAAAAATCATAGGGACCCACCACTAAGTACTTGCTCTCTGATTTGGTTAGTTAATTTTTTTAGGATTGTTGGTTGGAGCTCTGATGGAGAGTGTGGAGAGTTTAACATCTGAAGAGGGCAGTGTGGTAATTGATGAATTGGAGCACGCTGAGCATGGAGGAAGTAGTGGATAAGTCCAAAGCTGTGTGTACTTTAAGCATGCACTTCAGCAGATGTTTGCATACAAGTGACTTTTTTGTTTGTTCACAGGTCCTTGATTATTGAACTGTTGAGGTCAGTAGTAGCTATGTCAGCTCAGGAATGGGGAATCTGCCTGAGGGGAAAAGGTAAGACTAGTTTTATTCACTATGGAGTTCAGCTAAATCTTTTGCCTGGTAGACTCCCTGCTCCTGCATTAATCATAGGTGCTGCTGACCTCACCAGTCCAATTCACATTGGAGCAGTTTGGTACAAATGAAATCCAAGGCCACCTGGGCAATTTCAGGATCCTGAAAATAGAGGTGGAAAAGGCTAAAATGTTGCACATAGGCATTCATGATGTTTTATCCCAAAAATTCAGTCACTGTGAGAATATTTTGAGCTAGTACTTGTGTCTGGTTTTGTGCTGTGTGTTGTTCTTGGTTAGGAGGAGATATAAAGCACAGATCCTTCCTCTTGCAATGATTGACTGGTGTGTTCTTGGAAAAAATCATTGGTGCATTTAGCAGAAACGTGGGCACACATTGAGTAGAGCATTACACAAAAAACGTTAGCTTTTCGTTTAGTGAGTGGGAATGTACTTTACTAAGTTCTTTGACAATTTGGATGAGAAGATACTATTTATCATAAAATCTAACATTGTGTAGGGCACAATATTTGTTTGCACCTGTGTGGTCTGTGTGATTTCCTTGTGCATCTTGTCATCCTGCAGGTTTAGGGCTTCACTCTGCTCCTGACCCCAGTCTGCCGGTTTTCTAGCTGGGCTACACAAAATATTGTCATGTTCAACAGCCTCTGTGCTTCTGAAAAAGCTGGAGTTTCATGGTGTATTTTTTAGGTCATGCTTGCTTGTTTTTTAGGTCACGCTTTCTTGTTTTACCTTCTGTTGTGTATCTGATGGTGACTTTAGAATGAGAAGAGATGCTGTTTGTGTTTTGGCTTTGATTCTGCCTACTCTGTCCCCACCTACTCCTTCCCTTCATTCAAAAGCTGTCTGTTCTGTCAGTCTGCAGGCCTCTCCCTGATTCAAAGTTAATTGCTTTTCCTGACATCCGTGTAATATCTGGGCTATTAATCATTATCCTCTTAGATGTGGAGTGTTTCCTTGCACAGGAGGAAACAGTGCTCCAAGCTTATTACGCAGAGTGCAGAGAAGGCTTCTCCTCATAACTCAAAACCAGCAGTTCCTGCCTTCTCTGTAATATCAGTTGGATCTTTAGCAGGATCTGAGCCACCTGTTTAGAACAGTTTTGCTTAATCTATTCAGAAGCTAATTCTCAGTAATTCACCTTGTAGTGGTGAAACTTCTAAGGGACTGTGTGCATGTTTTCTGGTGTTATTTTTCTAGAATATTAACATATTTCTGACTGACTTAATAAAGCCTCTGCTTATATGCTCCCCTGTGTCTTCGATCCCTGAGTATGGATTTGTGTGTGTGATTGTTTCAGATGGGTTGTTGGGGCATCAGTCTGTATGGCAGTGTGCTGGCTGGATGAGGGCAAGCCAGGCTGCCTGTTAGCCTGCTGTCTCAGGCTTTGGTATTCATTCTGCTTTTCTTCCTGGAGACTCTTCATGGGATACACGGAATGGAACTGTGCTTGTGTGTTAAGTGTGGTGGGGGCTTGTTATGAACTACTTTGCTACAGTCAAACTAGTTAGTTTTTCAGTTTTTGTAGGTGCAATGGCTTCTTACCCCCCAAGTTTCCACAGGGAATTTCATTTGGGCTGGGATGTAGGGGAATCAGTCCTTGCACTGGTGCATAGAAGGAGGAACTGGAAGTGTGAGAGCTAAAGCAGCACTATTTGAACTTCAGTAATTCATCTGCCATACTTGTCTTTCCTGGCCCATGTTGGTGAGAAACAATGTCTGATCCTGGCCTTCTAGATAGCCACGTTGGGAATTAGGAAGGAATGCAGACATCTAGAGAGTTCCACATGTGTGTGTATGCACATAAAGACTTGAGTAATTAAATAAAATTATATTGCTGAGTATTTTAATTAGGAGTTGATTGTGTTTTTGTGGTGAGCAAAAAGGAGATTGAAGATGGTTATGCAAGAGGATACTCTAAACCAAGTGTACAGATTTTCAAGATTAGTGTGTTTGAAACAGATTCAGCAGCTGTGCTCTGGAGGACAGGAGAAGATATGAAGAATGGCTTTGGGGTATGGGGCCATTTTTCTGCTTCTAGTGGCTGATACTGCTGACAAATAGAAATAAAAACCAAAGAACACTCAGAACAGCTGTGAAAAGGAGACAAAGCAAACACTTCTCAACCTATTATTGCTTTAGAGATACGTGAAAGGTAGATCTCAAGATGATGAGCAGTAGACATTTAAAGTGCTGAAAGCACACACTGCATTGGAAGCATACTCCATGAGGAGCTTTTCTAGCTGTTATATTATTGCAATAGGTTACAGGTATTAGGGAGGAGGATTCTTTTATTAAGGAGGTTATCTTTGGTGACAAGAAGAGTAGCATTCTGCTAGAGCAGTTTATTCCCAGCCTCATTGACAAAAGCCTGTCATCAGCATGTGTGCTTTGCAATGGATAGTAAAACTTTATGGGGGAAAACTGTGGTTTTATTACTTATTATTTTCTTACTACATGCAAGTATAAATAATACTAACTTGGCAGGTAGGAGTGGGTAGTGACTAATTCAGAGATCCAGTCACCTATGAGCTGTTTTGTGCTTCATTGTAGGTTTCTAGTGCTTTATTAGAAGCTATCACAACTGGTTCCATTCCTACTCACAGTTACTTTATTAGTGCTCAGTGTAATGATTCTTCCCCAATGGGTAATTAAATCTGCTTTCTGATGTTGCTCTCTTGCAGTATTATCAGCAGTCCCTACCTTTTGTTTTGGGAAATAAGAAAGAGGAAGTAGCCAAAAAATGTTTTAAAATGTAAATAAAGTGATTTTCACTTTTGAGTGAAAATTCAATTATATGTAGCTAGGTTTTACCATAATTGATGTTTCAATTAAATCTTGCTATATGAAGATTTAATTAAATACTTTCATTTAAAAATCAGGTGAAATGTGATATAGGGAAAATCAAGATGGGAGATAGTAATTACTCGATAGAGTTTCTTTGGAAAGAGTCCTGTGAGGATGCAGACATCCTTCCCTGCTCTGGTCTAAGACTTTTCAGTTATCCTTAAGTATGGAAATTTCTTCATGTATTTTTCTCAGTGAAAGTGGAGTAATGCTGTAATCACAGGGCTTGCAAAGTTTTTTTTTCAGAGAGATCCTGGATTTAGTTATTTTTCTCAGTAGTAGCTTGTGCATGAATCTTTTCACTTAAAGCTTGAACCTTAAATGAGAATGTCTTGTCACTTCGAAGGAGAATGTAGCTTCATTTTCAACTATAAACTTTTCAGTTTTAAGGATGGAATCTACTTCTAAGTGGGAGCAGGTATGAAGGAGTTAAAATTTACTACTCTCTAGTAGCTGTGCCTCAAGTACAAAAAAGCTGGGTCACTTGGAGGCTGGCAGACAGCAAACTGAAGCAGTGGAGTATTTCATTGCCCAGCTAGTTATCCGACAACTTACACTGATTTATTGCAACTTGTGTAGTGCAAATCCCAGGAAAAGGAGATTTTATCTTAGAGATACTTGCTGTATCTGTGTTAATTGGAATGGGACTGTCAGATATACTTTTTTTAAATTACAACTCCTAATTTTTCTTAAAATTTCTCATTTTCACTATTCTCTCACTGTATTGGGGCCACACAGCAGACTGACAGATAGGAGAATCAGTGCAGTGCCCTGAGTTGCAGAATGGAACTTCAGATACCCATCTTTATTTCCTCTTAATCTTGAGGTTACCTAAAGTTATCAAAATCTTGTATCACTTAATGAGATTTACCAAGAGCAATGCAGTGCTTGCCCAGCTTTCTCTGTAGGCTGACCTGGAGCTCTGCCTGAATCCTCCCCTACTAATGTGCCTGGAGAATGGAAGTAGGGCAGGAAAGAGCTGCTCTGCAGGGGGACCTCAGGAGTTGTGCTTGGTGCTGAGTAAGTAAACGTTGAAGTAAAGCAGCTGTTACCAGAATTACATCTGTTGTTTGGAAAATGACTGTCCGTCACAATGCATCTAGAGAACTGCAAGTTGTCAAAAATTGAAAGTCATGAGAGCAACATTTCCCAGAAAGCTCTTTGACAGTCCATTTCTCTGACAAAATTTAGCAGTAATTTCTTTCCACCTGCAGCTTGGTCCCTTAGCTGTTGGTAATGGAGTAGTTGATCTGTTCCTTTTTTCCTTTTACACTTGATACTACTGTCTTGCCTTTTTCCCCCTCAAGTGCAGCAGCTTCATTCTTCACTTGTAGCTTTTTTTTTTTTTTTTTGTCACTATGAGCCACTGGTGAAAGTAAATACACATCTAAAGTGTGTAAAGTAGCCTTGTATCCCTTGACAGCTTGAATACTACACCATGCGTGCTGCAATTGTGGCAGTCTAGGAGAGCAGTCACAAGTCATTTCCCTGTGTAAATCTGTGTGACATGAAGAAATTGGCTTATCCCTCTGCTAAGAGCACTCTAATGCAAGATCCTTGTGCTTGTAGTTAAAACCCTCTCTGAGACTACCACTTTCTTGAGATCTTTACTTGGGATTCCTCTGTAGGATGCTCTTCTATTACAGTTGCATTGCACTGGCTCTGAGCAGCTGTTATTGAATTGGTAGCAGGGAAACTCCAGATCATGAGGAGAAGGACACTAGATATCACACCTAAATCTAGTGGCAGCTAGATATTTAAGCTGAGCTGTTTCTCTTAAAGCAAAGAATGTGCAGCACTGGTTGACTTAACCCGTGTGCACTGGGAAAGGCCTTACTCTCCCTAGCATGCAAAATGTGGGTGCTGCAGAAGGTGCCTTGAGGAAGAAGTACTGTACTGATTTCTACCACCCTCCACCCTCCAATACTGCAAATATTTTCCCATATGGTCAAAAAGAAAGGAATTGTATTATCTCTACATGGATCACTTGTGTTTGTAGACACAAACTTGGTTGTATATGAATCTGCTAGTGTAGAAAGAAATTGAGCAATTGCTGTGATTTCTATATTTTCATTATAACTGTAGTTATAGTTACATTACTCTCATGAGTGCTACTTGCATTATAAAGACATAATTGAAACTTACATTTTAAGATCAAGTCTTAGGCTATAAAAGGCTTACAAGGCTTTTGTTTATTTTTTAGAGTAGTAGTTACAAAACCATATAACTGGTACCTGTCTTCCTACCAGTCATGCTGTTTTCTGTAGAAGTGGATAAATGTAGCAATTCCTATAAAAATATAGTTCTGTGTCTTGATGTTTGCAATGTATTTACCCATGGTAAGCACAAAATGACATTAGACAGATAGTGTTTTTGAATGGCTTTCCTGAATAGGGAATGAAATAATTCAATGTTACTTTTTCTCTAAAATGTTCATTTGTATCTCTAAAACACTAAGTTTGCAATGAGATTAGTATTTCTAATTTTTATTTTTCTTTTAACTAATTGCAAGTTGTAGGTAAGAAACTGTGTTCTTCTGCTCATCTTCATCTGAAGCTTCATGTTTGGAGACAGTTGCTGGACTTTAAACCCAGTGAAACCTAGAGCAGTTTACAGGGAAGTTAACCAGTTTCACTGTTTTGAAAGCTGTGCTTGTAGAATGAGGCACTGTTAAAAACAATTTAGGTCTTAGCTGAAGAGTATAACTATAGCTTTCAGGTATAACCTGCAGGCATGCTTTTGGCTGAATTCAGCTTCCAAAGCTTGTTCATGTTTATATAGATGTCACTTCTCCTAGAATTCTTTTAACTTGGGTAAAGCATCACTGTAGTAGAATAAATGTAGAGAAAAAATGGCATATAAGCAAAAGTGTAAAGTTAGAAAGAAACATTTTTTTTCTGTATAGCTTTCAAACCATTACCCTTGTCCTCTGAAAATAAAATTTCTCTGC
This sequence comes from Anomalospiza imberbis, assembly GCF_031753505.1. NCBI lineage: Eukaryota > Metazoa > Chordata > Aves > Passeriformes > Viduidae > Anomalospiza > Anomalospiza imberbis. The sequence continues at coordinate 14,421,620 of NC_089685.1, forward strand.
ACAGAAAATATGTGCTAATCATTGAAGAATTAAACCATTTGTTCTGGGGTTTTTGATGTGGGATTTTTTTTTTCAACCATGTAAAGACTGTATTTATAATGCTGACTTTCTGGCATATATGGATAACTATGCAGATGAGCCCTGACAAATCTTTCTGGGTCATTATAAAACCATACTTCCTTGCTGGAAATTCCAGTTTGTGTGGCTAAGTCAAAGAGACAGACTGGCACCTCCAGCCTCTCAGTTAGTGCTTATGGTGATCTGTGCCTCAGCACAATTCTGTGCCAGCCACCAGATCAAAAGCCTCCCATGGCCAGTGGGGGTAGCTGAGGTCGGGATACTCATCCAGACCGCCTGCCTTGCTGGACGGGGAGCAGCCAATGGATGGGGAAGCAATTCCTTATCTGTGGCTGGGGCTTCCTCAGGACCTGAGTGTTGGGGAAGATGAAATAGGAAAACCTTATAAATATGATTGCCTGGCAAAAGATTTGGAAAATACAGACATTGAGATGAGAACTAGATTTGAAATAACAAACCTTGACTACTGAATAACTAGAAAACAATAGTATAGCCAGGCTGAAAGCAATCCCCCTTTCTGATTAAACAATGCCCTTTACCTGCAGATAGGTCCAAAGGTCAAATGGAATGCTCTGTCTCACCCCCCAATGTATGGTTCATCCCACACCTGTGACCCTCCCCTGAAGTATCAGGTATCTGTGACCCCATTGGCCCAAGTCCTGTTCCAGCCCACCTTGAAGCCCCCTGATAAGGTGTGCCCGAGGGACTGGACTCTCTCTTGGACCTTCCCCTGGGACCCTCACCTGGAACCCTCCCTCCCCCTCTCTCTTCCTCTCTCCCTGGGCCTGCCACGAGTTGCGCCTGGCAACTCCAAGCAGGGCCTTTCCCCCTTTTAATAAACCACATTTTCTAAGAACTGACTTCAGAGATCTCTCATCCATCCAAACCATCCTGGAGTCCCGCGCTCTCTACACCTGAGCACCTTCAGCAACTGCTGGTTCTTCCTAGGTGTGAGCAGCGTGTGCAGTGCAGTCTGCTGGTGCTGGAGAATGTCTACAGAAAAGCACTGCTTATCTCAATTAGTATTTATTTAAACTGAGACCACTCTTGAAGTAGATCAAGTAGTGCTTGACTTACGTGTTTATACAAGCTGTCATAAAGAAAACTACTATGTTGTATTCATAATTTTCAAGTGAAAATAAAAAAAGCTCTTATTTTGTCAAGTGAGAAGTTTTTGCCATGTGGTAAAAATAAGTCTTGAGTGGTATAAACATCTAGGCTGCTTTACTCTTTCACAATGAAAAGTCTGCATCTTACAATGCAGTTACAGACTTTTGCAAATAGTTCTTGATCAAAATTAATTCAGAGACAGAACAAATTAGAACTTTTTCATAGTTGCATTTGGTAGCTTTTACTCACTTCTAGGGTTGATAGTTATTCTAGTATTGCTATAATGATTAAAAAATGCATTTGTTCATGATTTCTTGTATCTTTCTGAAATGAGATCTCACAGATAGGAGCTATAGGCACAGATTCCCGGTATGACATTCTCAGTGGGATACTCAGGAACTCAGGCTGCTGGGTGGGGTCTGGCTGGGAGTTTCACAGCCTGGATTAATAGGAACAGATGGTAGCCATAAAGAATGACTGAACACGGGGAACTAATTCCAGGTTGCTGAGAAGTGTAAATTGACACCTGTAGTGCTAGGTGTGGTCATAGGCTTGGACAGTTGCAAAGAACTTTGCTTCACATTTTCTGGATCATTTTCTTGATTATTTTGCCTCTAGTTAATTAAATCCCACTCTCTGATTTTGTCACTCAAGATAAATTTCCTCTTAACATTTTTTAAAAATTATTATAACTTTGAATAATCTCAACATAATTTTGAATAGAAAAAGTTATTTGTTTAAGAATATTTTCTTCCCAAAATGAGCTGTTCCACAGATAGTGCTAATGTTGAGTTTGAATATGACCCCACAGATTAAGTGGTTCTAACACTTAGAATCATAGAATATCCTCCGTATTTTTTAAATTACTGCCTGTTTGTTATTAAAGATACTGCGTTCTTTTTGTAACTCCTAAACTGTTTTCTTTTAATAAACTATGTAAACGAAGCTTTATTTTAATAAACTTTCACACTGTAGCCTGTAGGTGATTCTTATCTGTCTTCTCTCAAGAGTCATAGCTCACTTATTTCCATTTCATAGCCCCCAGTTTCCAGATGAAAAATAGTCCTTGACTTAAAGAATTTCAGTGTAGGAAAATCAGTACTGTGATAAATAGTCCCTCCTTGATTATGCTTTGTTGAATATTCATGTCTCTTTATTATATTTGATCACCTTAGGCAGTTCTTCTGAGATACTGTCCTGGAAATGCCAGAGAAAGGCCTTAAAACTTTAATTATGCAGGAATTGTATTCTGTGTCGGCATGTTCATTTTGTTATGAGCTGGATTTAATTCTGTGTCTTTTGAACAAGGGAGAGCTTGAAAACTTGAAATTACACTTGTGGAAGGCTAATGCTACCTTCTTGCGGCATTGCATTTACTATATGACAGCTGTGGTTGTTTCTACTGGACGCAATTTGAGGTTTTCTGCAGTGAAGAAGGATTTTGTGGTTTTGATCTATGCTGATAGTACACAACAGTAAAAAAGCCTTCTTGTGGTCATCAGAAAAAAAATATTTATTCAGTTTCATTAGGATATGATTGTTCTATAAATCTGAGACAGTATCAACTAGTGAGGAGCTTCATTTGCATTTCTTCGGATTGCTCTGGTCCTTGACTCCTTCACAGTTGGATGCCACATAGTAACATCAGGTTTTGGTTATAATTACAATGTTGCTCACACGCATTTGGGCTGGTGGCTAGTTAGGGACACAAAGGTCTGGAATTACTTAGTCTATTAGATGTTCAACAGTACAGATTTTTTTTTAGTTATGATGAACCAGTTCTCTACAATTCAGTAAATTAGTGTTCAAATACCAGACTTAAATGAAGGCTGCTGATGTTGAACCCCCATTCTAGAAGAGATGCACCTAAGTCCATCCATTACTGTGATCTGTGTTCTCATGTGGTTTTAGTGCTGCTGGTTTGTCCCACTGCCCTTGTGCATTTCAGTGCTCTCCTGTAGCCGAGTACAGTTGTGCCACAGCTAAGAAATTGACTTCTACTAATCTGACACAGGGGAGATACTAAATAGGGAAGTGTGCTACCAGTCATCCTTGAAATAACTTTCAGTAACCAGTTATAAACTGCTGATAATGCCTTTACTAGATATGTGCAATGGGTGGGAAGCCAAGATATTGGAGAGGACTTGAGCTTTCACTGATATTCACACTCAAATACAAGCTGTGCAATGAATATTTTAACTTTATCTGCTAGGGAGATGGTTAGTGTACTAGAACAGCATTCGAATGCACTGCTTTCTCAAGTATTTCCTATTAGCATGTTTAATAAGGCACTCTGTTATCCCCTTAGGTTGGCTGTCATTACTGAAAGCTGAAGTGTTAACTGTAACAGCACAAAAGGACTCCATGAGACTATAAAAAGGCTTAATTTCTGATTAAGCTGAGCAATATAATTGTAATATGTTGTGGAGCTGTCTGTAGAATAGGAGGTGGCTGATTGTTGACAGCTTCTGTATGTGTGTTTGTAAAAGCTAATGGTCTTTTAAAATAAGTATCCTTTGCAGTTAAAATGTCTCCCTTTTGTCTGTGACGGGTTTATTTTCTCCACAAACTATGTAAATCAATTTTTCTTTGATGTAAATATTATACAGTTATTGTAGAAATTTTCAATTCTTTCAGGAAGTTAACCAACATGTTGCCCCTGTCCTCCTGAGTTTTCTACTCAGATGTGAGCAATATTCTAAAATTATCAGTTGGCAAGAATGCTGATTTTGTCACAGTAAAGCAAAAACCTTAAAGTATAATTTTGTGGGAACACAACTGAAAGAAAATACTTGATGAAAGTCTTCTTGTCTATATAATGTGACATATTTCTGGGGTCAATTGTATTTCCAAGTCACTAAATTCAGATTGCATGTCTAGCATCCAAGATGTAGGAAGTTTACCAGATTTCCTGCAAAGTTGCTGTGAGAAAACATTAACTCAGCTGTAGGTTGGCAAGTTTCCCCTTGTCACCACAGGAATTTGCTTTAATTTATACTCCTGTCGCACCCCCACAAACAGCTTACCTTGACTTTATATTTAAATGTTCTTGTAGCATAGCAACCTCTGCTAATATTTAATTCCTAATTCTCTTTGCCATAAACGTGCTTCTTCATCAGGTTTGCCTCCATAAATCCCCTGTCTGTGGAATCACTTGCTGCTTGGAATCCTTACCATTAACACAAACCATTATGGGATGCTTCTTAATTAAGTGAATTTTAAAGTTGGCAGCATTAAAGTTGAACATTTTAATGAAAATTTGCTCTTGCAAGATATATGAAATAATTTACCTTGGTTAAGTACTTCAGTACAGCTTTATATGTTAATGAAGGATGTTCTGAAAGGAAACTTTTTACTTTATGCCTGTTCATTTGGAGCTCCTAACAACACAAATTTTTATAATAAGCTGTGTATGTTCTTTGTTTTTAATAGAGATTAATTGCTGAGTCGCTGTACTCTGAAATAGGATCAGAGATTTCTTTGCACTTTTTTATGATTATTTCGCATTTTAATTTTAGTTTCCACCTGGACAGTCTGGAGTCCTATGGTGGTTCAGGTTACTCCATTGTCATAGCTAGACCTGCCTGGGGGCCGGTACAGTCATCTGATGGCATTGTGAACTGTTTAAAGGAGGTAAGTGGTACAACCCCCTTGAGAGGCAGGTGGATATCCTTCTAGCTGGTTGTATTCCCTGGTTTGCTTGGTTTTCATGCAAAGGGTCAGCACAAGCTGGACAGGAGGGACCATGGTACAAAGAGACATCAGCTCCTGGATGTGCCTCCTTAGCACTTCTAGTCCCCTTTATTTCTAAGCATGAAAGACTAATTGAGTTGCAGTAACAACAAAAGTTTGTCAGAAACCCTTCCCTGTGTTTTTGCTGCTCCTGACACTGGTTATTGGCTGATGCCAGTGAAAAGACTGACATTTACATTTCTACTACCTTAGAGCTCTTTTATTGTGCTAGCAGTAAAAGTGCATCTTATTCAATATCCTGTCTCCAGCTTTTGTTGCTCATCTGTTGTTCTTATGATGCACCTTCCCTCCTGTCGGCAGGAGACGTGACAGGAGCTGTGGTGGAAGTCCTGATCTGCACAGGGTACATTTATATCTGTCTGATCTTGCACAAAGAAGTCTTTAAAATTATTCAATTTCCTTAGCATTAATGCTCAAATGCATTTTACAAACAATAACTTGGATTCCTTTTTTAGTCCTTATGTTTTCTACTGTAATCTAATTTCTTAAAATATAATTCTAATTATCATAGGAACTCTCCTTCATTGACCTTTTTATTTCTGTTGTCAGTAGGTTTGTCGACCTAATTTCTGAACTTTCTAATTAATTCTTTCCAATGCTTACATGTTCATATTGGAAATACTGTTCTGGATGATAAGGTGACTCTAAGATGTCTTTTCACACCTCTGGTCTTTTGATTATCTAAAATTGTCTCTGCAGACTTGTCTCTGCTTTCTACTGGTAAGTCTGCAGATTATAGTAGGAGCCCTAGTAATTAGTCTCCTAAGTGATTTTAGGAGTGGAAAAACATTTAATGTGATGATTTCAGCTCATTGTGTCATCTGATGCTTCCCATATAAAAATCAGATGCATCTTCTGGTCGAAATGTAAGGAACCTTCTGTTATGTTTTTTCTAAGCTTTATCCTTTAATGAGGTCAGAAAGTTCATGCCTTGGTTACTCAAGTGGATAAAGACTGGACTTCCCTGCTCTCTCTTTTTTCATATTTCATAGCTGTGGTGCACAATATAGAACTTCAGCCTTCTCTGACAGATTTCCAGTTAATTGTTTTCATTTTCTTTTTCTCATGTCTTGTCACTCATCAGCTCTACTAGTTAGGTAGTAATATACTTGCCTGCAGCAAGAATCTTTTATTTGGTGCGAGCAATTTAACAGTGAGAGAATATTAGAAAATGTCATCTAAATGAAAGCATTCTCATATGAAGGATTAAGGAAAGATTCCATTGCAGCTATATTTGTTTTGCTAGGAAAGCTGTTCTTTATTTTCAAATCTCTTTTATATCTGGCTATTAAAATAATTACATAACAAATACTGGTTATGTATTTTAGAGATTTTTATACTTGGCTAATACTTAATGCATTGCTTCTGACTATGCCTTTTCAGAAGAACTTACTCTCCTGTGTTCTAGTGCATCTTAAATGGAAATCAGAGGAAGAAAGTCTGGAGAACATGGATGCATTCTACAGCAACTAAAAGCAAATGAGTAATGCAAATAACACTTGAGAATTTAAAATATTATTTCTTTGAAGTCATATGATGTTTTTCTCTTATTTTGATCAGTTTCAGAATAGTCATTTTTTCACTCCTGGTGTTTTTTCAAGAAGAACTTTGCTTTTGTGTATGAATGCTTGCTGCATGACAATCACCTGAACCAGGAAGGCTTTCCTAATTGCCTCCTCCTGTTCCCTGAAAGCTCCTGCTGTACTCTTTTAGACTCAAGAGTAGAAAAGCATATGTTTTGATATTGAAATTATAATTGAAAATATGTAACAAATGTGTCTTCTGAATTGAGATTTTTGCTTGAATGTTTTGAACCTGTAGGTTTTGGGACACACAGTAGAGGAAGTAAGGTCTGAATAGGAATCCATAAAGGCTGTTTTAGACAGCAAACATTGTGAACACATTTGTCAGGGCAAGAAAGCTGGCATGGAAGCTGCAGAATTAGAGAGTCATTTTGGTTGGAGATCCACATGTTGAGATAGTCAAGGCCTAACTGAGGATGGTTCTGGGGCAGCCTGCTCTAGCTGCCCCTGCTTGAGCAGTGGTTAGACTAGATGATCTTCAAATGTTTCTAACAGTCTAAGCAATTTTTTGTGATTTTGACCTAATACCCTAAGTCCTTAGGTTTCCCTGAGAAAAGTGCTATTTATTGCAGGTTTGATAATAAATAATTTCAGCTATTATATTAATGCCAGCTGAATAGCTGATATCACACACTGTTGGGGTGTGCAAGCTTCCTTTTCTCTGTTTATTCCTGTAGTCATCAACTTGTGAGAAGAATGCAGCAGAAACAATAGATCTGTTGTCATGGTGCCTCTTGTTCAAGACTTTTTACAAACACACATTAACTTTCATACCAAGCCCATGTTACGCAACAGGTTTTAGCTTCACCTGTAAGAGGCAAGTGTCATAGCTGTGGCTACCAGTGGTTCTAGCAGTGTCTCAGGGCTAGTGGTGTGCTCTGAACATCAGTGAGAGCTGCTGGTCTGGACAATGGTGTGGCTCTGTTTTTTGGATGCCTGAGAAGCATTTTGGCTGGTATGCTTTGAATAAGATTCCTCTGCAGGTCCTGGTACAATCAGTCTTCATTAAGAGTTGAAAGGGGGTAAAAGGTAGCTTTTTTACAAAGCATATATTGGCTTTGGTTGTGCACATCCTTCTGACTGCTTTCCAGTAAAAACCACATATAGATGTTGCCATCTTTACTTCTCAAATTAGCTTCACTACATGATTATGTGTGTCAAAGATCCATCTTAACGTACAGTCCCAAGGAGCCTGTGGGAAGATGGCCACACCACAGTGGGGAAACAAGCATGGGCATTGGAGGTGACATGCCCAAGGCAGAGGGCTGGCTGGGGGAGCAGGAAGGCCCAGCCTCACTAGGCCAGGACTGCCACAGCTGTAGGGCCCTGCCCCTCTGCTCCGGTGGCCTCGCATGGGTCCTCGGTGGCTTTTGTTTGCAGCAAGTGGACACACGCCTGTGTTTTCCCAAAAAGATTTGCTGTTATATGTGTGCAGTCTCCATCACTTTAATCATCATTATTTCAAATACTGACATGAAATATGAAAGAGAAACACCCCTAATGGTGGGCTGGGCTTGAAAATTCACTTCTCTGTCAAATACACAAAGGACTATTTGAATGCTTCTTTCCATGGTGCATTCTGGTTGACTTTGAAAATTGGTTGAATAAATTGTATAAATTCTTCCCCTGAGATTTTTATTTGGGTTTTTTATTCTGTGCCAGTTGCTCAGTTGATAAGAGAGGAAGCATTGGCATGTCCTGGGAGGCCCTGCTGGGAACTGGGTTATCATGCTGAGAGGCTGCTGTGCGTGTTTATCTATCACAACAAAGGATCTTCTCATGTCATTTTATTATTGAACAATCTGTATTCCTCGCTTGAGCTTTTGGAGGCTTCCAGCAGTCCTGCCAGGCTAACTTTGTTGCTAAAGATGATTTTGTGCTCTTAGTTTGGCGAGTCAGCCAGACAGTGGGGTGCTAGCTGAAGCCTTTGCCATCCCATGATGAAGCCCTTCTACTGTGACACAAGCCAGGAACCATAGCTGTGCTTCAAGAGCCATGTGCTTGCTTTTAGGTGACCCCATTTCTTGCTGGGGCTCTGGCACTGGCCCGTGCTGGTGTGGGGCTGTCTGTATGGAGCTGGTAGAGCTGCCCCAGGCTGGAAGATGTGTTGTGTCTGATGGTGCTTGGCTGTGCTCACTGTGCTCAAGTTGCATCTCAGCTGACTTCAGTCAGAATTGGTTTTTGGGTGGCTGCTGCCAATGTACTTCCACTTTTAACTACAGAAGAAATCACTGTTGCTTGTCAGGGTTGCTTCTTGAAAGGAAATAGGGATTTCAACCACCAAAGCATGTGCTGCACCCAGGTGTGCTCTTCATACACTGGTGTACTGTTTTTACAGTTTGTGTGTGTTCCTTGTGGACATTTCTGTCTTTTGCACAAATGACTTATTGCCTAGTTAGTAGGAAATAGGACAGAATAAAAAGCAGCTGTGGTTTAGTGTTAGTCCTTGTTTCCTTATGGTGATAGTTTTTTGCATTGAATCGTATAATGGCTTAGATTGGAAGGAACCTTAAAGATCATCTAGTTCCAGTCCGTCTGCATTGGCAGGGAGGCCATTCTCTAGATCAGCTTGCTCATGGCCCAGCCAACCTGTACTTGAAATAGCACATGGAATATTTTTAAACTAAGTCAAGAAACAATTTGTTCTATAACAGTAATGAAATTACACAATTATAATAGTAACAATAATGCTTGGCCTTGGTTTTGTTTCTGCTTGTGGAAACCATACTGAAGTTCTTTTTAAAGAGGGTTTTGTGAATACCTGATGTCTTCAGCTAGTCACTTTGACTTATGTATGCTTACTTGGAACATAGCATTTCTTTCTTTTGAAACTATAGTTATATCTATCCTTTTATTTAATTTCAGTGTACATGCAATGTGAATTGAAGAAATTTTTTCTTTGTATCATTACATCAAACCTTGAAATTCTGATACAGCCGCTAGCAACCATTTACATTCTGTATACTTCTAGAGTTTGTTAGTTGCATTTTTGTTGTTTTCATCCTTTGAAAGTCAGAAATCAAATTTGTCCAGCTTATTTCATTTAAGTGTGTGCAGATTTTGCCTTGAATAGAGTTAATTTTGTAAACATGAAGTCCTAAGTTTAAATCCAAAATACAGCCCGTACTGGCTGTTATGAAGAATAGTAACTCTACCCCAGCTGAAACCAGCACATTCTCCACCCCTTATTCTATCTATATGCAGTGCATTCTTATTACCCATGAAGCCCCTTCCCGTTCTTTGATGTAATACACAGATGTCATTCCCGTAGTCTATGGACCACCCCTGTGAAATGTCTGTAAAGTGCCCATAAATGTCCATTGAGTTCCTTTAGTCCATGACTTTGGGCTCCTTCTGTTAGGGTGGTCACTCAGGGCAGGAGAGGTGGTGTTTTCTGTGGAGTTACTGGGCACCAAAGCCAGCTCAGTTTGGGTCACTGCTTGTCATGTCCACCCTTGGTCAGAAACTCAGCCCTGTGTAGCTGCTCGCTCACTCCCTGCTGGTAGGGTGAGGGAGGGAACTGGAAGACTAAAAGTGAGAAAACTCATTGGTTAGAATAAAGACAGTTTAGTAGGTACAGCAAAAGTCATGCACACAAGCAAAGCAAAGCAAGGAATTCATTCACCACCTTCCCATGGGCAAGCAGGTGTTGAGCCATTTGCAGGAGAGCAGGGCTCCATCATGTGTTACAGCTGTTGGGGAAGAGAGGCTCCACAACTCTGAATGTCCCCCCTTTCCTCCTTTTCCCGTAGCTCTGTATGTTGGGCATGATGCCATGTAGTCTGGAATATCCCTTGGATCGGTTGGGGTCAGCTGTCCTGGCTGTGTCCCCTCACATCTACTCGTGTGCCCCCAGCCTCGCTGGTGGGGTGGGGTGAGAGGCAGAACAGGCCTTGACTCTGTGTAAGGAATAAAGAAAACATCCTGAATAGCTAACACTGTTTCCAGTACAAGTATGAAACATAGCCCTATACTAGCTACTATGAAGAAAATGAACTCTGTCTCAGCCAAACCCAAAATAGTATTTTATGATGAAAAAACAATATAATATCTCTTAATATTTTATAACTGTAACTGAATTTGTTCTTGTAGGTGTAGCATCTATGACTGTGCCAGTGTACATTGCAGAAGTGGCTCCACCGCACTTACGAGGCAGATTAGTCACCATTAACACTCTCTTCATCACTGGAGGGCAGTTTTTCGCAAGTGTTGTCGATGGGATCTTCAGCTACCTCGCGAAGGATGGATGGAGGTTTGTGAGCCTTCCTTGCTAAAAGCAAGCTGCCATAGTCCTGATTTGGTTGACAGCTATTATAATTCTTGTTGGTAAAACAGAATTTACATAGAAAGTGTATACTGTAGTATACAGTAGTACAGTAGTATACAGTATACACATAGTAGCTGTATACTAAAATGGAACTTCAATAATTAAATCTTGCCAAAACAGACCCCTACTGCTTTCGCTTTAGCTTAATATTCACAGTATGCACAGATTTTTTGATTTTGCTAAACTTTAAAGTGGGAGGGTAATAAACATGCATCACAAGCATGAATGATTGTCATGATGTTTATGAAGGTAGCTTGCCTTTTGCATTTACAATAATTACATGCTGATTTTTCAAAAGGCAAATTTCCAGTAAGTAATACGCTTTATATGCAAGATAGAGGTGACGTTTGAATAGTCTTAATCTGAGCAGTGGTAATCTATCAGAATTGAAGGATATTGTAGCATAAATTTAGAGTTAAAAGCTGATGTTATAAAATAATAAAAATATATTTTCTGGGCAGCACAAACCCAGTTCTCTCAGCCTCTTCTATGTCACGTGCTCCAGTTGTGCGACATCTCTTAGTGATTCATTGTTATTCCTGGTTTGTGGCTTTCCCTTGTATTTGTAGTCCTAGTGTAGCATGGCATGTTGAGTTGTGAAGAGCAATAGTTTCTGCAGCCTGCTGGCACATGCTGGGTGACTTTTGCAGTAATGCTGTGTTTTATGTATGTGCCAAGTACTGCTCTGTTGGATTGAGTGGAGTGAACAAACAGGCTACCACCTCAGTGATGAGGTCTCCAAGTATTCCAGCTGCAATGCTGGAGCTGTTAATTGAGGATGGTGTACTAGTTTACCATCCTCAGCTAGTGTATTGCAACCTAAGGCTGAGTAGGGAAGAGTACAGATGGTCTGTCACCCGAAAGGAGTGGCCAGCAAACGCGTGGAGAGAAATCACAAATGTCTACCCCTGAGTCATCACATATAAGAAGGAACATTGCAGCAGTTATTTTATCTCTTACTGACTGAATGGCTAAGCACAGGAGTGCTGCAACAAACAATAAGGAACTTTAATTTTTCTTGGCTCTGCTTATTCTTGGTAATGCTGGATATTAAATTAATATGAACCAAAGAAAACAAATATTTAACATGACCCTTAGGTTAGCTTTATAAACCCTGCTAATGCCATCTTAATAGTATTGCAGCAGTATGTCAGAGAAGGAGAAATGTTACAGCAGACTTATTAAATTTCATGCTGGATTTTTTCAGGTCTGCTAGACATCTGGCTTCAAACACAAAGTCTTGTAATCTGTATAGGAAAGAACTATATTAGAGAAAGCTGGCTTGCTGTGTGAAATGTCTAAAATTGCCTGCTTTTACTCTAAATTGATTATATCAAAATGGCTTGCTCTGAAAATTACACTAACTCTAGAACTTGCAATGGATGTTCCCTCTCAACTAAATGTTTTCCTTCTGGCTTGCTCTTTTTACTCAACTTTGACCAGAATGTTGCAGGCTGGACGCTGACTTCAGTGAGAGAGCACTGTCTGTATGTTTCTTTGTTGTCTTGCTTGTGATAAGCAATCCAATAGAGTCCAACTGGTATGAATCAAACTTCCAGGAGCCTTGATTGATTTTGCCTCCTAAGATGATTGCAGGCACCCAACTGCTTAGTTCTGGAGGCTCTGCTGCATTTAAGTGACCGAAGGGCTTTGGAGGAGCAGAAATTTAGGCATCAGGAGACTGAAGGACTAAATCTGCATACTTAGATGCATGAAAACATACTTCGGCATGCACTTTGACAGGACACAGCAATTGCTTTTAATCTCTATGAGTTTGTTTTACTCTACATTTAAAATAGAAAAGGCTTTCTATATATCACTCCAATAAAGATATCGAATCTACAATTTGGTGAGCTTCAATGGTCTATGTGTTTTGTGCACAGCTACCAAAATGTTTGTGGAGAAGGAAAGTGTAGGAATAAATGAGGCCATTAATGAATGAGAGCATTAGCAAATGAGGAATGAGAACATTAGTGGATTAGTGACTGTTAGATATGTTGACTGAAGACTACTCAGCTGGTAAGCCTTCCACCGACTTTATGGTTTGAGTTTATTTTCTTTCTTATGCTTTTCTTTTTTAACTAGCAGTGAGCTATATAATTTTTAAAGTGTTACCAAAAAAAAGAGAGCTGGTAACTGAGCTCTTTCTAGACCAAGTTTTGCTTGTATGACCTTTGGAAATTTTGACTGGTTTTAAGAAGAATTTGAGGGCTCAACTGGGGGTGGGAAGACTGGTCTGAATGCTCATTGTCCTGGGATGGCCATCCTCTTTGCATTGCCTTTTGTGTATTCTTTTTACCATTCTCCACTTTTCTGCCTGTTGTACTGCCCATGTTTTTCTTCATTAAATCCACAAATGCCTCTAAGAAAGTATTTTTCCATTTTTACTCAAAATGCATTTGGACTTGACAAATGCATTTGGTTCATTGCCCTGAAAACAAAAGGTTTTCAATAATAGTTCTCTCCTTTCTACTCAATTAGCAATCTGATGCATGCTTTATAAAAAGATCCAGGTAAGAGGCTGCAGAATCACCTGTGAAAGAATGCATCCTGGTGTATGGAGAGAGGAGCTAGAGGAGAGACTAGCAAATCTCCTTAATCTCCTGACTGATGTCAAGGTGTGAATTTATTTATGAGTACAGGCTACCTCTGTATTCAGAGGAACTGGTTTCTGGAGGTGTTTTAATGACTATAGCCACTGATGTGAAACCTGTGATAACTGCAGTAATGTACAGGTGACACCATCACTGTTTAAAGTCTTTAATGAAAGTGAAAAGAATCTGGATGAGTGTAAATGGGAAAAGGTCAGATTTAAAAAGCAGAACAAAATTAGACATTGTTCTGCAATTCTTTTTATCCTTTTATTGTTTTATTGAAGAAATATAAATATGTGATGTGTATAGATGAGAGCCACCCATGAAAATTGGTGGTGTGCTTGTCTTCCACAGCCTTTTACCCCACTTTGGATGGAGCAAATAACTCTGCTTGAGTGTTGCCACAGGTGTTAGTGCAGATCCTTGGAAGCATAACTGTGCTTTTACCAGTGGAAATTCTCTGCTGAGTAGAGAAATAGACTTAATGCTATACATAGTAACCCTTGGGCATCTAAAATGCAGTTTTGATTTAAAACCTCACACTGCATCTGACTGAAGATTTAAAAGCAGTCTCTCTGAAAGATCTCATGTAAATTGCTGTGCTGGTGAAATGAACTTTTTTCAGTGTTTCTGCTTATAGTCAGTAATTTTCAAAATTAAAACTGGCAAATGTGTCTATGTGTATGTACTACTGACCAAATTATGCATTGTTCTCCAGCTGTTTTTTGTTGTTTGTTTATTTTAATATGTTGATGAAACAGCAGGATTTCAGTCTCATCTTTGTCATCAACTGTCCATGGTTTTCTCCACGCATTTGCTTTCTGTTGAATTGTCATTGAAGGGTTTAACAGTTTCCAAACCAGTGTAATATTTCAGGCTTTTTATTTAGTCTAACTTAGTGTCCTCAGGACCAGTGATACTAGAGTCAGTGGTGGCAGAATAGTCACCATGTCCCTGAGATTTTCTGGAAATGAAGGAGAGATCATGTTTTCTAAAATACCCACAGAATATGATCCTCGCCCCCTTAACTTACAGTGAGAAAGAATATGAGGAGTGGGAGATTTGATCTGTAAATACAGTTTGACTGGCTGTAACTGAATCTTCTAGTAGTGTGTTTTTGTAGGCAAATAGTAGATATTTATCTATTTTCTTATTTATTTCCAGGTACATGCTGGGCCTGTCGGCTGTCCCAGCAGTGATACAGTTTCTTGGGTTCCTGTTTCTTCCCGAAAGTCCCCGCTGGCTCATTCAGAAAGGCCAGACTCAGAGGGCACGCAGAATCCTGTCTCAAATGCGTGGCAACCAGGCAATTGATGAAGAGTACGACAGCATCAAAAACAACATCGAAGAAGAAGAAAAAGAGGTTGGAGCAGGTATGCTGAATACTTGTTGGCCACTGTGTCTATCGTTGAGGAGATAAAAATCAGGAGAAATGTTGAAGTTGTAGCCTGTGGGAGCTTGATGCTTTTATTTATCTTTATCAGTTTTGCTCTTTGAAGTATTTAATGTACTGGTAGCTTCAAAAATGAAGATATTTCTATGATCCTGCACTTTCAAATTAAGTTCTGATTTCTTAAGTGAGGGAAGAGTAAAGTTGTGTAGGATTCTAAATTTATGCCACCTACACTTAACGTGAGAATTGTTTTCAGAAAATGGATCAGTTTAAGAATGCACATCTCCAAGAGAGGAAATAAATAAAATAAAGTTTGGTTTCTTTCATCAGTGGAAAAGGCCAAACAGACACGAGAGAGGTCAGAAGGCATTGTACATTCCTCAATTATCCAGCAAACTGCATTCTAGACAAGAAGCCTTTGAAAAGATGTACAAAACAAGGCCTGTAATACAGAGATTCCTTTTCTGTAAAAGCAACTTCTGAAAGTCCTTTTGACTTACCCAGGAGAGTAAGGCACCTAAATCAGATCCTTTTTTTCACTCTTTTGAATCTTTTTGTCATATTTGCTCAAAACTGTGTTCATGGGTGTACTTATAAAACAAGATTACCATTTGATTGACTTTCTCTACTCTGCATATTTTTTCTTTGCTTTCTGCTGGAAGTGTTGACCTGAGAATGTCAAGTAAGACTCTTAAAGTAAGAGTTATCCTTGGCAGGAAAATACTATATCTTCTTAGAGCTGGTGGAAAGAAAAATGGATGTTACTTTACATCTGTGTAAACTGAGATTCAGCATCTGATAATACCTATTCTCACTGCCTTATTGAGTTTGTCTTTGAACCTTACAATAAATAATTATGTGTCTGGAAAAAGTTATTTGACACATAGTTGAAGGATTTTTAAAATATTCATCACTAGTGTGAAGCAGAGCTGGGGTTTTTTTCTCACATTATGTTTTTGAGGTTTTGGATACCTTTTTTTCCCCAGTTCTTTGGGGTTGGGAAATGAAGTTCATGAAAGCTAATTTGTTAAAAAGATGAAGGGGGTATTCATAGAACAGCTTGGGCTTAAGAGTCCTGTGCTTAGGTCCTTCATTCTAATTAGGGATTGGGCTATTCTGTGGAAAACCACTTAATGTCTAGTACTAAAGTTTAACACTTTGTAGAAATAAAAGGAGCAGGCATTTGGTCTACTCAATCCCTTGTTTTCATCACTGGGCTATAGGCTATGACCTTGCTTGTTGCTCTTAAATCTTTTGCCATGATGCTTTTTGACAATTGTGAATCAAATGTGGTGTTGTAGGTGCAGTAGGATTGACTCCATTGTTAAATAAGTTCTTTATATATTTGTATTTTGGACTGGGATGCTAATTGTGTCATCAATCAATGAGATTGTTGTCAGGGATATGCAGGTTTCTTGGTTTCCCCACACACTTCCCCAAAAACTTAATGTGTTCCTGGAGTTTACTTAAATCAATAACATTTCCTAGGAGAAAGCTTGGCGACAGACAATCAATGTTTTGCTCTCAGGTAATCTGCAGCTTCAGAGTTGTTACCCAAGGGCATTATAAAAATGAGTTACAAGTATATGCTGGACCATTTGTTATAAATGCTTAGCAGACAGGCATTGGACAGCTATGGTCACTTTTGATTTTGGTTATAATTGTACTTCATCTCATTTAACTCAAGATCTTCATTGTTATAAAGAGGTACATTGTATATCAGTATCAAGACATACATTGCTTTTGTCACCTTTCTGTGACTTACAGGTGGTATATACAGGTGGTGTTAAATTGTAATTGCTTTCATTTCTTGAGGAGTCATCTGGATCCCCAGTATTGAATTTTGTTTGTGTAATGCAAAAACAACTTTCTGTTCATGGTTTCATTGGCTGGTTTTCAGGTATTGACAACTTAAACATGTGCATCTGCAAAGACTTTGCATTTTATTTTGCTATGGGTATATTAGTATGGGTGTTTTTTTTTTTTTTGTGTGTATTTGGGGTTTTTTTTGTGGGATTTTTTTGGTTTTTTATCTAGTATATTAATGTGAAACTTTTAAAATTAATTTGTCCTATTTGTGGCAGACAGTGTCTTAAAATGCTAGTTAATAGCAATGACAGATGACTGTAAATCCTATCAGACATTTTGAATGTCATTCCAGTTTCACAAAAAACTTTAATAAACCTGAACTGACAGTGTGCGTACATGACATTCAAGGAAAGATGACTTTGCATATTGAAAATTATCTGGCTTACTTTTAGATAAAAGTGCCATTTCTTTTGCTGTCTTTTTCTTTCTTGAGAAAGGACAGATGTTCTTTTTCATTGACTGATACACAAGCATCTTTGCCAGTTCCTTAGGGCATCACTTTCTAAGTGAAACTAAGGCTGTGTTTGACTCCTTCTCTGCAAGGAGTAACACAATGTAGCCATAACACATTCTCCAGTCCCACACTGAGGAACTGTAATGCCTTTTGTAACAGTTTCATCAACTGTTCACAATCGCAGAGGAGTGAATCATACAGAAACTTCATCTGTATTGTTTAAGCTATTTTAAAGTTTGGCTTAAATGTGTGTCATAAAACTAGAGAACTTAATTGCATTTTTCACGTGGTCATCAAGCAGCTTCTGTCTTCAAAATGAAAAAAATGCCTTCAGCAACAAACTTCTGCTTCAGAAGTCTTCTATACAGTTATGGGATACCTGTTCACTGAATGATTCACATTTCTGTATCCTTTCCAATACATTCAATCAAATCAGTGCTGCTGATACTGATAAGCAGCTTACATTTTTGCATTTTGAGATTGGCATCAGGAAAATAATGTGTCTTTTTGACAAATGCTTTCCTCATGACTGGTTATGCAAATGACCTTTTTTCTGGCAGCCATGGATACTGCTTTTGTGTGCTCTGTTATGTACTTGCAGTGTGACTTCTGGTGCTGTACCCTTGCACTTTGAGAAGTGGAGGGGAGGGCATTGCATTCTGCAGTAACATTGCAAGAAAAGTCAAATCTTGGTCGTCATCTAATTATCATCTATTAACATCAGCTCTCAGATGCTGTACTGCAAAAAGAGGCTGTTGATAGGAAAATTGGAATGAGGAAGATTTTAGAAAAAGAGTGTTCCCCAAGTGTTGAGCAAAGAGTAGTTTATAGGTACAGAGTGACCTTCCCCCTCAAATATGCTGTGGATCTCGCAGATTCCCCAATGCTTGGCTCAGGTTCTGAAGCCTCATGGAGAGAAAAGGGAGAGAATGGTCAGAAGGGGTTTGCAGTTGAGAGAAAGATCAAAGACATTGCTGGGAGAGCATTCTGGCACAACTCTTCCTAGCAAAACAAGTCTGACTCACACTGCTGCTGAATTGTAGTTTTTAGTACAGTTAAGGCAGAGGTTCTGTAGTGCACCTCAGTTAAAAATAGGCAATCAAATCAATGCAGGTAAGCACTGGTACAGGGGCTTAATTGCAGAATCAATGATCATGGAATGGTTAGGGCTGGAAAGGACCTTAAAGATCATATAATTCCAATCATATAATTCCTCCTGCCAGGAGCAGGAAACCTTCTACCTGGAGCCTCATCCAGCCTGGTCTTGAACACCTTCAGGGATGGGAAATCCATCCTGGGCAGCCTGATCCAGTGCCTGAACACCCTCACAATAAAGAATTTCCTCTTTGTATCTAATCTAACTTTACACTCCTTCATCTTAAGGCCATTCCCCCCATCCTGTCCCTACATGCCCTTTTTAAAAGTCCTTCTCCAGCCTCCTTGTAAGCCCCCCCTACATACTGGAAGGCTGCTCTAAGAACTCTCCAGAGCCTTCTCTTCTCCAGGCTGAAAAGCCCCAGTTCTCTCAGACCGTGTTTGTAGGAGAGGTGCACCAGCTGTGTGGTCAAATGATTCTCTGGATTCATTCCAGATCCACATCTGTCTTGTGCTGGGAGCCCCAGAGCTGGCTGCAGTACTCCAGGTAAGGTCTCATGAGAGCAGAGTAGAGGGGAAGAATTATCTCCCTTGACCTGCTGGTCACATCTCTTTGATGCAGCCCAAGATGTAGTTGACTTTCTGGACTGCTGGCACACACTGTTGCTACATGTCCAGGTTTTTGTCCAGCAGCAGTCTCAAGCCCTTCTCCCCAGGGCTGCTTTCAATCCATTCTTCACCCTGTTTTTGTGCTTGAGATTGCTGTGACCCTGCTGCAGCACCATGCACTTGGCCTTGTTGAACTTAACGAGGTTCTCATACACCCACCTGTAAAGCCTGTCAGGATCCCTCTGGATGATATCCCCTTCCTCCAGTGTGTCAACTCCACCACACAGCTTGGCGTTGTCAGCAAACTTGCTGAGGGTGCACTTGATCCCAGTGTCCATGTTTCTGTCAGAGCTGTCACCATACTGACCTCTGAGGATTGTCACTCGTCACTTCTCTCCACTTGGACATTGAGCTGTTGACTGCAAGTCTTTTAATGTGACCATCTATGCAATTTTTTAACCACGGAATGGTCCATCCATCAAATCCACGTCTCTCCAAGTTTGGACAAAGGTGTGATGCAGGACAACCTCAAATGCTTTACACAAGGTGGATGATAGTTTTTGCCCTTCCCTTATCCACCACAGCTGTAAGCCCATCATAGAAGGCCACCAAATTTGTCAGGCTGTGGGTATAGATGATGTAGCTTGTGCTCTTAAGCAAATTAAAGTGTGGGATTTGTAATGTTAGTTTTAGAGCAAGCACTTGAGTGTGAACTTAATGTGGTGGTTTGTGCAGGAAAATAAAGCTGTCTAGCAGACCTTTTGTAAAAATTTTACTCACTGCCAGTCTAGTAGTCACTTCTGACTGGAAAGAAATCATTATAGCATCCAGTTGTGATGTTTTAAATAGATTGTTAATTTTCCATATGCCGGACAGTACTACAAAGTGCAATGCAAATTGGAGAAAAGTATGCATTTGTGCTGTCTTTCTGGGTGAAAAGTGTCTGCAAACTGCATGGTTTTTCCTCCCACCCCTGCATGTAGCTGTACTCAGCTGTGATGTGTCAGGATGCATAGATGGTATTTCACACAAAATCAGAAGTGATGTGTTTGGTACTAACTTAGCATCTCGATGAAATGAACGTCATTTGCATTAAGACTAGACATTTATTTTTGTGTAGATGAAGGGTGTGTAACTGTGAATGGTAATTAGGAGAGCAGTGTAATCTCCCCCAGCCTTATTTTTCCCACATTTCTCTAACCTGTGAATTAGAGTTGAGATTCTTGACCTTATCTGCTCTGCATGTGCACTTTTGCCTTTTGTTATCTGTTGTTATCCATGTACGTGTGTCAGCTTCTGATCATGAAGTTTTCTTCTTTGCACATGTTATGCTTACTGATTTTACCATGTAAAACTGCCAGGGCTCAGCAGTGCATGGAACCATGCTGCTTCTGTGAAATTCAGTGAGACATTTATAAAATTTGTCATTACAGTGTAATATTGTTTAACCTTCCATTCTGTGTCTGTACCAGAAGGTTACATAATGAGCACTGCTTCTAGATTAGACATTTTCCTGTGCTTTCATTATTTTAATGCACTTTTGTAATAGCTGAGCTTTTTTTGTGACACCAAGAAAGATGCCACTCTTTCAGTCTTGTAGGCTTGACTCATTTAACTTTTTTTGCTGTATTTCCTATTTCAGCAGTGAGTCAGTCTCCTTTTTAACGTTTTGTATTTCCCTGTTGGAGGTAAATGTGTTATGACAGAAAGGTAAAACCACCTCATTGCTTTTAGGTTTCAGCTTGTAATTTAATCAATTTAACTGAGAGTTAAAATATGACATTATGAGGCAGGAGATCTGGACCCTCAGTCTTTCCTGGTTCCAATGTTTCTATTTCTTGCACCTTTTCTTCTTAAATAATATTTTAACTTGTTAGTATTCCTGGCTCTGGCTTTGGCTGGAACCATTTGATATGCTTCTTTCTAGGGAGATACTTAGAAGCTTGCAGTGTTTTCATTCTTATTCATAATTCTTCTCTTGCTTTTGGGAGTCTTTTTTATCCCAAGGCCATTGCCTGACATGCTTGATGTTAAAAAAGTGGTAGTCATGCTTATTATTATTGGACATCAGCTGGAATCTTATTTAATGAAACGTGGTAATACTGTGATGCTCTGGTAGGACTGTGCAGATCTCTGAATAATTCCACTTCCAGGCACTAAAATCCTTATTTGAAGTTAATTCTTCTTTTATGATAATCAGTGGCTTTTGTTACCTGTAACCATGAAATTAAGTGGAAGGCTTTGGGGCAACAAGAAACAAAGGATTTGGGTTAAGTATTTGTTGAAGAAGTCTCCAGATACAATATGGGTGGTAGTCATATCAGCCTGAAATTCTTGCTTCTGGCAAACCAAATGCCAGCATCAGTTCCAAGTGGGTTTTGCTTTTAGGTTTGTGGGGCACTTGGCTGATGCAAGAATGGAATGTCTTGGTTTCATTCTTGTACTTTAAAAATTTTACATATAGAATTATTACTTCATTCACTCAAGAACAAAAATTCTTTTTGTATAGGTTTCCATTGGAGTTTGTTTGTAGTTGAACCCATTAGAAAAAAAGCACTCCTGGATAATGGAAATTCATACAATGCAGGGAAATAAAACAGGGAGACATTTAATCTTGAGAAAGTATACTAACCATATTTAGTGTACAATCAGATAAAAAGAAAAAACTTCCTACACAACTTGGCAAAGAATATAGAAAGTATGAATTATTGTATGAAACAATTAATAGAGAGAGATAAGACTTTTGGTTCCCTTTCATCCTTAAAGTCTTTTAAACAACTAACTTATTCTTGCAAATATGACATTTGAGACATGTAATTTATAAAAAACATAATTTTTTTTTGCCTTATACAAATGTGACTGCTATATTTTTAAAAAAAGTAGGTTGTTCCTGGTATCTTAGAGCTCTGCTTATACTTTAAGAATCCTGCTATGAGTGTGTTTACCTGGCAGGGTGTTTCAAGCTGGCCTTGCTTCAGTGGCTTATAACCAAAACCAATCCCTTAATCTTTCACCTCGGTTTTCGATGTGCTGGCATAAAGTGATCATTTCTCTGGAAATGGTGGTTAATGGCCAGTCTGAAAACCACAGATCAGTTGTGTGTTTTGGAACAAGCTCTGCTTTGCCTGAATTCCAGACAGATTTCATGTATGGTAGTCCTAAAGGGCAGGAAAAGTAAAACTTGGTAAAACTTCCTCTAGGTATAGGGAAGCACTGAAAGGCAGGACACTTTCAGGTTTAGTTTTATTTAGTTTAGTTTTATTAGATCCACTATGAAATTTCTGGAAATACACTTAGCTTTTTATTGACAGTGTTAATAAGCTTTTTATTTGGTCACAGCTTCTGAAGCCTACAGAATACTCAAGCTACAAGTCTGGAAAATAAAATTAAAAATACTTCATCTCTTATCAGTTCAGCAATAGATTTGAGCATAATGAATTTGCTTTAAGCCAAATGACATTATTCACAGATTAAACCTGAATTTGCTGTATTTTTATAGTTCAGAACTGCTGCTCTTCCAAGCTTGATTGTGGGACTGCATGTCTGGAAACAGTATTGGAGTGCATCACTGAACATTCTGCTGCACCCCATGCTTTGTTTAGGAATAGGTATCTGTTTTGGGAAAAAAGAGGTTTCAGAGTGAAAAAATGTTGGAAGAATAAGACTACTAATTAACATCCTTTTATCAGAGACAGTGGTTCTTCTAAATCAAAAACTGTCTAAAGAAGAGGCAGTGAATAAGGATAGTGTGTTTCAGTCAAGTCCATGTGAACAGGAATTTGTCACTTGTGCTACAAAACCAAACAAATCCCTATGCTTCCTCCCCCTGCCCCTTGGACAATTTAAAATGGAATAGTTTCTTTTTCTTTCCTAATATGAGCAGCCAAAATTAGACATTTTTGGCTGGCTCTCAAGTATTATAATTATCTCTGTTTCATGTTTATTGTCTATTTGGGATAGCTACAGAAATTTGTATTTATAGAAAAGTATCTATTTCTTTTAATACAAAAGCTACTTGTTTTTGGACTTAAACAAGTTGTTCCAACTGACTTGACCTGGATCAGTTGCTAGAAGCTAATGGCTACTGGCCCCAATTTCAATGTCTTCTCAGAGCTCAGTTCAGTGCTGGAAAGTGATAAGCTAGACACACTTTTGGATTTTCTAGAAGTAGTGCTTAGTTGAATAACTTGGACTGTTATCAAAATTCTTCTATATAATAACATAAACTTCAAACACTATTTCTTACATTTACAGTAGTGCCTTCTCAGTCAGGGGAAAACCTGACTGCAAAATAGTGTGGTGTGTGATGAAATTTTGGGAAAGCTGGACAAAAGATTCCTGCAAAATTGAACTTGAAGGGCTTGAGGGGGGGGAATATTATTGATCAACAAAAAGAAAAGTGGATGTGTATAACATGAGTAATAGTAAAAGAAACAGAAAAAAAGAGTCTGCCAGTGTGCTGGAGGGCAGCTTGGGTGTGAACTGGGGTGCCAGCAGTGTGGTGGCTTGGTTGTGTTAGAAATGGAAAACCGCGGGTTTGGATTTCCTGCGTACTCTTGTGGGAGAGGTGGGCGCACACTGCCTTCGCGGCACATTTGTGTTTTGGGACTTGGTTTTTTTCTGGCATGGTTACACTGATGTACTTGTTTCTCATCTGAAATTGTGCATCTACTTTTTCTATTTCTGTAGATTTTTCTTAAGGAGTAATAAAATTATGGTGCCTTTAGAGCTGCTAATGGTATTCAAAAGCTCAGTTAATTAGAAAAGGGGAAAAAAAAAGGCCTGGTTCTTCATCATTTCTCTGCTGAATCCAGCATCTGCTCTGAATACACAATTCTAAGTCGAATGCTCCTGCTTGAGCCTCCTGTTTACATGCAACAGGGATTCAGAAAAAATATACAGTGTTGTGTGAAAATGTTAATGGGTATAGGAGGAAATTTTTTATAGACTGCTGAGGAATATTTTTAACACTTTGCTAAGCTTAGTACTATGGTTCTTTAGCTAGCTCTTAGAGCAGGTTTTGTGGCAAAAGTTGGAGATAATCTTGCTGCTTCTTTGCTCTCAGACCTTGTGAAGAAACTCCAAAAGACTTTTAAGGATTTTAATAACAATATTTATATGTAAATGCTCCAGACAGGTAGTTGGGCAGTCTTTATCTATTGGTCTGATAGTTAATGTAAAGTATTCATGCACTGAACATTTTGGTAAATCTTGTCAACCAGTGTGACATCTACCTTAACTGGCATGCTGCCAGATGTGGATTGTGTTTTGTTTGACAGAAGATAGATTTGAGGGAAAAAAACAAATAAAAGCTTTAATGTTGTTTGTTGCTGTGTGTGTTGCTGCTGTGATTTCCAAACTACCTGTGCTCCTTTACACAAATATTTTCAGGCTTTCCCTGGAAAGAAAGCTTTCCCTTTTAAGAAAGCAAGTCGTTGGGATTATTCTTTGGAAAAAAAATTGAAAAATTGTATGGTACTTCCATGTTGGCTGTTTGACTAAAATATGTATATAGGCCTCGTGCTTTCATCTAAGAGATAAGAAACAGATTCTTTCTTTACATTAATTCTGTTTGACTATAGGTTTTAGAAATGGTGAACCAGTTCAGAATTTTGTTTTATTCATAACTTTTTGGGCAGGAAAATGTTAGAAATCTGCTTTCCTTTTTGGTTGTATGCTGTTTGTTTGGGTTTTTTTTAGTTGTATCTCATAAGCAATTGTGATGCTCAACAACTATGGTAGTATGGTAGCCTTGCTCTTGAGGCAAATTCCTAGGAAAGAGCTTCCACTTTGTGCTATTTCACGCCAGAACAGGAAGGGTGAGACTAACCTCTTCCTTTGATCGTCTGAATGAATGTGTCTGGGGGCTTGCTCTTTTTTGGGGATGTTTCTATATGTGAAGTATTTTCTAGGAATTTTTTACACTATTTTATGTTCTGAAATACTACAAGTCTCCTGGAAAATGTCCATCTAGATTTGAGAGGGTTTATATGGTTGAAGTGTGTGTGTGTGCAGGAGATAACTAATGCTGCATGAATAATTCACAATGAATATTTTTTCTAATTAATTTAGACTTTCTTCTTGCCGTTTTTAGTATGAATTCTTTGGAAATCGTAGCTTTCACAAATTTTAACTGTATTTAAATCATGTTCTAGAAATACTTGTACAAACAAAGCTCTGATTAGCTCAGCTAACAATTCAGAAAACAATTACAGAAAATTAAAAAAAAAATCTTTATGACTGGTCCCTCGCCACCCCTATTTTCAGGTTTTCCTTTTCCTGAAAAAAAACAAACTAACTTCTCCGCAACAAAAATCCTACCCCTTCCATCAACAATTCTTTCACCAAAATCCACTGATCCTTTTTTAGCACTCTCTTTTTTCCCCCTCAGGAAAACCACTATTCTGTTAAATGTCTTTTTCCTATGAAGAGAGGATCACTGTTCCTGTTGTGGTCAGCTTGTGTATGGTTTTTTTTCCTTTGAACAGTTAGAGTAGTCAGAGGTAAATATTGCATTTATGGGTAATGGTGGTTTTGAAAATTTTTGTTGTTGAGTATTTCTATTTAAGTAGAAATCATGTTTTCTAAGCCGGTATAATTTAATATTTATGGATATTCAAATATTTTCCAAAAGTCATATGGAAAATGTTTTTGTTATCTAGTCAAAGTAAGTTATCCTGCAGTGCAGCCATGGTGATTTATTAATTAATTTTTTTTCTCCAAAATTATGAATTACATTTAGAATTGTTTTGTAACTTAATGTTGGGGGAACTTGAATTCTTTTTTCCTTTTCCCAGCCACACATAGTGAGTATTCAATTCCTCCCTTAGATAGTGGGCTTCAGGCCAAAATTTAGCATTGGTAAACCTTACATGATTTTATTTTTCCCCGCTTTTGTTGCAAGGAGACTGTAGAATTGCTGAGAGCTCAAGTTGCTGTATTGCATGTAAGAGCTTAAATATGTCCAGTTAAACATGCTGCATGTTTACTCTGCCTTTCCTGGTGAAATGACTGGTTCTCCCATTTCACATTTTATTCTAGGGGGTCACAAACCAAGCATCTTTGCTGTAGCACACACCAGCCTTGTCCTGTTGGTGGCTTTGCAGAGGTGGGCAGGGGCTGGTGGGAACCCAGTGCTGGTCCTGGGGTGCCTGTGAGCCCCACCCTGTGTGAGCTGGGGCTGGGAGGACTTCAGGAACATCTTTGCCTTGTAGAACAGCACTTTAGTACTTAGCAGAAATAGTTTAGAGCTTTCTTTTGGTTCTAAAACAGCATAAATGTATTTGGGTTTTTATTAGCATTGGATGTCTTTAATTTTTTGGTGTGCATTCTCCGTGATGTCAGTGGCTTTAAAGAGAACAACAATACCATTTTTTAATATGGATTTTGACCTGTTTCCCATCTCTTATTGAACATGGAAAGGTTTAATTACAATTATTGAATAAAATGGTGCATGATTGCTCTGAACGTTACATTACTATTGAAGTAAAAGTCAGCAAAGTATACTTGAAATTGGATTGATTTAAGAACATTAATAATTTTAAGGTAATTCTGTCCTTTTGAGTTTATATAGAGTAGATTGAAGTAATTAATTTTAATATAAATGTTCTATAACTAGCTTATCTAACACAAACCACATGATTTTTCATAGTAGCTGAGGTGGATTGTAGCTTATGTTAAAAGTATGCAAGTATGGATGTGTAAATGAATAAATTATGTCTTCTGTAGTGTATGATATTGAAAGTAGATGATTGAGCCAGAAGACTTCATTTTTAGTTAAAGCAAATATACGTTTCTATGGCAATAAAAGCAAATTTAAATGTAGGTGGTTCTGACTGTTGCTGGTCTAAAATAAAGGTGGCAGTTGCAGAATAGTATGTTTCATAGCCAAAAAAATCCAAGAAAAGAAAAATACATCTATATTGCCCCATACTTGATTTTTAAAATTTTTGGCTTGTAAGTTCTTTCTGATATATATACTTTTTCATCCTTTAATTTTTCCTTTTTTTCCACTGTGTGTGACAAAGATATATATAAAATCTGCATATATGCAAATCTTATATCAAGTAGACTTTATTAAGTATATTTAAATGGTGATACTTACTACCTTTGCATCTTTCATAATTTGTCAAGACTTTAAATTTTTAATGCTTATGAAGTGATGATTATTTTTAGTAGTACTCAAGAGACAGGAGGCATGAGATTCTTTTATCAGAAGATAAATTAAAGCAGTATTTACCAAAGAACATGAGATTGGTGGGGTGGGTAGGGGATAGCAGGTTGCAAATAAATAGAGTAGAACATATTGAGAAGTGATAATCCTACTCTAATTGGAGTTTAGGATAAGAATGGAGACACCATTTCATTCAAGACTAGATTGTTCAGGGCTTCACATCCATTGAAGCACATTATTAGAACAATCCATTATAGAACACCCAAATACCACCTATTCATGTGTGAGTCGCCTCAAATTAATCATCCTGTCCTATCTGTCATATGTATATCATTCAAGCTGCTTGCTTTTTTTGTGCTCCAAATCTTCCCCAAATCCAGAGGCTAGACTACAGAGAACTCAAGATTCAGTATCTGTGGCATTTTGTCTTTTCAAGAAGGGAGTATGGGCAGCCTAATTCGTATATTAAAGATTATATTTTGCAGCCAAAATTACTTGTTATTAAAGCATAGTGTGCACATAAAAAGCAAGTGGTATCTTTTTGGTTACTCATACATTTTGATTTTTTGTGCCATACCCTGACAGAGCTTTACAGGAGCTCAAATTCATTTAGCAGGATGGGAACATGTGGTACTAGTCCAAGGCTGAAACCAGATCTTTCAGTTGATATAATATCAGATTTCATCAAGTCTTCTTTTGCAACAACAGTCAAGATTTTCTTAAAGTTATAGCCTGAGAATATTTTGTGTGAAAATATCAACCTAAATTTGCAGAGATTCTGGTATTATCTACGAGGTATACAGTGATTTCCCTCATCACAGTGGGTGCTCATGTGGCTGTCCTTGATAATTCAAATAATTGGTGTTAACTTTTCAAATACGAGAGATGAAATATCTTGAAAAGGCAAAGAGTTTGTGCCACCTGATTGCTGCCTGTGGTACTGGGATAGTGGATTTGTGCTCCAGTTCCTATCCAGCAGGAATAATCAAAACCTAAGCAAAGGGCTTTGGATATCTGAGCTGCTGGTAGCCAAAAAAGCTGTTGGTTTTGAATGCTTTATCATAGAAAAACATCCACTTTTATATTATATAAATCTGTGAATAAATGCACCAAATTATGGTTGATGAATGATTCTGTAAGCCTAGAAATAATGTATGTACTCCAAGGCTGCATCATGATAATATGTAAACATGCAGTATTTGATGTAAATCCTGGAAATAAACAGAAAGACACATTTTAAAATGTAGCTTCATTTATTCTATATTTGAATGCAACTGTAGTGTAATCCAGCAGCATTACAGAGGAGATAGAAGTTTTTGTTGTTACTTTTATTTAATTATTTTAAGACAAATTGTTTATATTTTACAAATTTGAGATGTTATCACACAGTTTAGTGTTCTGTTCTGATCCAGGAAACATTCCCTACTGTCTGCAGCCAGGTCTGTAGTGCTGTGAGAGCCTGGCTCAAAACACAAAATATCATCTGGTCTGTCTTTGACAACTGCTCCCAAATGTGGCTGATGGAGGCCAAGATATTCTCTGTTCAGATGCAGGCAGATACATTAAAAACATGAAGTCTGAAAAACCTTCATGCGTCTTTCATGGATTTAGATGCATTTTACTAGACTGCAATTTTTAATGGCTATGTTAAGAGATGTGGCATCACCAAAATATTTTAAAATAAGGTCTTCTAATATGCTTTAATTTTATAATTTTCTTTCTTATCAGCTGAAACTGGTTTTCAAATTCAACTGAAAGGATTTTTTAAAAATGTAGATTTAATAAGCTTGCACTCTTCTGCCCTGATGATAAACTTATGTTCTTTTTTTCCCTAACTTCAGTTAGAAAAATTAACCTGCAAAACCAGTATGTACCTTTTCCCTACATGTATTTTGGAACCTAATGAATCTGAAGAGAAGTGTTCAATTTTAACTCAGCAGTTTCAAAGCAGATTTCTTTTATTGTGACTTGGATAATTTCAGTCTTCTTTTCCTCCTCTGGTTCTTCCTACATGTATTAATTTTACTTGGTGATAAAACTTTCCCTCTAAGTTTTATATGTTTTTGCAAATTTGAATATTGTTTTATGCTGACCACTTTTTGCTTATATTTTATAATAATGATATTGAGATATTAGTGTTATATTAGACTAAATTTGTGAGTTCTAATAGTAAGACATAACAATAGATAACTACTCATCACTTTTGTGTAAATCCGTATGTATGGTATCATATAAAAAAGTGTAATATTTTGATGCCATGGTGATAGGCACAGTAGTTTTTTCAAGTTTTTTTTTTGTAGCGGCTTATAATAGTTGAGGTAGCTGCAAAGGGAAACGTGTTATCTGCAACTTGAGTTCCATTGAGAATATAGGCCTTGAATGATATATAAACTCCTTTTATAATAGAAGGTGCCTTTAGGTCCTGAATTGTACTAATGTATTACAGCTAAACTTTACCTGTAGAATAAACTTGGATTTGACATTTAAATTCGTTCAGGAAGGTTTTAAATTGATTTGTTCAATTGGAAGAAAAAAATTGCTAGTGGGTTACTTAAAAGACTTAATTACATGGAGTACAGACTCGTATTATTCTTTAGGGAGTGTCTGTGTGGGTTTTTTTCAGTGATTCATTTTACTGTGTAGTGAGAGCAGAGAATGTTTGGTGTAGCCTATAAGGGCTCTGTATATTTTCCTGTGTTATATTTCTTAGTAACAATGTGTAAGAACATCTATTACTACAGTAACTGCACCACTACTGTGATAATACATCAGCAAAGTTTTTGTGTTCCATAAAGTAGCCTGTAATTGTGAGCTGCTGGTGAGCCTTAAAACCAGATTTTGCCCTTTCTTCTCTTCTTAGAAAAAGCATTTCTTGTTGAACTCTAATGTTGGAAAGCACAGCATGGAACCAAACTCCTAAAAACCCCAAGCAAACCACTTTCTCCTATTTTCTTCCATTTGGAGTGTTTTGGACAGGGGGTGTGTAAGATGGGCTGGAAATAAAGGCTTCAGTTCCTCTTTTAACTCTTCCCCTAGGTACTGGATAGCCTATAGGTAGTGGTTCTTCCTCAGTTTCATTCATGGGAGATTAAGATCAGCTTACTATTTTACAGGATAAATAGCTGAGGCGGTGTGATTTAACTTCTGGTAGAATTGAGAATAGACTCAAGGTATCAAGTCCTCTGACTTCAGCACATTTCTGAGACACAATATAGTTCACATACTGTAGGTGCCACCTATGGAATGTGCCTACACCATTTACTATTACTGTTACATGGCATGTTACATTTTAGTGGCAATAAATGTGCTGCTAGATGACTGTTCTTGTCTCATTCACTACAGATGATGAAGAGACTCAAGTGACTGCAGGCAGATAGTTGCACATTTGGGTTTTCTTAATTAACAAAGTGCATGTGTTGGTAGCATCAAAAGAGCATTCAGCAGTAATGTTAGAAGGACATGCAGAAATGAAGTGTTCACTTTTTTATGGAAATGAAAGCATTAAACTGTATGTAATTCTGCTCATGTGTTTGCTTCTGTAGTCCTATTAGTTTACAGTTGCTGAGTTTACAGCAACTAATTTGGGTTTTTTGAACAGAACTTTTTTGTAGATTTGTCTTATGTTAACAAAGTTCTTCAGTCTGTTTCAGAAAAAAAGTATTTGTTATTTTACAATATGATTAGGAAATGCATCTTTATAAAAATTATGCATCTCTTGATTTCTGAACTACTGTATTTTCAAAATCCTTCATGCAGTGAAGTTCTGCTAATCCCACTTTACAGAGAATGAGCAGACAAGGGCCTGGCACCAAAGGAAGTTTCTAAGGGTTGCCTGAAGCTTGTGATAGGATTCCCACAAATACCCCTGGCAATACTAAACCGTCCTCAAAATTTGAAGCTGAAGTACATGAGCATGCTGTGTGCACTTTGAGGGGAGGGCAGTGGGTGTATGCCAGCCGTGGGTGGAAGCTCTTCAGAAGCTCCAAGCGTGGATGTTGACAAAGCTGGCTTCACACCAACACTTCTGTCAAATGTACCCACGTGGGTTCTGCTAAACTAAGCAGTGTTCAGGCTGTTATTCCATGGTTCTTGAATAGAGTCCCACTTCATTCAGGGTGGTGTTCTCTTGTACATCCTTGTTTGGAAGCAAGTTTGGGGAATCTCTGTGCAGGTAAAACTACAGCAAATTGTCTCCGTGTCGTGGTCGGATCCTAGATGCTGTGGGGGGGGATTTATCTGTGTTCTATAGGTCTCACACAAGTCTGAAACAGCCAGAGGGGTGGGACAGGGGCTGTCTCAGACATCTGCTTCAGCTGGTTTTACTGTTGCGTTTGAAGCTGGTGCTTTGACGTGTGTTCTTTCACGAGCTTAGGGTGCTGTAATGCTGTTCTCAAGTTTTTTAAACACAGCACCATCAGTGGAGCCTGTTCCTGTGCTCTCTATGTGTCAGCTGAGCTGCCATGCAAAGACATAGTAACACTCTTACAGTCTCTTTAAAAATTAATACTAAACAACACAAAGAGAAAAACTTAGAAGCAATTGCCAAAAATTGCATTTGATGGCTAACTAGGTCAATGCATCCCCAAAGACAGATGCAGACAATCACTTGCATTACATCTTGACTGGTTCTGAGGTGAAATGTAATTTATATAAAAGGCTTTCTAGTCAAAACAGGAGTTGCAAATTAATCCCTGATGCATGTTTGAAATACAGGCCTGAATGATGAGTTCTAGGGAAGCTTGTTGCCCTGTCACTTTTAGTTGGTTTGTATTTCCTTCATTTTTTAACCTGTTTTTATTACTTCTTGAGATTTGCCATTGGCTTTTCATTTCTTTAATTCTTGTGCTACTTTGTCAGGATAGGTATTGCTTGTTTCTTCTACTGCTTCAGTAACAATGAGTAATGAATTGGTATCTGCAAGGCATGATTAGGAAAAATTGAGCTGAGACTTGCTACTCGCAACTGCAGGTTTGTGAGTTTGGCTGTACCTCAGGGAAATCAAAACTCCAAATTTTGCCCACGCTTACTTTTGGTCTGTATCTGTCATGTCATCCTACCTTAAATGAATTTTCTTTTCTAGCTTATTTACTAGAGGTCAAATCCAGAAGGTACAGAGTCACATGCATTAGTCATTGAGAGCAACATCCTAAATTTTGCCCCCATGTTAGCAGGAGGTAGTGATTGCCTCTGTGTTTAGGCTGGTTGTTTGATGCTTTCTGGGATAGCATTGTGCCATCAGGTAACATTTTTGGTGAAATAGTTTCCATTTAGTGGAGTGCACCATTTGTGCATGAGTGATGTGGTGGTGCATCTCAACATCATCTTACCCCGAGTTAACTTGCTTCCCAAAGGATCAGTCTGGGCACTTTGCACATGCTATGACAGTGTT
Organism: Anomalospiza imberbis; assembly: GCF_031753505.1. Classification (NCBI taxonomy): domain Eukaryota; kingdom Metazoa; phylum Chordata; class Aves; order Passeriformes; family Viduidae; genus Anomalospiza; species Anomalospiza imberbis. The sequence goes on from NC_089685.1 coordinate 14,454,047, forward strand.
GCCATAATGGAAGAAAAAATTTGGACTTGTAGAAACCACAGCTGAAGTTTCCCCAGTAACTCTGAGCGTCTCTGTAGTCACTGATACGAGCAACCAGACTCTGGAAAAGAGCAGGGAGAAGGGAAGTACTTTTTCACATGTTAGAAGTGTAGTTTTAATCGCACTGTACTTCTTTTCCCCTCACAAGGTTTAGTTATTTAATGAATCTTTCTATTCAAACCTTTTTTGGACTATCCATGTCCAGAAAGATTTTTTACTTCTGGGGCAAACAAGACCATCAGATGCTCTTCTTTGGTATACCGAGGAGGGATGGGTGAAATGTTCATTCTGAGTACATATTTGTATACATTTACAGGTAAAATTCACTTTTTCAATTCTTTACATATGTGCACTCAATGCAAGGAAAATGCTTTTAAAATGCAGTATATAGATTTTTTTCTTCTTTTATATATATAAAATATGAAGTGCGCTTCAAGAAGTAACTGAATTATTTGAAAAGTCTTGCATTTATTTAGTTTACTTTTTTTCTTTGATGCCAAACCACTGGTATCACAGTGTTGCTCTTTGAGAAAGCAAGATCAAGCAAAAAAATTAAACATTTGTGCTCCTCTTATTAACTGAAAAGTTATTATCATGATGGAATTTGTTTTGGTTTTCAGCTCTTTAGTATCTGCATGTCTTTGAGACTTGCCTTCCAGCATGTACCACCAAATGTGAACAGTCAAAATTCACTTTTTCAGTGACAGATTAATGTCTTTATTACCTTCTTAGATATTTCCTTCCATCCTTGTAAAATAAGGGAAGGCGTTGGAGATGCAGATATTAGATCTGTATCACAGTGCTTGAGACTGGAATAACTTGTTTTTAATGTACAGACTTTTCTTGTTTAAAGTTCTACAGTGCATTTGTAGAAAATTTGTAATCGATACAATCTTTGCAGTTGGTCCTTGTAGGGTCATGCCACAGGGAGTTAGTGTCATTGATGAACTTAGAGATTATAAAGCAAATACCTGGACTTCTGGAGGAGTTTAGTATAAGTAGAGTGTATTGTTAGAAAGGGCATTAAGAGACCAGGTTTACATGTTGAAATTGGGTAACAAATGCTGAGTCAGGATTGTTTTCGTACAGCGGTATGTGTTAGGAGAGCTTCCTTGGCTGAAGAGTCAGGATGGTTCCGTGTCACCTTGCACAAATGTGAGGGCATGCTGGCAGTCTGAAATGGTCAGTCAAGTGTTGATGTCTCTTTTCTAGGTACAACTATATGTTTTTGCTCTTATTATGTCATATCAGCTGCTTCTGAGAGCAGCTTTCTACCTGAGGCCTGGGAAGGAGCGTGTCACGTAGGTGACATTTGTGATGATTGTCTTTGTCCACTGAAAATAGAAAAGCCTCTCATTTTAAATCAATGTCATTGCAATACCATCTATCAGACATGAATGGTGAAGTGAAATACTGCTCTTTCAATCACAGAATCGAGTTGCTGTCCTTCAGTGAGGAAGGTCACATGTTTAAAATCTGATTTTTTTTTACTGTAGCAGTGGGGGATGACATTACTTCAGTTTCTTCTAGCTGTGCTCACAGGTTAGTTTACAGAGTGAATTATCTAGAAGAATCAGTGTAAAAAATACTCAGACTCTCTTCTTAAATAGCATCATGTATCACGTCTTTGGAGGCTTGCACTTCATCCATAAAATTTGTGGTGGATACTGGTGGAAGGTTTGCGCACACATGAGTGAGGCATGTGGCAGGGGGTTGTTGGGTGGTTTTGAGGTAAACACTTGGCAGTGGCATAGGATGGCATCTGTAGAAAGCACAGAGGAAAGAGCAGTTGCCTGACTCAGCTGCAAAGCTTCCGGGTGCCAGAGCCAGATCTACCCTTCTGTGTCCTTTTCCAGTAAGGGCAGCATGTGCTGATGTCCTTTGTTGGTATGTGTGTGGGACTGTGCCTCTGGATCATTCCTCTCCCACAAGCTGCTGCTTCCCAGATCCTTGTGTAGAGGATCTGGTTTTTTTTTTTTAAGAGGATTTGTTGTTTTTATGAATTCTAGGTGTTTTTTGCTGATAGAAATGTTGCTGGATCCTACATCTTTCCAGTGTCTATTGTAGGTGGTGATTTATGGCTTAGCCTCAGTACTTTTCATGGGAAACCTATGTACTTTTATTGAATAAGTGATATTGGACCACTTCCATTTTCACATGTTATTCTAAACATGGAGAATGTACTGTGTTGTGTTTCTGCAAAATGTTCCATTCAATCACACGGGTTTCAGTGTCACCTGCATCCTCTTGTCTGGCAGCTGCTGCCCCAAGACACAGAGTGGCCCCAGCTGCTGCTGGGTGCTGCCACGTCTGGTCTAGAAGTGAAAGAGCCAGCACGTCACCTTCAAAGGTCTGCAGTGCTCCTGGAAGCAGCAGCTGTAAATGCCCTGATATACTTTGAGTCCGTGTGGGAGAATCAGCTGTATTTTTGTGGCACAAGTAAACACTTTCTCGTAATCCCTCTCATGTGACAGCAGCAAATATTTTTCTTCAAAACTTCTGCTTGAAAGCACAAGTTCCTGCTTTTTGTCCCACTTCAGTGCTGGCTCTTGCTCAGCTGATTTGGAAGTTTTGAGGGATGATCTTAATACTGCAAAGGACTGTTTGCAATATAGAAAAACTTAAAAGAATGTCATCTTCAGTCAGTTGTTGTTAATTGAAGTCATCCTTACCTGAAGCCAGTAGAGAGTCCCCTTTCCTGTGGCGTTTCTAAGCACTGACCGGTGAGGGAAGCATGAGATGCGCGGGAGCTGAGGCCTCTTGAGCCGCTGAGAAGGAGAAAGTAGAATGATTTGGATTTGATGTGAAGGCTTGTATCTGAAACTATCACATTTAAAATGTACTAAAATAGCTAAATGTACTAAAATGTACTAAAATAGCCATCTTCCCTGGAGCTGGGACTATCAAGACACATTGCAGTAACATTGATATGCTAATTTCCTCAGTGTTCACATTGCTTTGTAACAATAGTGTGTACCTAAATGCGTTTCCATTGGAAAAGTTTTTTTTCTTTCAATCGAAAGCATACTTTTGGTTTCCAAAAGCTTTCAGTAACCACATGGTGAACACTTGTTTAAACCGATTTAAAAAGTAAAAGCCAATTTATTGAACCTTGCCAGGCCTCTTCTGAGCAACCTATACTAAAATTATAATTTTTTTCCTCTAATTGTATATTGGTTGTCCTTGAAAATCAAGGATGAAAGAAGAGGGTATAGAACATAACCAGCTCTCAAAACTTATCTTTATTTTTCTGCTGTTGCTAACCCAACCCCCGTGTTTTCTATCATTATTTACTAAGCTTGTTTAAAAAGATGTACAGCCCTAGTAAGTGGAATAGGACCTTACAATTCTTCTGCAAAAAGAAAAAAAAATGTTCTGCAGAGAAAAAGTATTCTTCTGTTTCTTGTCAAAAGCTACCAACAGTAATGATGAAGGACATGATGTGCCTCTCAGGTTTTATCCTGAATATGCAAAACTAGTGATGAGGAGGAAACTAAAAAAAGACAGGAAAAAGCTCCCAAAACTCAGACCTCCAGGGAGCTGCTGCACGATTGACTACATTGTGCTAGCGTTACAAAATACTGAATTAATTTTGTCCTATATTTCTTCCAAATTAATTTTAATTAAAATGTAATAGTTCATATGAGCAGCTTATAATTGCTTTTTTCCTAGTGTGATTTCATTCCAGCTGCTATCAGTAGAAGATGCATTGACTGCATCTGCATTAGCATTTTGGTTCTGAGCAGCAGTGGAGCTCTGCAGTGAGTCTCTTCACATCTCCCATTGCCATCCCCACATAGTTTTTGATGAGATCAAAAAGTGGTGTCAGTTCCCATGGAGTAACTTCCTCCGGGGACATTAAACCACAGGTCTGCTCCAGGGATTCATTCCATGTGCTCAGATTCTTTTGGAGATGTGACCATTTAAATCAGTGATAGAGTCTCAGTGCAGCTTCTAACAGTGCATGCATGGCAATGTTCTGCTTAGGGGACTGGTCTAAATCTAGTTAGACATAAAACCTAAAAATGATGTGTCATGGACGTCTCTGGACCTCAGGTTCAAAGAGCTTTGACCTGGTGATCCCTGCTACTGCACTGCCTTACTTGCTGAGATGCACACGGTCATACTGCTTCCTAAACTGTGCAATGCCCAGAGGAAGTAATTCTCTTTACAAATTAGTGATCTTCTGTGTTAAAATATATTGTGTTGTTTAGTGTACAGGCATGTTGTTACCTGAAAGGTAATTGAGTGCAGGGGTTATGTGTATCCTTCTCTTATCCCAGTCCAACTTAGCACTTCTCCAAGGATAGGAATATTTAATAATATTTTGTCTCCCTAAGGGAATTACTTTCCTTTGTGGTGGAATTGATCTCCAAGTTCCCATGCAATGGCCAAACTTTTCTTGTAGCTTGCTTGTAGTTTAATGTGCCAGATGCAGTGATCAAATTGTGTCTTAGTATTACTCTGCAAGTTTTACTGTATTTGATTTTAAATAGCCACCATCCCCTTTAGATGACTGTTAAGGTCTTGAACAGTGATTAATGCATGCATTTGTTGGCTGGTAGTTATCTCAGGCAAAACACTTGCAGAAATGCATTTATGACTGCAGGCATATTTTGCTTTTTCCTTCTTCAATGCTTGTCTGCTGTGTCTTTTACCTGGCTGTGTAGGTACAAAGTTCATAAAGGTGTATATAGGTGAAGAATGGAAGTTAATTAGCTTCTCAGATTAGCAGCAGAACCTGCATGATCAGCAGTGGTGATTTCTCTCAGTGACTAAGTGACAGCTCAGAGAAAGCCAGCAAATAAAAGGTCAGTGAATGGAGGTATTTGGAAATCCACTCTAAAACATTGGTGGCCTGAATTCAGCAGCTTTTTTCCAGCTTTGCTCTCCCTATGTTTTTTTTTACAAGTTTTTGTTTACAAGTTACAAGAATTTTTCCTTCAGCCTGCTCAAACGGTTGGTGGCAGCTGGCAGAAGGCACAGTTAGGCAATGATGCTTTTGCTGAGAAACATGAAAATATTTGCCATATCCATAGAAAGATGCAGATGCTTCTTATAGCTGACACTGAAAATTAACTTTCATTGTTTCCTGACCCAATCCAATGCCAACCAGACTGTTGTAACTCACTGGTGATATGAAACAGTTTTGCCTTTTACATTCATCAGTCTCTGCAGCCTGACAAAATCTAAGTTAAGTAATTGCCCTCTCCCTTTTTTTTTTAGTTAAACAGGACCTAGGACTTAATTTTTTTTCCCTGTTTATTTTAGTGCTTATCCTTCAAATATCTGTTTTTTATAACAAGTTGTTTTGCCTCTGGAAAGTAGTTAAACATCCTGGAAAAGTAGCTCCTGTGCATTGTAGAGGATATGCATATCTGGGTAAAATTCTGTTCCTTCTCTGTGCCACAGGTAATCTTTATGGCTGGTCATGGGTGGGAAATCTACAACATGCCCTGAAACCAGAAAGGTTATCTGAAATTTCAGCTATGCTAGTGGTAGATTTTCCTTCAAATCTAGACAAACCATGTGCTTCTTGGGACACTGAAATTCTTTTGGTAACCACTAGTTGCTGACCACATACTTCCACTTGGATGTTCAAGAGTGTTTGAAGTTTGTCTGCAGCATGTTTGACTTCAGGTTGTGTCATTTCTTTTAGATAATGGTTAACTTGGAAAGGGTTTAAAAGCAGCATAAAAATCTACTTCACTGGAATTATGAGGAAATATCTCAGAATTCCTGTATCTTCTTGAAAAATGTGTTTCAGGTCTCTAAATAATTTAATACAACCTTTCTGATCATCCTTTCTATCTGCTAGATCTGTGGGGCTGCAGAGAAGCCATGAAAAGTGCATGTGCCTACTCTGTAGTGCTTACTCAACTGGGAATAGATTGAGTATTATCTTACACTCTGCTGGACTTGCAGCAGCTTTTTAAAGAATTGCCTTTTAAAATTGTAAGGAAACTGCTAATAAAGATGGCATTTTACACAATGCCATTCTGTCTTCATCATGCTGAAAATGGTAAGAAAGTTTTCTGCTACATGTAAAACTATTTGCCTCACATGAAGATTGCTTGCAGATTTGTTCCACAGTATGTGAGAGACCTTGAACTGTCCATTGTGAGTATTTATTAATGATCTTTCTCTATTTCTAACATATTCATCATTTTGAGATGAGGGTGAGAAAGCAAAGTGGACCAGAACTCCCTCGGTACAGCACTTACCAATCATAGAATGGTTTGGGCTAGAAGGGACCTTTAGAGATGGTCGAGTTCCAAACCCCTGCCATAGGCAAGAACACCTTCCACTAGACCAGGTTGTTCAACCCCACATCTAACCTGTCCTTGAACACTTCCAGGTATGGGTTATCCACAGCTTTTCTGGGCAACCTGTTCCACTGCCTCACCACCTTAATGGTAAACAATTTATTTCTTATATCCAATAGAATTTACACTCTTGTAATTTAAAACAATCACCTCTTGTCCTTTCACTGCAGACCCTGGTACAATGTCTCTCCCCATCTATCTCATAAGCCCCTTTTATACATTGAAAAGATGAAATAAGCTCTCCTTTTTTTCTTTGTCATATTTCATACCAGTTATGGAAGTCATCAGTTTAGTATTCTACACTTGCTCTTTTCAATATCGATCTGTATTTTCTGCAGAGATTATAAATTCAGCGTAAAAGCTGTCAGTCAAGTGTGACTGACAGGTTCTTGATTAATGAAGCCTAGTACTGAAATTGCAAAACATCAGCTGTTGGCAGTATGGAGATGACTGAGTTTTACAGGATTTGTATGTAATGATGCTTTTCAATCACTGTTGTTGTTTAAGATAACCATGAAAAGTGCCAAACTTACTTTTTCATTAGTACTGGTTGTAATAACTAGTACCATCACAGATCTTAGGAATGCTGTATGCTTCATGTAAAAATCTTGTGGATGGCCTCTGAAGGTTCTCTAATCCAATCCCTAATCAAAACAGAATAAATTAGAGCAGGTTGTGCAGGAACTTTATCAGTGACGTTTTTGACCATGGCCTGTTTGCATCTCTTAATGTTTTGTCTATTCAAGCCAGGTCTTATAAGCTCTCATAGACAAACATTATACCCTTGATAGCTCAGATACCTCAGGTGGCATTAAAGTAGCAGGATGGCTCCTGTGACAGTGTTGGAAGCAAAAACGTTTTAATAAAAGCCAAAATAAAAAAGCCCTTTACAGAGAAAAACCGAGCCAGGGCAAGAGGTTCTTGCTCCTGCTAAAATACTTCACAAAAGCGATTTACTTCTATCTCTCTTTCTGTGTTTTTTCATTTCCATGTTACAAAATAAACAGACTTCACATTTGGTCCAAACTTACTGCATCCCAACTTACCTGTTTCCTTTTGTCTTACCCTTGCACACTTCTGAGGAACCTGGATCTGTTTTCTCCATGCCCCTCTGCTAGGTGTCTGTAGACAGCAGAACCTTTTCCCTTTACATTCTCTTTCAAAGTGGAATGATCCCAACTGATTCAGCATCTGCTTGTATGTCATGTGCTCCAACCCACCCACCTTGGTGGTTCTGCTCCAGGCTCAGGCAACACTGGGATGTGCTGCTCCTGCTGCAGGGCTTGCAGCTGCAGGGTAGAGAGGAAAAAATGTTTCCTTGACCTGCTGACAATGCTCCCGCTCCTCCTTCCAGCATGTGATTGGCCCTCTGTGATGAAAAACGTGGTGGTAATGGTTGCCTTAGAGCCTTGGTGTTTCTGATAGGAGATGGTTAATACTAAAATGTAATAAATTAACTAGTACCTTGAGGTAAGGTGTGATCTTAGGCTGCAGTTCGGTGAAATATTTAGATGTGTATCTGTCATTCTGTCTTCAGTGCAACTCAGCTTTGTGCTCAACTTCCAATGCTTTCCTTAAATTAAAAAAGTTGAAGCAGTTTCTTAAGACATACTATTTTCAGCTACACACTGTTTTGCTGTGCTGTCTGATAACTATATATCCATTGATGGTGATGTCCTGTTCTTAGGAAGCCAAAGTTACCACACTTTAACTTTAACCTACAGCGACTTTTTGATTTTTCTCTCTTTTCTCTCTAGGTTTTGGAATTTAGCTGAACTGTGCTAAAATTGTATGGATTTCGAAGCAGATTTTTATAATCTGTTTAAATATGGATCTCATAGCTATTTTAACTTTTTTCCTTTTATTTTAATGAAGCTCTTATGCTAACAGCATCTGATTTTCAAAAAGTGAGAGAAATTTTTTAGGTCCCTGGATAAACTGGGTTTTTAAACATTTTTAAGGAGATGGTCTAAGCTAAATATGCTATTAATAAAGCAAAATGTTAGAATGGACAACTGATTGCATTACTAAATTCCCATGGAGACTTTCAGTGACCTCCAGGCTCCTTTTTCAGTTCTATTAAACTTTCATTTTTCCCTGTTCCCTCTTGGGAATGGGTTCCTGAGTCTCATTCTTTTGAAGGGCAAGAAGTATAAATATGTTTTTACTGTTAAACTACTGGCTTTGGGCAGAAATAAAGATATTTCATTTAGAAACAAGGGATAGAGGGGGCAAAATAATATCACTAAACCAAGATTTTTGGCAGAAACAAATGGCAAAAAATGTAAGGCTTGAAGTGTGTTGTCCAGAAAATAAAATACAATATCTGTATAGGTGTTAGTACATTAACAGCTGGGAAGATCAGCTTGAGAGTTGACTACTGACTAGGAGGGAACTCTTGAGTCATCAGCTTTTGTGGTGCTCTTTTAATTGAAAAAGAATAGCAACAGCAACTCACGCCCCTAAAAAATAGCAGTCCTGAAACTGCCCTGACTGCAGTTTTTTGTTAAGTCTCTTTCCTCAACTTAAAATGAAAGAAAAGAAGCCTTCTAATTCCAGGTTGCTAAATGCTCTGCCCTGCACTTCACTGCTTGATGAGAGAGCGGGGTGAGAAGCTCTTCAGGCTGTTACAACGCTTGGCTTATTTTGGTTGGTGCCTGCGTAATGCTCCTACGTCATCTTGTCTTCCCTCCTCTGCTTTCTGCAGCTTTAAGTGAGGGTCACATAACTGTTCCCTATGTGAGACAGGAGTTCTGGAGCAGACCCTAAAAAAGAAATGCTGATTTGCAGACTGCAGGTATGCACAAGTCTGCCTTAGTATCTGTTACCTTATTTCTAAGGTATTTTCCACAGCCAGAAATAAATCACAATGTGATCCTTGCTTTTCTCTGTTCCCAGCCCAATTTTCTTGTCAGTGAAACAGGAAAACCTCCCCCTGGCTCATTCCCCCACTCCACAGGTCTGACAGTATCACAGTGGGGTCCCTTTCCCCCAGTGCAGATTCTTGTTGGTCATTTTGGCCACTTCTCTCAGCTCTCTCTGGCATCACGTAAATGGCCACTCTTTGTTGTCTGTTTTGTTGTGGTTTCTCTAGTTTTAAAGGACTTCATCACAGCAGATTCTGTTTTCTATAGAGAACAAGTCATACAGAGCCAAAACGCAGTCCCTTTTTTTTGCTTCCCTACTTGCCACTGCTTCTTGTTCTATTCAGAGGTGTTATTAATTGCTGCTGCCTTTGTGCAAGCACTCAGTCATATAGATTTTCCATCACCATAGCTTTATGTCAAAGAATGTGGTATCAAAAAAAAGATTTTTTCCTTTTACAGATAAAAGAAAATGTCTTTATTTTCAGAACTCCCAAAGGCCAACTCAGCTTGCTGTCAAAACAAAAAAAAAATCTATATTAGAGTTTCTTTTCACAATGTGTGGATTAAAAAGATCATTTGGAAAGAACATTTATTTGAAATCCAGGTTTCCTGAGCAAACAAAAAAAGCCCTTCCAGTTCATCTAAGCATGGAAAACCTCCTTGCACAACCTAATTCTCTAGAATCTACGTGGTTATGTCTCATTAGCTTTTGTTTCCTTTTTGACCAAACTGTCTGGTTAGAATAGAATCACAGAATGGTTTGAATTGAAAGGGACTTAAATATCATCTAGTCCCAACCCCTCTGACATGGGCAGGGAATCTTCCATAAGACCAGGTTGCTCAAACCCCCTTCCAACCTGGCCTTGCACATTTCCAGGAATGGGGCATCTACAGCTTCTCTGGGCAACCCCATTCCAGTGCCTCACCACCCTCACAGTAAAATATTTCTTCCTAGTATCTCATCTAAATCTCTCCCCTTTTAGTTCAAAACCATTCCTCTTAGTCCTATCACTATCTGCTCATGCAAAGAATCCCTGGCCCTCTTTGTTATAAGCTTTTAGGTACTAAAAGGTTGCAATAACGTCTCTCCAGAGCTGTTTTTCTCTAGGCTGAACAGCCCCATCTCTCTTAGCATGTGTTTGTAGGAGAGGTGCTCCAGCTCTCTGGTCATGATCATCTTTGTGCCCTCCTCCTGCTGCTTTGGCCCTGCTGTGCTTCAGTGTTTGTCTTGTGTGGGAACCCCAGAGCTGGACACAGCACTTCAAGTGGGGTCTCACGAGGGTAGAGTAGAAGGGCAGGATCCCCTCCCTCACCCTGCTGCCCATGCTGCTCTGGATGCAGCCCAGGACACCTTTGGCTTTGGCTTTCTGGCCTGTGTGCACATATTGCCAGGTCAATTTTCAGCTTTTCATCCAGGAGAATCCCTAAATCCTTCTTGGCAGGGCTGTTCCCAATGGGCATTTCTTCCAGTCTGTATGCAAACCATTGGATGGTGTTGTTGTGGAAAGCTGAAAAATGCTAAGACTCAGCTGTTAGGCAAGCTGACAGTATTTTTCCTTCTTGGCTGATGGGGATCTGTGCTGTAAAAAAAAAAAAATAAAAAGGGAAAAAGTCTCAAGCTTTCTCAAAGGGTTAACAAGCAATATGAGGTAGATAAGGTAGGAATTTTCTTGTAGTGCTGGGATGGTTCTTCCAATGTTACTGAAAACCTGAAAACATTATTAGATAGTGAGGAAGAGCATGGTACTTAAGAAAAATTGGCTTGTATCTTCACAGGATAATTAATACAGTTTTGATCTTAAAGCTAATTCTATTTTCTTTTGATTTGTTCAGTTTTACAGAAAGGAAAAATTAATGAAGTTGATACTTCTAGGAAATAATCATGTAATAGGCAAGGGGAGGAAAAGGGAAATTTAGTATATTATTCATACACAGGGAATAATACCTAGCTGTAAGTGCTTTAGAGTAGGAGTCATAGGTGAAGGGAGATTCTGCAGGAAGGTTCTGCAGGTAATGAGAGAAAGCTGGACTGGAAGCTGTCATTTTGTAAGGAAGGGAAAACTAGAAATAATTCCCACGTTTGTCCTCTGTTATTAACATCACCAGCCCAAACTTTCTTTTTTTGGTCCTGCTGTAGGCCAGTTCCTTGAGTGGAAGAGAGGGCATTTGAATAAGAAAGGTCCAGAAAATGAATCTGAATCTTTAGCTTACTTGATGCTAAACAGATGAGTGGCTGTGTTGTTGCTTGGCTAAACCTGCCTTTTTTGGAAATGCAAAGAGTACAAAATGCTGGCAGGAGCCCTATAAGGTTTTAAGCTGTTGCTACAAGCTGTTACCTAGATGAGCTGGCAGAAGAAAGTTTGAACCTGCAAATTACTTTGGCAGGGGCCAGTCTTTAACCATAGATTCCTGGCTGTGAAATCTGTCCAGTTATTCTACTAATAATTTGAGGGATGGGGAATCACAAGGTTTCCAGGCACCAGATGTCTGCCTACCTTTGCTATGGGATTTTTGGGTTGGTTTTATGTCTATATTATAATTTCTTTTTTCCTGAAAATGAATGCAGTTCTTTTTCAGAAAGCGATATTAAGACTTCATTAATACCAATTTTTCTACTTTTTAGCTTTCATTATGTAAGCTCATTTTAGAACTAGGGTTTTTGTTGTGTTGCCTTTGAAAATCATCTCATCTTTTAGTTGGCTGTGGATCATACCCAAGCTCTTATGAGTGCCATACAATCCATTTTGCTCATACAGATGAAAATCAAAATGCCTTACCAGGTGATTCATAATTTCCAAGCCTAACTTGGGAATTATGCCTAGTAACAAAGATAACTGCTAAAATATAGGAAGCTGCCATTAAAAGTTTCAGATAACCAGTCATAAAATATAATGTTTGGAGTATCACTCACTTTCAGAAGTAATGTTTTGACAAGAACAGCTTCTCCTTCCCTGTTTAGCTCAGTATAAGCTAATAAGGTTTTTTTTTTGGATATGAAGCTAAACTTCCCAGTTCTATTTTTGCTTTTTGCTTATAAGGATGAATTCTATTTTGGTAGACAGATTATGCTATGAAATATCTACTTGGATCACAGCAATCCACTTTGTGTATCACCACTTCAAGTAATGTCACCTTCAGCAGTATCCTTGTTTTTCTATTGCTCTTTATCTCATGTTGTTGTTTTGCATAAAGGAAGCTCCAGCTGCCCTTTATTTTATCATGTTTTGAACCTTTGTAAATATTATGTGTTAAAGAATTTTACTTCAGTTAAAGTGATTATCAGAAACAAGAGCACAGAAAGTCCAACCAAATCTATTCTCATTAAATTCATCAAGGCATTAGGAGGTCTCATCATTCTGACTTTATTTTTATTCACAGATTAGAAGAAGGAAAACAAGCATCTTGGTGTTTTCTCAAGTTCAAATGAAGGGATTCTGATGCAGGAATATATCTAAATATCTTAGACGAAAAGAAAACAACAATTAAGACAGAAGTATCACTAAAAAAAACATTGACTTTTTGGAGACAAATACCTATTTTGTCCTTTGTAAAAATTGCCAAATAATTTTTTTCTGTGGCATATGTTTAAATCATCTGTTTCCTTCTAGTTCTATGGGCAGTTAAGTTATTCCATTTTTTAAAGGTGTCATGGTTTATTGTTTAGTGCTATTTTAATCTGTTGTCATATCTAACAGCATATTTAATGGTTATCAGAAACTACTGAAGTACCATTTAAGTTTTCAGAAGACTTATTTTAAGAAGAAAAATGTATTTAATTCTGAAAATTTGTTTTGGTTTTCATTTTTTAGTTTAAACCCATTTTCTGTTTTTAAAATCCATAGTATGCCTAGAGTTGGTTATTTTTAAGAACATGGTAACATATGAACTTAACAATATGGATGGAAGGATTGCTGATAAGAAAATGCAAATGTAGTATAGCTAGTTTCAGATCTAGATAGTTTTAATAAAATGTTTCACACTTATTTGCTGTTATAAGACCAGTTATCTCACAGTCAAAGTCCTTTGGGCTTTTTAGTTGAGTTTGTAAAGCTTCTTTAATACAGAGATTAGCAGTTTCTTTATTTCTTTCATTCCATTTATTGGTTTGTAAACATGAAGGCTGTGAATTTTATGAAAGAAAATCCTTTAATTTTGTGTATGCCTATTGGTATGTGGTGGTTGCCTAGGTAGGTATTTGGAGCAGAACTTTTTAAACACTAAGTTGAATATTATAATTTTTAGCATAATTTTTCTGATAAAATTAATCAGAAGTCTGAAAAATTTCAAGTACTTACCAAATTTAGCTTGACTGGATGTTCTAAAGGTCTAAAGTGTAAAGTTCTGACATAAAGGTTTAAATTTTACTATGTGGTCTCAGCATTTCTGCAGGGCTGCACTTCAGATGCACAAACTGATTTGTGTGATGGAGCTTTTTTGAGAGTTCACTACTTCTTCTGAATTGCAAACCATTGTCTGAGAGCAGCTGCTTTTTTTTTTCTCACTCTTCATTTTAGTGCTTTCGTCTCAATTGTTTTGCACAATGCTCTATTGTGAATAAAGTTTTATAAACATCTATCAAATAGCTGAGTGGCTCAGGAATTATTAAAATTCTTGCATCAGTTCCTTAGGACATTTCTGTCTCCTTTCCTAACAGTCCCTGCTGTAAGGGTTCCAGCTTATTCAATGAGCAGGATCATTGATGATGCCAGTTGTCTAAAATGTCCCTTAAAATAAAGATAGATTTTCAGCTCAGTTAAGGACCTTATACAGAGTTTATGAAGAATGAAAGATCTCTCATAGGCATTCAGCAGCCCAGATTTACAACAGATGCTGCAGAATCAGTTGCCAGATAAGATTTTTAAGTCCAAAGACTCCATGCTCTGGTGTGATGCAGGGTATGAGAACCTTAGGGCTGTTGTTTGTGAGTTACGCTTCATGGGTACTAGGAAATGGGTATTAGTAAATGGGTATTAATAAATATTTTTTATTTCTGAAATTTGAGCTCTGGACTACTTCTAGCTAGCAGCTGGCTTCGGTGCTTTTCCACTGAGGAAATGCCACTTTGAGTATGGAATCCCTGTCAGCCCCGTGATGTCATGTGTCTTGCCTGAGAATGTCTTATGAGATCTATGGATTGACTATATCTGTCACTTGATTTTACTTGGAGACTTTTTGAGGTGATGATGTGGCAAAATGGCAGAACATGTGGGACTGTGTACTGTCTGAATGTTAGTAGTACTTGGAAACCGGCTAGAAGATTTGTCAGGCTGTATTCTGCTATTAAAGGAGCAAAGTTAAATGATGATACAATTGAGATATGAATTAGAAATAGCATAATTTTAAATGAAAATAAGTTTTTCTTAGGTAGGTCTGATTATCTTTCCATGAAGAAAATGTTATCTAAATCCTTTTCTCGAGTCCAGCTCTTGAAACTCTTCATAGCTTGCCAGCTTTCTAAAACTGAAATTCTGCATGTAAATTGTTCTTCACTAACAGACTCATATAAGGTTTTTACTAAATCAATACTTCTGATATTTTCTGTATGTTCAGAAAACACTGAAAATATAAAAATGTAGATCCCCTTCACCTCTCTCTTTTTTATTTTTCTTTGATGGCAACTATTTTGACTTATTCATATTGTGATTAGATGTTCTGAGTGACTATACTAGATGTGACAAGATGTATAAAACACTGAATTTTTCACCAGACTGTACTAGTGAAAAAGCACTAAAAGCACTACTCTGGGCAGAGAGAAGTTCAAGTAGATTCTGTGGTCAGGGATTTTAATTTTTTGCTCATTATCCCATGGCTTTCTGTATTATTTTATTTTTTTATATATATAGGATACTTTAAAAGTCTTAGAGCTTTCTCTGTTAGCCAGAAGTTTTTGTGGGTTTTTTTCTTCATTGAATCGTAAATTCCGCCTTATGCCATTGTTACCAAAGGTATAGAATAAATGTAATTAATTTCTGCTCCCTCCACTGGCCTTTGAGCTGTGCAGAATAGATCTATCCAGTACCTTCAAAGTACCCACATCTGCAACTGGTCTGTGGAAATTGGGTCTTTTGGAGACTAAGGAGAACACTTCATCTCCAATATCTAGACCCGAGCAGTGAGTAATGGCATTTCTGAAATAACCTCTCAATAACACTGGAAGCTTTTAGAAAGGAAACAAGAGTGATGTTTTGTGGTAACTTTTGAGTACATTCAGTTGCAGCTGATGCGTAATCTGTCAGTGTGATATGAGGAGAGCTGTACATTTCACACCAGTAGTAGATACTGTACAAAAATGGTTTCATTTTGTTGCTTGGGCTTCCTGATAATCCTTTTTGTAGTACAGTGCAGAAAAGCAGAACTGAAATGACCAAATAGTTCAAAAATAATTGAAATAATACAAGTTTGCTTGAAACTAAGCAAAGTCTCCTATGCCTGGCCACATTGTCTTGATAGTGATCACTTAAGAACTATTATGTATTCTTTTGTTGTTGTCTTGTTTTTTTTTTAAGCTGGACCTGTGATCTGCAGAATGCTTACATACCCTCCAACCAGAAGAGCCTTAATTGTGGGTTGTGGTCTGCAGATGTTTCAACAACTGTCAGGGATTAACACCGTCATGTATGTATTTCCCAATTGCTTCTTTTTATAAATTATTAGAAAAAAATCAATTAGACCATTAGCAGTTATAGATGGTCTTCCTGAAAAAATCTGAAAGGTAAAAAATTGAGTGTGAAAGCTGGAATGCTGGTTTGAAATCCAGATGTTGACATATTTGGCATCACAGTAAATTGGTGCAAGAGGATGTTGGTATGGGGTAAACATTTTTATAGACATGAGAATACCAACTGTGCTCTGAGAGATGCATTAATGTGTTAGGGTTTATAGTCAGGGCTATGTATGTCTGGATAAGAGAGTACATTTATGGTTTGAATATGTGTGCAAATAGATCACAGTAAGGTGAGGGTTAGATTAACCATGTTAATGAGGTGGAACATTACTGTGAAGTGCTAAAGGATGCTGAGGGAAGAAACATTTCCTGCTTTTCCATGGTTTTGTTATGTGTATGAAGACTCAGTAAATGTTGAAGTGAAGAATGATGTATTGGGTTTTCTGACAAGCTGTCAGCTCATAACAGGAGTAGCTCTTGACAAATGTGCAATGTGGAAGACCCTGTTTAAGATGAAATTATTGTTGGGCCACCCTACAGGACTAATCATAATGAATATGGTTGCCATATTGTTTTAAGAGCAAGTATAAAATATGTTGCTATAACATTTTACAGAGAAAACTATGCCCAAGGGAGCATGCATGTTAGGAAATTGTTAAAAGAAACAGCTTAAAGGATAAGCTTTTAGTGATATCAAGAGCTACCATATTAAATGTTAGAGTAAACACTGCCATCTGTCATACTGGAAGAAAAAATGCCCCAGACTCAGTATTATTAAACTGCAAAGGGAGGAAATCTCTAACAGGTAAAGAAAGACTTCATCAAGTAGGAATTGTAGGCCAATGTGGGAAACACTGGGACACAAAATTGCTAAGTTATGTGTGAAAGCCAGAAGAAAGGCACAGAAAGAGCTTTGGTAAATTTTTCAGACACATCAGAAGCAAGAAACCTAACAGTCTCCAGGCCCAGAAAGGATGAAGACATCAGCAGTACACTAGCAGCAGATAAGTATTTAGCACCAACTCTCACAAAGACGCTTTTTGCATTTGTGTTAATTATAGAGGGTATATGAAGCTTTTTTCACTAGAGCCTACTTAAAGTGTCTCAGGTGGTCTGCTTGACACTCAAGTATTAGGGGAAAGCGTCTAGAGCAAGCTGATTAAAAGAGTACAAATGAATCAGGGTACACTCAACAGGTCTCAAGTAATTTGCATCCATAATCACTGAATTTGGAAATGTAGTATAATTTACATGAAGCTACAGCCCAGAAAGTTTTATTTCTGTCTTTGTAAAAATTAATTAAAACTTCATAGAATCAAATAAGATGTGTGTTAATAAATATGAAAAATGAACTGTACACATCCAATATAATACAACAAAGAAGAGCCAACATGATTGTTATAGACAGATTATAGCTTGCTTGGATGTGAGTCCATGGTTGTGTTAGAACTGTAAATCCCACATGAATTAACCATTTTAAGCAACTAAGACAGCTGCAGCCAAAGTTTCTTGAAGAAATCATATAGTCATAAAAGTAAGTGAGAAGTCCTGTCAGGTAAATAACTATTTAAGATAGGAGAAAAAAGGATGGGAATAGAAGATGAGTTATCACAAACCAAGAAGAGACTCGTACAGTGATCTATATGAAGATCTTTGCTGCTTTAATAAATCTGTGAAAGCAGCTAAACAACAAAATAGCAGCTTATATTCATACAGCATTCGCAATATAAAGATCCCCCAAATCTGTGGACATGAACAGTTGTGAGAAGATAATGCAAGATAACAAATTAGTGGAATGGCAAGTACATTAACTATACAATGTTACTCAATAATGTCTGCAGGAGGGAACTGAGTAACTAACATGCATGGCAGTCTAAATTGTTGCTACTCAAAAAAGAGGGCTTGCAATGGCATTATCGTTCTATGCAAACATCATGACGACATCCAGGGTCCATCTGGACTAGTGCAAACAGCTGCAGATGTCCTTTCTTTTAATAAGAGCAAACCAGGTTATGCGTGGGGAAAGAGATACCTGTGTTTGAACAGGATGATTAGAACTCTGCAGCTTGGAAAAGAAATGAGGTCAGAAGAAATACAAGAGGTATATAAAGTTACTAATGTTATGGAGAGGATGGGGAGAGCATGATTATTCATCATTTCTTCTAACACGTTTTTGGTGACTCCTAGCTCTTACCCAGCAGTAGGTTTAAAATAAGCATTTTTTCATGCAACACATAATTACATATTGGAACTCATTGCCACAGGATATTACAGATGCCAAATGTAGAAATACATTTAGAAGTTAATTAGGGAAACTTACATAATAAGCATTATTAAAATGTTATGAAATGTGGTGTGCATGCAATCTCTGGCCAAGGACAGTCATTCTCACAATTTGGTTGTTAATACTTTGAGATGCCCTATTAGGCTAGAACAAAAAATTGACAGTTCACAAGGCTTATGACACTGGTAGGTTGACTTTGTTTATTTTATACTTACTATGGTTTAAAATCTCAAACTGCTTTCTGTGTAGGAGGTTTTACAAATAGTTTGGGATTGACCTAATTTGCTTGTGGCTGTGTAGGAGGACAGAATTACAACTATAAAATGTGTTTGAATCTTAGCTTTAAAATAATAAAATGCCTAAAATAAACACATGAAGGCACTGTTGTTAAAGGACTGGATTGTCAACTATTTGCCATATTCAGTCTTTTTTAATATTCCAGTATTAAAAAAAAATTAGTTATCAGGTGTGCAAGACAAACATTCTCCTGCGAAAAGACATTTTTCAAATACAAGTAAGTAGCTAGCTGTTGATGGCTTGCTTACATAGAAATTGGTAAATGCCTTTTAATGCTGTAATTAGATGGTACCTTAAGGAACTGTCAGATTGTATTAACTCTCTAAGCACTTGTTTTCTCTTCCTAATGTTTAGTTGTGTCATTCTGGGAGATGTTCTCTCGCAGCATGAAAGCAGGCATTGGTTGTGGTTGGAGGGTCTAGTATTGTGTGGACTTTGTTTCAGTGGTTTCTCAAAAACAGACATGAAAAGTATTTTGATAGTGGATGTTCAGTGTACCTTTGGTGCTACTGTAAATCCTTGTTTGTTGGCCCTTTTCAGGCCATAGAAGAAGAGGCTGATGACCCCAACTTGCAGTTGCCTGGCTTTCCTAGGCAGAGAATTGCCTCTGGTTGCTCTCTGACCACTTAACAGGGCAGCATCCATGATAGGCCCTGACTTGAAAGTTCTGTTCTTTCTGCTATTTGTTTAATCTTGCATTTTACTGTAAGAAAAGTGAGGCTATCAGAGTGAATTTGTGTGTATCTGAAAAGCTCATTTCAACCTCCATAATCAAATCACAAAGGGACATGAAAACATAAAAAATAACACACTTGTAGAATGATTTAATACTTGCCCAATTTGTATATGCTTTACTGAGTAACTCATCAATTTTAGTAAACAAAAGCTTGAATCAAAAATCATGGGTGTTAGAGGAATTTTGCAGAGGTCTAAAAATAGTCACTCAGTGTACCCAGTAGAAGAAGAGATGCTAAAAAGCTAAAATTACCTGCAAGAAACATACGGAGACAATAAAAATCTAGAGCTTCCATGATTAATAATTCAGTATTCTGGTATAAATTTTCTGGTTAAAAACTGGATATCAGTAGTGAAACCAGTGAGAGCAATGAAGTCCATGTGTAGCTGGAGTTCTCTTGAGGATGGGGAGAGGAAAACCAGAAGAATTGCTGTAAGAATTGTTGAAGGCTTTGCTCAGCCCTTTTAACTCTTCAATAAACTGATCTGGTTTTTGCACAGAAATAGTTTCATATCATATTTGAATTACATTTGTTATACACATGTATGTGTATAACATCCAGCCATGAGGAACCAGAAACTCATCAGGAACAGGATGTTACTGAATTGGTGAGAACAGTATATGGAGCAGCCTCTGCATTGAGGAGGTAGATCTAAAAGAGAAGCAAAATGTAAAAATAGGCTAAGGAGGTTGTGACTGTCACAGGAAAAAAATCTAACATGATAAATTTAGTCAGCAAAAGAAAAAGCTTGGTGACCTATTGCTTTGATTCCTTTTTTTTCCCCCTAAGAACAAGGGTATCACTGCTGTCCTGATGCAGGGCCTGACGCAGAACAAATGTTTCCTTTCACTCCTGGCTTTTGCCAGCTAACTGACCTGTTAAAGTCATACAATTTTAGACAAGCATCTCTCATCTCTCAGACCTGTGTAAGCAGGTCTGAAATGGTTTAACTTCTCACTTTCTTATCATTCTAGTGTTTTCTCATCTTGAAAACAGAAGCTCATTGTTTCAAGCTTGGAGCCCAAGTCTGGCTGGCAGGAGACTGAGAAAGGCCTTGTGAAGGAAGTTATATTCTTTCACAAGGTATATTCCAGGGGAGTAGTTACTACAAATTAGCTTTTTAATAGTAATATATCAGTATAGTAATTTTATAATAATATATCAGTATTAAATCAGTGATGATATGATATTTTCAAGCCCAAAGTTGCCCATAGTTAAATCTTTGGGGAAGACGACCATTTTGAGGTAAAACTTGAAATTAATTTTTCCTATCAATTTCTTATTAACAAAAAAAAAAAAAAAAAGGTAAAAAATGGAAGAAGTTCCATTTTTGGGGGGTGGAAGGAAGAGGGGACTTGAAGTATTTGAACTGTTTCACACTGTGTAGTGAAAACCATCAATGGATGTTTTATCTCTGTGCTCATGTTCCTGCAGAACCAGGACTTCTGAAAACATTTCAAAATGTTTTCTGAAATGTTCGTGGCAGTTAAAATACTTCCAAACCATGGGGAAGAAAGGTTTTGGAAAAAATCCCAAGTTATCTTGAATGCTAGGCAGTAATTTAGCCATAATTGGAGGGAGTTCAGTATTGTCTTGACAGAATTGCTCGCAGGTGGTATGACCTGCGCTGCAGATTCTGCTGCTCTTTGAGAGGTTTGTTGTCTGTTCCCAAAGACTGCCTGTGCCCTCAAGACTATAAATCTGAGCTAAGATTGAAGTGACAGCTGTATCATCTTGAATATTCTTACTCTCACAATACTTTAAGTGGACTTGATGAAAGGCAGACAAAGTACTTTGTTCTGCAGTTGAAACACTAAGTTTGATGTGGTGCTAATTTTGTAATTTGCAATTATCTTTTCACATTGTGTTAGAAAAGCTTTCTGCAACAGGAAAGTGGTATAGTGTGTCAACAGGGAAAGCATATGGCCTTCAGCATTTTTGCTAAGCTATTTTGCAGGTGTTTATGATCTGTTATTCCTATTTAATAAAATGTTTTTTTATTTCTGAAATATATTTGCATCCCCTAAAAGTTAAGTGAATCCACATATAAAATGTATTGCTGCTTGGATATGGTCCTCAGAGCTTTTGAGCTCTAACAGTGTTGCTTTTTTAATTTATGCAAGAAAACAAAAGAACCAGAAAAAAAGGATGATAAAAAGAAGCATTTTTTTCAGCTGGCAAGAAATAGGGAGGGGAATAAAATACTGTATGGAGAAGGAAAAAAGCTGAGAATAATGAGAGGGAGAAAAGAAGCTGGATAATAGAAGGAAAATACAAAAGAAGACAAGAGGAGGTTATGTAACAAGTGGAAATTTAGGGTTTGAAGATAAGAATATTAGAACAATTAATAAGAAATGTGAAAAAATATTGTACTGAATGTGAATGAGAGAATGAAAGAAAATAGTAGTGGGACTGGGAAAGAAGTCAGGATACTTCTGGAGTTGAATAGAGACCAGAGAGGAGTTTAATGAAAGCCCATTTCCTGGCAGGTTTAATTGCAAGGTCTGTTGTACAGCAGTTTCAGCTCTGAAACTGTAGCCTCAGAACTCACCTGGTGCTTCTGCTTAACATGAGTGTGCAGCTGAATCCCCAGAGGGGTGGTGAAAGTCAAGACTCAGAAACTCATCTTTAAATTCCAGTTTTTTAACTTCTTCAAAATGAAATACTGAAGAGGGAACTTAGGACAATATCTGACATATCTGACTGCAGATAAACTTTCATTTCTTAAAGATCATTGAATAAATACCTTATTTTGTGAATTACTGCATAAATAGTAGCAACCTTTTCCACTCTTTCAGCATCAGCAGCAATATAGAGATTTATAATTAATGACTAAATGTATTTATAGGTTATGACAGATTTATAATGAATAAGGTGGTCGTTGAAATGAGGTTTTCCTAGAGCATTGGTTGTTTTGAATTTTGGAAAGTAGTTGCTGAGATCTGTAAACAGAAGTTTTACTGGCAAAAAGCAATGGTGATTCACATTTTTCTTATTATTTGTATTCAGGCATTGACTCATAATGTTGTATAGGTTTCTATTGTGTTCTCTGACTGTGCATTTTAAAACAAAATCCAGAAAGTAGCATACTGTATTAAAAAAAAAAAAAAACACAACAGACAAAACAAAACCCCAATCTGGCACAATGCTAAATGTCATCCAAGTTGCTCAGCAGTTACTGAAGGAGAGCGCCTTTTATTGTACTCTTGACTTAAATTCAAATTGGGCACAGTAACTCTCAAGCAGACTGCCATTTATTTGGCATTTGGCATTTATTTTTGGATGGCTTGTTGTCTCAGTTTTTCTTGAGTTCTCTTGGACCCAACTGGGCTTTAAGTCTGACTAAAGGAGGGACTATTGCATTAGTGTTATTCCCAGATACAAACTTTGTAGAATTGTCAGGATAATTGAGAAGATTTGGTAATTGACAAGTCTAATTTTCTCTGATGACTTTATAACATTAAGGCTGCTGCCTGGTTAGGTTTTCATCCTGCAGTATTTTGTTTTGGGTAAACTGTCCAGTTTATATCTTTCTTTTAAATTTTGCATTTTCATCTTAGGCTTTAGGATATGTTTAATAAAACAAAAAGAAACTCTATGTTGCTCATCCACTTGCTTTTCAGATAATAATCCATTAGACATTTTTTATTAGGTTTTCATAAATTCTTCCAATAACATTTTGTTTTGAGAAGTGACCCTTCATTTTACTTCCTTCATATTGCAAGTTGTTTTAGATAGTGCTGTGTGCAAACTCAGTGGCATATAGATGCTTTTTAAATAGGCTGCAGATATTTTTGGAAGAACAACTAAACAGAAGTCTAGTCTAGTCAAACACGCTAGGTGAGGTGAATCTCCCATTACACCAGCTGTCTCTGTTGTATGTGCTACACAGAAATAATATTATTAACTTGTAACAACTCTTGAGAGCAACAAATTGTAATTAATAAGCAAAATAATTTCATATTACTCACTGTAAAACATTCTAAATGAAAGTTTGTGGTAACTGCCTATATTAGTTTAATAGTACTTGAAAAGGAAAATGAAACTCAGGCTTTTTGAAAGTTTTTCATTTTCAGCAACCACTTTTGCATAGGCAATGTACTGTTATCACAGCTGAGCTTGTTACTTTTAAAGAAAAGAGTGTATTGAAAATAAAATATATTAAAAAAACCCAACTTCAAATATCTGATGGTCACCAAGTTGTACATATTGAACACAAGTTGATTGTGTACTAACAGGCTTTTACAGTATTTTTCCCAAGCCCTGTAATATAGGTGATGATGATTATTATTATCATTATTACTAAATTTTAATTATTTTTCTCCCAGTAAAATGGTAGGTCTGAATTGAACAATTAGTTTGTTTGTGAAAATCTGTCCATTAAGTTTGAAAAATTACCACACAACCTATAGAGAGAAGCAGCGACTTTGGAACTGTAGCCAAGGACAAACTCAGATTTGGAGGTGAAAGTAGCTGGAAGTACAGAGCCTTAGGCTGGGCAGAAGCAGCTCTTGTCAGCAGTTGAGATGCTGGTTGTGTGAGTAACAAGAAATGTAAAATTCCCTTTCATCACATGCTCTCAGCAAGAAGCCTGGGCAGTATTTGCAGCAGCTGTGACTTGGCAGAGCCAATCCTTTGCAACCCCTCTTTGTTTGCCTTCACTTCTCCATCAGTGCAGGCCAGGAAGGAGCCCAAACGTAGTTTCTTTGGACCTTGCTCTGATGTTCTTCCTTCTTCTCAGTCATTAGTAAATGCTGATGTGGGAAGGGAATACCACCTAGTAAGGGGAGTGTGCCTTAGCAAATCTGCTAGGAAGTGGCTGAAACACAAATCTGGTGATGACAGGGTGCCAATAGCTTTATCCATTAATTAAAACCAAACAAGCCAACACAAGATCATCTGGTTATGGCACACTGCAGCAGGCCTGAGAACAAAGAAATAGCTCTTTTGTTCCACGGGCAGGATGCAGTGCAGGTAGTAGTGACTTGGTATTCAGAGCCCCAGAGAGGGATGGGAAGAGAAAATAGCTGGGTCATACTGCTGGGCATCCAGTGTGGCTCTACAGCTGTGCAAGAATGATGAGCAGTAGTTGGACCTTTGCCTTTCTTCTACTTTTGTACTTACCAGCAAACTGCACAGCTGAATGACCTGGATGGATGTAGGCTACAGAAGGCAGCTCAGTAAACTTGAACATTTTTAAGGCAGTTATATTGCTAATGTTTCTGTATCATTTACTTTGTTTTTAAGATAGCTCCTGTTTTAGAATTTTTGTTTAAAAATTGAAGTGTTTTTCTTAAATACTCATGTGTGTGTTTATCGGGTGGCCTGCAAAACCCTGAAAAGCTTGGGGGTTTAATTATTTAGCTCCAAAGGCTGTACTTTATCAGTTGAAATAATTGTGAGAGGGTAGTTAGGTACAAATAAGAAACTGCATCTGTATTAAAAACAAGTCACCTGTGTGTCAGCATTGCTAGCAATAAATCCACACTATGCCAAATTTACACTAAAAATAAAAAAAATGAAACTAAAGGCCGTTTCTCCTGTTGTGCTACCCTGGTAGTTTAAAAGTTAATCTAGCTAAGTCAGTTTAAAAGGATAGCTTTGTAATTTGCCATAAAACAAAGAAGTTAAAAGTTGAAATTTGGCTTATTTAGCCAATGTCAAACATTAATCTTCAAGATTCCCTCTCAGGCTGAAGTTTCTCACTGCTAATGCCATTTCCCTGTGCATGTTGTGTTCTTATTCCTTTTGAAATAGAAAAGGAAAATCACAGCTTTATGCCACTTAAAAGGAAAAAAGAAAGATGCAAAACAAAGCAGTGAATCACAATGGAGTTATTAACTAGATTAAAGCTATAAAATACATATCCTGCTTGAGCTGCTTGCCTTGTTGATCAAACTAACCACTGTTGTCAAATGCAGGCAAACCCAATGGGAAGAATGATGATGTCTAACTCCATTTCAGAAGGCTGAATGATTTCTTTATTATGACTATGCTATGATACATTAATATACTATATAAAGGAGGATACTAAAAACTACATGCTACTTTCTCTAACTACCATATCTAACTACTCTCAACTCATGACCCTGTTTGCCAGAGTCCAGACACAAGTGGATCCCATTGGCCACCAGACTAAAACAATTCTCACCAGAATCCAATCAAGCAATCACCCCAGGTAAACAATTCTCCAAACACAATCCACATGAGAAAAACAAGGAGCAGAAATAGAAATTGTTTTCCCTTTCTTTCTCACTGTGCACCTTTATGAAAAACCCTGAGAGAGAGAAATGTGCTTGCCACAAACCAGAGTTTTTGGAAGATGGTTTTTGCAGGTACGTCCTCGTTCTAACTGTTGAAGATCAAAGGATAGGTAATTCAGGTATAAAAGTTTTGAAGGTTTATTGGAAGATCAAGGAAGTATTTAAAGATGCTATATAATGGGATGAAATGAAGTAAGATGTAGAATGATTATTGGAACATAGTTCAGTGCTTAGAGGTACTATATTGAGAGTCTCAAGAGAAGTAGGAAACAATTGTAGTTTCTAATTGCTTAAACTGTTACAACAATAGAGAAAGTATTGGAAATAACATACTTAGGGGGTTTGGTGTTGAGATTAGTAGACAAACAGTAGCAGATTAATATAAGTTTGTAAGTAAAGGCTTATTTCCTTTAAATTATACTTCCATACCCCACATCTTCTGATAATTCTCATAATCTATCCATTTATTGTTAAAAAAGTAGAAAACCAAACAAACACAGACCCCACCTAAAACCTAAACTTAAAAAATCCTAGACCACTGAAAATATTAAATGATATTGAGCTGGATTTATTTGCATTATAATTTTCGTCAGGCTAAAAAATAAACAATGAAAAACCTTCTGAAATTGCACAGGAGGCAGGTTCAGGGTGCTGATGTGAGGTATTGTAAGGGGCTTTTAACCATAGGCTCTCATTCTGTTTTGAAGCACTGGATTTTTTTTTCATTTCATAAATCTTGTAAGTATTACTGTTTTTCCTTATTTGTCTGGTGCTGAACATCTGCTTAGTTGTGGAAGTTTTGTGTTGTTTGTTGTTTTTCCCCCCAAATCTGGACCTTTAAATACATGAGTTGAAGAATGACCACATGAAATATTTTCCTTATTTACTGTATTTTTTGAGTTCTATCCTGGGTTACTGGTTAGAAGAATATGTACTAAAGAATGGAATAGCATGAAAGTAAAGTAAGTAAAAGTAAACCTCATGGTGTGACAGCTGCAAATGATTTGCCACAGTCTGGATCCATCTACTGATGGTTTGGTAATAATTTTTAAAATCTTGCAGGTGTATTCAAAAAGATCTGAGTATTAACTGATACTTCAATTTAAAAAAAAATTAAAAATCTTCAATAAAACCCTATGTTAAATGCCTTTAATAAATTGGTATTTTTCAGTGTAATGCTTTCACAGAAGTAAATTCCATGTAAATTTTGTGTTGACTGTTACTAATACAAAGGCTTGTATTATCTTTATTTGGAAATCCATGTTTATTTTTATAACATGTTCAAAAATACATATTCAAAGAACTGTATTGGAGTTAACATGCCAAATTACTTTAAAACAAATCCTGCTATTTATCTTCTCATCTGGCATGTGTTTTATTTTTAATTGCCTGATCAGTGGGGACTATATTCAGAAGTGCACAATTTTACCCCCAGGTTTTCATTAATAAAATCTGTTTAAAAGCAGTCAGAAGGTTGGACATTTATTTTAAAGCATTGAAAATCAACTCAGAGTCCTGTTGATTGTACTCTTTGTTTTACCTTACTGTGGTTTTCTTATTGGTAAGGGATAATATCTGTTCCTATAGCTCTTCAGGCTGTGAAAGCATATTTAAACAAAGACTGTCACTTTGGAGGTAACTTAAAAACAAAGTATTTATTTAAAGCAGAAATACATATGAATACTTATTTTCTAAAATTTCTTTTGATGCTATTGAAGGATCTGTGTATTTAGTAGAATTTTTTCCATATTTTTCTGCTTTAGATTTCTACTCTCCCTTTTGCCTGTAGTGAATTCATAGCACTATTTGATTTCTATCTGTTTCCTTAGTAATAACTTTCAGGTCACAAATCCAGTGTTAATTTTACTGCAGGGCATGCAGGAGAAATTGTGTGAAAATGTCTTTGCCTAACATGTGATACAAACACAGGGTAGCTGTTAAGTCAGATAAATGCATCTCATTCAGTTTATTCATATGTAAAGGCAAGTAATGAAATTAAGTTAGAGCAGTGATGCTGTTCTTAAATCATTCATGAATGATTTCTGGAGGAAGTTCTCTAAATAGCACTACTGGTTTGTTTGTTTTAATGTATTATTTGCCTAAACAGCTCCTGGAGCACAGTTTGGTCTCAACAGTTTTTCTTCTGTTAAACATTTCTAAACATCTTGTACAAATTCCTTTTTAATGCAACTGTTAATGTTTAATATTCATCATTCTGTTGAACTGTACATTTTTGTTGTCTCTAGCATTTATTTTGAGACCTATCAGGAAATCAGATACCAACCAATGACCAATTTATTTTTTTTTCTATAAAGCACAATAGAATAGTAAGGGGAGTGCTTGGTTTGTGTTGTAGGTTTGCTCCCTTGGCAAAACGTAGAGGGCACATATTATTGAGATATTGAACTGCATTTGTAGCAATAAGGAAGTGTCTTCTTCTTAGATGAAAGGGAATATAGAAATGTGAAACAATTTGAAGTTCACAATGTAATCAATCTTGAAAAGACACAAAATGTAAAAGGTCACCTGATTAGGTGCTGCCTGATACAGCAAAATGAACAACCTCAGTGAAATATGTTAGTGATGCCATTCAAACATAGAGTAAGAGATATGATGCCCTTTAGATCTGTTTATTCACCTTTACTTTAAGGGCACAGGAACCAGTTCTGTAAATTGGATTCTTTAGAGTCTGTCAATAAGGGTTAAGCTGCCACAGGCTAGTCAATATGCCTTGTGCCACAGATTGGAGACCTAAAAAAAAAAAAAGGTTGAAAGGTTATGTGCATTGCAAAGATTTGCTATAAATGAAAATAGTCCAGAAATGAACCATGAATAAAACATGGTGGCATCTAAAAGTTAATCCAGACCGTGTTATTGGGAGCAGTCTGCAAAACAAAGAGATGGCTGTGGTGAAAATGGGCCATACTGAAGGTGTGATATGGAGCACAGTCACCAAATCGAAAGAAAATAAGAAATCACTGATGAGACTCTTAATTCCTCAGTGTGGTGAGAAAGAATAATGTCTGTAAGGCCAGCGAGGAGGAGAGTCCAGGGAGGGAGGGGGAACTAAACAGCACTTGAGTTCTCATCTTTTGGAGGGGCTGGCTCTCTCCTGGAGAGTTTGCAGCAATCAGGTGGTGTCAGAGCTGGAGGGGTGCAAGTTGAGTCTGAGTCTCTGCAGATGAGAGGGGTCTCACCTGTGACTGCTTAAAATGTTTGGGGATTTTTTTCTCCAGAGTTCTAACAAGTCTGGGAGAATGGTTCAGTGAATGATTTTTAAAAAATTCATGGAAGAATAAAATTTCTCTGTGATATTTTATTTCTTTTTAATAGTATACTGCACTTGCCCAAAACATGTTTTACAGACATATTGAAAATAGGAAAAGAATGTGAGAGCAGATTATTATCAGCAACATTTCATATGTTTCACATGGGGAAATTGGAACCGGGATGTACTGGACTGCTGATTAAAACTTCTGCTTGCTGGAGGTCCCTTCCTCACGTAAACTTGAATCTTTTGGTCAGTTATGAATGGAAGAGGCTTTTTTTTTTAAGAAAAAAGAGGGAGAGCCCTGTTTGAAGCCAGGGGAGGAAACAAAAGCACAACAAAAACAAACAGTTAAGACAATTTGGGCTTTCTTACTCTTCTTGGTAAGAGTAAGAAAGCCCAAATTCTTTCTTACTCCCTCTTCTTACTTCCTTGGTTATATAATTTCTATTGTATGTTTATAGACTGGGGTAGGAGAAGAGAAAATGAGCAGCTAAAATTTAATGTTTTCAACTTAAGGCCTTTAAATAATAGATTTAAATGAAAGTACTGAAATTAGTTCTTGAAAACAGGAGTTGACAAAAGCTAAAGTCTTCTGTTACTAAAGGAATAGCTATTGCCCCTGCATGTTGGTGAGACAGAGAAGCAGGTGAAAGTACTGAGAAAAGTGTACTGAAGGACTTGGTGCTGTAAGGAACATGTTGGCATGTAAGGAATCAGGTAAGATCTCACTTAAACTTGGACCAATTTGGCTATTTTTAAACAAAGTTTTGAATGTTACCTTTTAAAACCTCCTCCATCCTACATATGAGCCCTTAATGAAATGTGAGAACTGAAACTGTGTAACCATAATTTAATACAGATGACAGATGAATTTGGTCCAGATGAGATACAAACTAAAAGAAATCCTAGCACTACTCTAAGCCAGCAGCTCTGTCCCATTTGCACAGGAGTGAGGAAAGAAAGGGAAGCTTATCAGAATGAGAAGTGTAAATTATGCTTGTTAGTGATGGCACATTCCAGGAATTTTATGTTTTTTCAACCATCTTAATATTTGAGAACCAAATTTTGTTTCAGATTGTGACACATGCCTGTAGTGTCACTAATTTGCAGTGGAAACAAGACGGGATACAATTCATATTTTTTTCTGGTTCATGTAGGAATGGAGAATGGCTTATTAGTGAAATGGAACAGCTCTCAAGGGAAAATGTACAAATTCCAAGTAATCTTTCTTTCTTTTCTATTTCATATAATATTAGAGAAATTATGTCTGTTAACACATTTATATTTTGAATATTATTAAATATATTACAAATATATTACATCTATTACAGTAGTCCTCTCTATCTTATATGCCTTATTAGAGTTTTGAGTAAGTAAAATTAGTGAGGGTTAGCTCATTGTATTTTTCAGGCCATGTAGTCCTATCTTAAATCCTATTATGTTACTGCAAACCCCAGGTTTTTTTTATGATTCTTGCCACATTGTGGTAAAGTAACACAAGCACTGCCATAATTCTGAACAGAGGCAGAATCAGGATATATCATAGTAAAAGGAAAAAAAACCAACCAAACAAAAAAACCAACCAAACAAACAAAAACCACAAAAAAAACCAAACCAACCAACCCCCTTTCCTCCCCTCCCAGTATGTATATTACAATTGACCTGGAACACAGGGTCTGCAAGATAATGCTCAAGTCTCCACAGATAGTGTATCTCACTATATATTGATTTATCATATTTGTTAACTTAAACCAATTAGAAAATCATTTAAACACATGCCCATATTGCCAAATCCCTTCTCTCCTGCAAACTCTGGAATGCTCACCTGCTCTTTAAGCATCTGTGAAGAGGATTTTGCTGCCCTACCATGTCTTCAGTTGTGCTTGAGCAGCTCCAGCGGCTTTTCCTTGCATCAGTGTAAGAGATGCCACCATCTCTGCAAACTCTTCAGTGCAGAAATGCGCATTAACCAGGCAATAAATATGGGTAAGCAGTTTGAGATTGTGGACTTCTGTCCAGTTTTGGAAATCTTAATTCCCTTAATAGTGTAATATGCTACTGCAGACAGCTGGTCTTGGAGAAAGACTAGGCAATGCTAGGGGAGGAAATTTAAAAAAGGAAGTACAGAAGAAGAAGAAAAACTCATCAGCTGGGATGGTCAGTGTGTTAAAATTTCCTGTAAAGCCACTGCTGGAAAAAGAAATTAATTCCATGGTTAGAAGCTTGGCTCAATTGCCCATCCTCTCAGTAAAATCTAAGAGCCCTGTCTAGGTTTTTGCCTTTTGAAAACTGAACAAGCAGCTCTTGGTCATCTGTGACAACACTTGAGCCCGCATTTCTTCTGTGTTTTGTTAGGATATGCTGAAGCAAATGGTTTTTTAAAGAAAAAAGATTATATTGTAGATTTTTTTTTCTTTTGCAGGTTGCTCTAAAAGCTGTGCTTGTTGTTTTCTATAAAAAAATATTTTTTGTTGTTGTTTTTCTGAGGGAATGTTACTCCTGAGACTTACTCAGCCAACAGACAAATGAAACCAGTAGATTCCTGCAAAGAACATGTTTTCTTGCCTCTAGTCCTTCTTACAATGACTTTAAAACCCTGCACTACATGCAGGGCTTTAAACCCTGTAAGAAACTTTAAGCACATTTTCTACTTCAGACTTGCAATTTACTGACACATTTTAGCTTCCTGTTGTGTGTATATTACAATAGTATTCACACAGAAATACAGTTTCATACTTCTGAATTTTTCTAACTCAGACAAGAAACTCATCTGGACTATTACCTTGGAAAAAAAATTGTGGTTCAGCATCTGTACAGGTCTTGATGATGACTCAGAGGAGTCTCAGTGTTCTGAATATGTGCAGGGTCATGCAGGGTAGCTAGACCTGTATGACTGTCACTGGCCTGGGCAGCCCCATGGTCTGTTTTTCATCTTCTCTTCCAGTATCAAAGCTGATCTTTTCAATAAATCAACTTTTGGGTTTTTCTAACAATGTAATCTTGCAGTGATTCCATGCTTGCTGCACTGTAAACCATCATATACAGGAGCATTAAAGTATATTTGCTGTACACCTTCTAATATTTTTATTTTTGTGTGTCTTAGATTCTGTGCATTGGCTTATTGCTTCTTCTCTCTGAAGGAAGTTATGAAGAACTTATAAGCAACCAGTATTTATGACACCTCTCTAAACTAGATGTTCTCTGTAGAGAACTCATTTGGGGATTTATTCTGGTTTCATTAAAGACATTTTCCTTTCCTGACAGCAAAATTCTCTGTCTGGAACAAATTAACTGCCATTCAAGGACTAATCTCTTCCTCCATGGCAGAAATTTCTTCCTCTGTGGCACTGCTCTTCAGGCTGACTGCTGCAGTCACTGTCATAGATATTCCCCAGCGGTTTCAGACCAGAATCACATCTGCTGCTTTGAGTCACAACTACATCCTATCTGGTGGGATTTCAATGTTCATTAGACTAATTAATGATTAAGTGCAGCAATATGACATGGCTTGGCTGTTTTGTCGTGTCAGTCAGCTTTCTCAAAAATTCACAGTATCAGCTATTTTCTGAATGTTTGGTTTTGTGCAAGATTTTAAATAGGCAACTTTCTTATGTTGACACTAAGGTCAGAAGTGCACTGCTGTCTGGTATCATCTTGCTTGAGCTGCACAGAGGTATCTAAACCAGCAAAACCTGAATTTGTAGAAGGAAATGTTCAGGCAGAAACCTCTCTGTAAGGGAGATCTTTACCTATGTGAAATTAGAGGTATTACAGGGAGAGAAGAACAAAAGCAGGAGAATGGGAGCAAAATATAATGCTAAAATTGAGTTACTTTCCTCAGAAAAGCAGAACAACACATAGCACTGAATCTGCTGCTGCTTCATTGTGACCCTGTGGTTTTCCCTCAGAACAGGTTATCCACCTCTGCTTAGGTACTTACACTGTTTTTCCAGGTTTTTAAGAACAGGTGTTTTGTAGTTCTTTTCAGGATAAAAATACCTAATTATATTTTGTGCATAAGTAATTATTGTTTATATGTGTTACTAATCTAGTAACTGATCACTGTTGTGGATGAGGGGATTGAATGTACCCTCAGTAAATTCGCAGAGAACACCCCAGTTGGGTGGGGATGTTATCTGCTGAAGGGTAGGAAGGCTCTGAAGAGGTTCAGGCTGGATGTCATGAGGATTATACACTTAGAGACCACTGTGTATCTGAGTCAAATGGAAGCCATTAATGGTAGTATGGCACTGTCTTCATTGAAGAAATCAGGGTGATCACAGTGATGACCCATATTAAGGGCATAGGTTTACTAGCTTTTGGAGAAGATTGAACAGTGTGTGACCTGGTGGTGAGAAGGCATAGAGCAAATATTTATCTATCCATCAGGTTTTGACCCTGCAGTTTTCGAAACCCATGTTTTCTGTCCATCATGCTTGAAGTCTGACTTGGCTGGGAGAGTGTGACGAAGGCTTCAGGAGATGCCACCTGACCTGCAGGATCAGATTTCCCCAGCAGTGTTAAGAAAGGCTTCTTCTGGTTTCTAGTCTTTCTAGACTAGCTTTCCCAACAAAGTCAGCTAATTTTTTTGTGACTTATGCAATAATTAATTTGGTGCTCTTGTGACACAGATGTTGAGGAAGATGTCTTTCCTGACATATCTGCAGGTATCTGTGAAGAACAATGAAGAGAGGCTATGAGGCACAGTTATTTGCTGTGTGCATACTATTACTTGATACAGTTTAAATGTGAAATTTTTGAATTTTGCAGCTCACATAGACAAGTCTGCCAGATAAGTATTATTTAAGGTTTCTTTCAATGTATTTTTCATATATGTTGTCTCTGTTTTTTTTTTCCATGCCTTCCCATGTGAGAACATGACTAGCAAAAGTTAACATTCTGTCAGTATTCCTTCTTCAGAAACTACCATTGTATCACACACTTTTGCCTCTTCTCAAAACAGTGTAAGTTCTGTTTTTCTCTGTTCTCCTGTTATGTGGCACTCTTTATGCCTATAATAAATGCTGACAGCTCCCAGCTCAACAGTTATTTCCATCCAATGCAGACTGTTACGTCACTCAGATTTCTGAGTGCCAGTCTGAGATAAGGCCTTGAATGAAAAGGCAGCTGGCATAAGGTTTATGTCTGAAGAAAATGTTACTGTGTCTGCTAAGGCAGCAGGAGCATCTAAAGCAAGAGCAGCCTTAACCTTCAAGGGGTGTCCAAATCTCCAGCATTCAAGGACAAAGCACATATCCTTTTGGCTTCTCTCAGTATTCCTAATAAAAATTGTTGTGAGAAGGTGAGAGATGGTGCTTGTTTCTTTCCAACATGAAGATGGCATGATGATCCAAGCTTTCAGCACCCTGAACTAGGCTGCTCCAGTGTGTTTTGATTAAGATCAATATATTGGGTTTGGGCTTATTCAACATGCAGGTTTCTGCCGGCCAGAGGTGTCCCTGTGGATAGCACAGGTTACTGTAGTCACTGGGCTAGGCGTAAAGAGCTCAAAAGCTTTAGGGTTTTTTTGTACTTTGCTTATTCTCTGTAAAGGACAGAGCTGACAGGCAGATAGGCTGTGCAGTTGTACAATTGACCACTCAGGGAAACTGATGTTTCCTTTCTCTGTAGTAGCAATGCTCCCAATACCAACTGGTGTTTCCCCAGTCCAGGCCTCTCACCTATGTTATCTCCTGTAAGCTCTCAACCTTTAATTTCCTTTTTCCTTGCAATGCAAGTTCTCTTCCTGAAAGTGGTTCTTAAAAAAAAGGCACCCTTCTCAAAGCAAAATCTTTGTGAGCAGTAGAGGTTCATGGTATCAATGTGCTGACATGGTCTCAAGTCAGGGATTAGTGGTGCATCCTCATTATCTCATCTCTCCCCATCTGTCAGCATCCATTTGTGTTTTTGCCTTGTGTTTATATTGCAAGCTTTTTGGGAGAGGTGATTTAATTGTTCTGTTTCTGAACAGCACTTAGCACACTGAGTCCTTCCCGGTGCTGGAGACAGATATTTCAGTAATGCAGTCAACCTTTAGGAATGAAGCTATGTGATGCATAGCTTCTAACAGTGTAATTTTGCAGACAGTTCTCTTCTAAATGTAGAATATAATGATCTGATTTCTCCCCTCCTCTTTCCCCATAATGCCCACCAATGAAAAGGTTGCTCTGTCCTTATCCAGGCTTTCCTTCCAGAAGGAGGGTTGTAGTCTTTTGCTGCCAAATGTCGCAGACAGCAGCTTCTGCACTGGCCATAAGAGTCTCATTTCTCTAACAAAGTCTTTCCATTTAAAGGAGAAAAAAAAATCCCATGTAGTTAATCCTTTGTGTTTATTGCAATGAGAGAAAGGAGCTTTGCTGATATGTGACAGCATTTTTAATAAATGAAGCTCAGATTTTAAATTCTTTGTGAGAAATAGCTAGATGGCCATTTTTTGCCAGTGCAAGTAAAATCTGTCATTTGCAATATCAGTGTTGGTGTTTGAGGGTACAATACGTATTAGAACTTTACTTTCTAACCCCAGAGTATTTGTATTTTATATTGCAGCATGCTATATTTAACAGTGAAATATTTCTCTTCTGCAAAGAGTGCCAGGCTCTCCCCTGGTCAGGAGCCATGGGCCTGCTGAAGCCGCAGTGGTCACGGAGTTTTGCATGCTTTAGAGAGATGTGGAGAGTCCAAGGCTGAAGCTTGAGGTCAGACTGAGAGGAAAAGGTAAAATTTTAGGGAGAAGTATGCACATATAGTATGTGTGTTGTAGAACTAGAAAATAAAACAGCAACTTAGCTTTAAGAGGTTACTTTTGCAGAAATTTTGTTTCAAGAGCTGTGTTAACTTCTCAGCACATTAAAATATGGAAAGAGAATATGTTGTTGCAGGTATGTGGTGTTGTTAGAAACAAGTTAGGAGGAGCAGTGAATCTGCATGTGTGGAGAGGCTTGCTACTGCATATTGTTTTTCTTTTGACAAGGATCCCCATACAAACTTCATTTTGAGAAAGTTGGTGTTTCCCTCTTAGACACAGCTTACTTGGGTGGATTCTGGGTAGTGTTCTTGATGCAGTAAGTAGATCCTGGGAAGGAATTAAGCCCAAGTAAGAAGCCAAGAAGAATGAAGACAAAGGCAGCAGTCAGGAGGAAAAACCAGACAGAAACACAAGCAAGAAGCTGGATGAATAGTGGGGTTTTAGTGTGCTCATATCTGTTAACTCTCTCTTATCATGGCCTAGGAAATATTTGAAAAATAAAATTGTATTTTATTAAATGTTTCTTTGTATCAGATAGTAACACACCATTGAATTTTTGTGGGATTATTTTGTATTCTACATTTTTAAGTTCTGTTTTTTTTATTGTGAGCCAGTCACTGTTTGGCTGACCTTGTGTGTGACTAATCCAATGCCATCCAAATGATTGTACCTTTTAAAATCTTTTTGAACTCTTCCAAATCACAAAAGCTGGTTATGGCAAAACAACAGCATTCAGATTTAATGGCTGGGAATATAGAGATAACAAAAAGACCCAGATTTCCTGTGTGCAGAGATGCTTTACTCTGAGTGGGAATGAGCAGAACAAAGGCAGTGTCACCCTTCTAGTCATTCAGTCACCTGCTGACAAATTTAGCTCTTTCTGACCTTAAAAAAGGATAAAGGAAAAAAATAGATGAGAAGCTAAATTACTAGGTCCTAGTCCATGAAATAGGTCTGTTAACTCTTAAATAAAAAAATAAAATAATAAATACATGCTTATATATGTGTGTGTATATATATATATATATATATATATATATATATATATAATAGTTTCATAAGTAATTTGCTCCAAATATTTTATGCCATATCTGAGGAAGTAAATAGGGCCAGAAAAAATAGTGCGAAATAACGAAACAGTCTCCCAGCATTTAGGTGAATTACCTTTAGTGAGGACTATTCCCACTAAAAGGGGAAAAGCCTATTCATGGACAGCTTTGCTTGAGGAGATTTTTTACTCTTCCCTTTCCTCATAAGCCAAGTGTGTCTGCTCAGTGAACTGCTGCTGATTCATATTTTTGTAGATCTCCATCTTTCATTTGCATTTTGTTTCTCCTCTTGTAAATGAAATCTTGCTCAGGACTGCTAATTGTAATTTCCTCAGGCAAGGAGATCTTTGTTTTGTGCCAATGAAACTCATAGAAATTTTATTTATGTTATGGGTTCTCTCCTCTTGGCTTTACTGTTCCTGCCCTTCTGGGATTAATTTATCTTGGCCACTTTGAGAAGAAAAGGACTTTTATTCCAGTGTTATTTCTGGAGTCCTCCTGAGGAGACCAACAAAGCCAATGCAGTGAGGAAAGATAGGGTGCTCAACTGCCTGGTGCAGAATACTTTGTGAAGCACTATATCATCTGTCTTGAATGCCTTGATGGCAGTTGTCCTCTGTCACTGAGCTGTCAGGTCAAGATGCTGTTTTTAGCTAAGGTTGCTATTTCTAAAAGGACCTCTGGGAAAAATTGACTGTCTGAAAGCTGATGGCTGTTGCCCTGTAATTGCTACTTCATTAAAATATTTCAGTTACAATTCTTTTATGTCTCTAAGTTCTCTAGATACCTGACATGGAAACTGCTAACTGTAAAGTAAATTTTTGTTCAATGTGGCAAATCCCAGCTGTGGGATTTGAGTTAAAGCTGTCAAGAAGACTGGCTTCCTCTAGAGACCTTAACCAACGGATCTATATTCTCACATGAGTTTCTATACAGTTCTGTACTTCAATCTCAATAAAAATTTCATTCTGATTTCCAAGTAACCTGTGTAATCAGAAGTGAAAGGTATTTGCCAGATAAGCATTTCAGTAGAGCCTACTGGATGAACTGTGAATATAAACTGAAAGGAATTAATAAACATTGCAGCCTACAAGCACTGAACACATCATCACCATCACCATCATCAAAGAAAGAAACAAATTCCAGAAGGAAAAATCAACATCATATTTTGCATTTTTGGTAATACATTTTTGCTGGAGGTTTTTAGATTATAATCAAAACCAGGTACAATAATTACTCTTTTGAATGCACTAGGGCAGAATTACTTTTGCCTCAGGCAACATTATGCTGTTTGCAACTAACTACATTATTAACATAAGACCTATAAGATTGTTCTAAACAAACCTTGCATTGGTTGCCATTTGTTCTTATGTACTGAGAGTGGTTGAAGAATGTGTATAAAAACAATTACTGTGTCAAACACAATTCATCTCACAGGTAAGGTAATGCAATAGGACATTTTTCCTCTTTTCTATGAATTTGAATGTTTGACTTCTCTGGCTTTCTGTATACATTATGTTGTATTTTATATATTTGCTATTGTTAAAAAAAATACAATAACTAGTGTGTTAGAGAAGTCTTGAAAGTGCAATTTTTTTTTTCCTTCCCCCATCCAGGAGTAGCTGAATCATAGGAAGGTTCAGAAAGGGAGACCATTATATCCATTGACAGCAGTAATTACTATTGGCATATGAACACAGGAAAACATAAAGCTGTTTCACAAAATGAACTGTTTTGTGGTAGCTGGCCTCAAGGTTAATAAAATGTATTTGTGTAATCATTGCATTTTAAAGACTTATTTGAGAAGCAGGGTAGTGCTGCACTAAGTGATGTAGAAATGTAAAGCAGAACAGCTCTTGGTTCAAGAGATTACAGTTAGAAATTATTGAATACAAGAGTGCAAGCAAAAAGAGAAGAATTAATTAAAGTGTGAAGAATAATTAGATAAAATAAAATGGGATAAATAGGATACAGTGCATTGATTTTATAAAGCAAAGTCAAGCTGTAGAACAACTAGATACTTATTCTTTGAACAAGTAAGTGGTTTGGATAGAACAAGAAAATGTTGAAAATTTCTTTTATCTAGAAACTTTTGATTTTTTTAGTTCAGCTTTAGTTCGAGGATAGGTGGCATTGCTTAAGAATAGAAGATGAATAAAGGTATAAGCAAAAATGTTGTTACAGAAGGTTGTGAGAAAAAACTATTGGAAAGACTAATTAACTTTATTCCTTTCACTTGTGGTCCTGCTCATACTTTCACTGAGTTTGGTACTATCAGAAATCAGATCTTTCATGTTTTAAAATTATGTTAGAGCTCAAAAAGGGAAACTTCCTACATAGTATGCAGCAGACTACCTGCATATGAAAGCTTTTATTTTCAGCACTGTTAAATCTTGGTTTTATTGTAAATGTATGTATTAAGTATATATATTGAAGTAGTATTAACATGGGAAATTTCAGGGCTTTCTCATCATACCAAGGTGTGTATAATGAATCTTTATTTCAGCAGCATATTCTGCTTAACTCCCAGTGAGGCCCTTTGCTCTGTACCTGGCTGAGAATTGCAGCACCCTGGGTGTTACTGTTTGGTACATTAAGTTCATTTCCAATAAGGAAATATACACATCAATGGGTATAAAACAAATTGTGTAGTGTGGTTATGATTAGATTAATTTTTCACTATGTTGTAGCATTAATACACAACTAAAGAAATGCAATTATTCTTCCTTATTCTTTGTCTCCATTTCTTTAATTAAGAATACCTTCATTTTTCTTCACTTTGCCCTTGTGATTAGTGTTTGCCAAGTGCAGGGCTTAGTGCTGATGCTATTACTGCAGCCTTTTGAAGCATTTTTCAAGTACTTGTCACTTGAGCACATAAATGCTGAAGTTGTGTTGAGAATTGTTGCGTGCTATGTTCAAAGCAGAGCCAGTCTGACAGGTTATTCTTTCCAGAAGAGGCTCCTCATATGGAGAGGAAAATGACCTTGACAGCACTTTCTTAATCAGAGTCTGAAAGGTAGCAAAAGACAATTTTAGCTTCTTAACACTTCAAAAGAAAGATCTGGATTTCGTTTTATTGCCCTGAAGAATAACCTGACTCTTCATCTCCCCCTTTTGGACATTTCCCCCTGTCCAACTTATTTCTAAACTGTAACACAGACCTCCACAGTGTACTTGTGAGCATAAGGAGAACTGATCAACACCTACTTTGTCTCCCTTTTCTTTTCTGGCTGTTTTCAAGTATTATCCACACATGAATCTTCTCATGAGAAGCGTGGAAAGGTATTTGAAAATCTGCAGAGAAGAAACAAATATGCAGAAATTAAATTACATCTCCAAGGTTACAAAGTCATAGAACTGAGATTAATATTTCGATTTTTTTATCTTGGCTTTTTTTTTTTTTATTATTGAGTTCCCATGATGAATTCTGGAGGACAGAGAACATAAATTTAATGTAGTCAAGCTGTCCTTGCACATAGAATAATTGGTCTGAATTGGATAAGCTGCCAGGGATTTAAAACTTGACAGCTTAATTAGTTATGACAATGAAATGATAAACATGAAAGTGATCTTTACCTAGAGGTAACAAAGGAAGACTGTGGATGTGCAAAGTATTTGCTCAAAGCAGTTGAACACAAAGATTGCTCTGTATCTATCATTTATTAGGTGTTTCCTAACAATGATTTATTTCAGAGAGAAGGTAAAATATATTTTCAAAAGGGACTCTTAAGAATATGTAGCATAGAATCTTTTCAGCTGTTTGCTGTCTTTGTGTTGAAATTTTCATTTAACTTTATCTAATTTTTTTACATGTATTTTCTAGCAGCTTCACTAAATTTTAAATGCAAAGCTTATGTAAATACTATACATAAGACAGCAGTAAATAGTGGCAGCAAGTTCTCTCCTATGTGGTTGCTTTTAAAGAACACTGTAAAATGGTCTGTATAAATTTAGAATGGAATTTCTCTGTTGAATAGAAGTATACAGAGTGTAAGACACTCCAGGGATTATCAAACAAATCTGATGTGCAACATATGGTTCACAGATTAAAAGGTTACTATTCTGCACTGTAGAGAATCTAGGTCTATTACATTAGCCTTTAGCTCTGTATTACATCAGTCTTTGCTCTGCTTTATCTAGCTGTAACAGTTTTATGTGGTGTTTAATTGCTCCGTTTTGTATTGAAGAGAAGAGCAATGTGTTTGTCCCTTTCTACAGGTAGTGCATTGACAGCACCTTGCTTTGCTGCCATTGTGCAGGCTATGCTGAAACATTTCTCACAGCACATTAGAAATGTATTGTAACCCTCTGCTAGAGTTTTGTTTCGTAGCTGCTTTAATGATAATTGTTCTTTCCAGTTATGAATGGCAACTGGTGCAGATGTCACCAACTTCACAGCACTGGCAAAATGTTTTTGTACTCACGTAACAAATAAGAAAGTGCAAGCTAAAAGCTAAATCCTTGGAGGAGTGAGTAAATTCAGTTTTCTCAGGTAAAATTGCTGAAAGAAGCTCAGCTTCTGCAAGTGGTTCTCTAGTGGTACTAAAAGCTTGTTCTGGGTCTTTACAGCTGATATATTTTTCTATTAAGGGTTTTGGACTGGGAATTATAGTCCGGTCTCACCTCTGCTGTAAGCAGAGCATCTCTACAAAGCATAGTCAGGGCACAGAGTGAAGCAGCATGGGTAGGAAGAGGTCTAATGGAATTCTTGGGTTAGAGCATCAAAAATTGAGACTGATGCTTTGTTTTTTGGCAGAAAAGGAGAAATGCATAGTTGGGATGCTTGCAGATTCATTTTTAGTAAATGAGAGGGAAAGAATGAGGCTATTCTGACAAGTTTTACTGTTGAAACTGAAGAGGAAATTTCAAAAGCATCATCCAAATGCTGCATTCAGGTAGATTAATCATTCAGACATCAGAAATTAAATCCTTTGAGTTTTTTGTCATTTATATACTATGTTAACATAAATCCTATGTTTTTACCCATCCTGGACATGAAATGAAAAAAATCTGTCTGCATTGGTGATTCCACCATAAGAAATTTTTTGGGTCTGCTGTGATTTTTTCCTTTCTCTGCTAGAACAGATGGGACAAAGGAAAACACAAAAAATTGTGTAATACAAGCAGACACTGCTGAATTAATATTCACACTGCACACGTTCAAGTTTGCTGTGCAATTGCATTTGTTTTTTAAGCAAGGCGAATATGCAGGTCTGTTGAGATCTAGATGATGTGCAGTGTATGTCTTAAATATATCACTAGGGTAATATTTGATTATATGAATATTAAAATCTGAGACTGGATTTAGAAATTTCAATTAAAGCACCACAAGTGAGTGGCATGGATTTGAAAGACACTGAATACCTGCCATTTCTTAGAATTTGGATCCAGAAAAAATCTAAAAATATTAATTTCTGACTACAGATTTAGAATGGTAAGTTGAGGTCGTCGAAATAGGATGTTTTTGCCAAAACCTGTACTCCTGAAAAGGATCTCATCTGCCACCACAAATACAAGCTCAGATGGAGTAACTCCAGAATGACTCTTTTGGGTTGGTTTTGTAAACAGTCCTGAGATTACTTTACTTTTGGTTATATGGGTACATCTGTGCATTTAAGTCCAGAGAAGACTTTTGTGCCAGTTATTTCCCAGAAACTTTTTTTTTTTTTTTTACAAAGGACATATGCTTAAAACTGTTACTAGTAAGGGCATTGTGCCCAGTAGTGACTGCAGCTACAGTGTACTCATGTGCACATATGCATGCTGCTATTCCTCATTGCTCATCGTGGAGTTTTCCCTGAATGAATGTGGGATTGGTGCCAATAGGTTTTTAAGTGATTTTCTCTCTGTGTGTTTCTGGTGCTGTAACGGGCTACTTAAGAATGAGATGAAAGTGTACATTTAATGTAACGTTGATAAAGAAGGCTTCTACCATGTATTCCAACATCCAGTGTATGTGCTGGGGTCATCACAGGGACTTTGGGTGCTCTTCCAGCAGCCATGCCAGAGGCTGCTGTGGCTGCGTTGCTCTGTTTGTTCTTCTATCCTGCCCCATGAACGAGGGCCCTTCCCAGCCTCACCTTGCAGAAGAGTTCTTTCTCACTGAGTCTTTAACTGTTGGCTTTCTCAACTCTCCTGCCCTTTGTCCGACCCTGTGTCCCTAGCAATAGGGTCTGAGACTGGTTATATTTTTTCCATTTATTTTCTATTCAGAAGGACAGTTTATCATCTCAGTAGCTTTACTTGTGGTTAAATTACTTTTATCTGCTGTGCATCTTCTTGCCTTTCCAGAAGTGTAGCCTATTCTCTGGCCTTTTAAGCTGTGCAAGCAAATAATTTTTAATGCAATGTCTTCTAATTAAAATTGAAAAGCACAGAATCCTAGAATGGTTTGGGCTGGAAGGGACCATAAAGACCACCCAGTTTCAGCCCTCTGCCATGGGCAGGGACACCTTCCACTAGACCAGGTTGCTCAAAGCCCCACCCAACCTGGCCTTGACCGCTTTCAGGGATGGGGTGTCCACAACTTCTCTGAGCAACTGTTCCAGTGCCACACCACCCTCACAGGAAGGAATTTAATCCTAATATCTAATCTAAACCTACCTTTCGGGATCTCATTTGTCTAAGTATGTTGATGTTGGCTCCTGGCTCTTGTGAGACTTTTTTTTTTTTTTTTTTTTAGTGCTATGTACATTCTGCAGGTCTA
Source organism: Anomalospiza imberbis (assembly GCF_031753505.1). Classification (NCBI taxonomy): domain Eukaryota; kingdom Metazoa; phylum Chordata; class Aves; order Passeriformes; family Viduidae; genus Anomalospiza; species Anomalospiza imberbis. Next base: position 14,497,298 of record NC_089685.1, read on the forward strand.
TTGATATTAATGAGGACTGATTTCATTTTTTGGGATCCCAGAGAACTTTCAGCAGGCATTAGAATACCCTGGAATATTAAACCTAATTTAAATTTAACTGAAATTGTCAGAATAAATGAATAATTGAACAAGGTATGTTTTGTGAAACACCTGGGGGATTTTCTTTCCCTGCTTTTATACTCAGTAATTTGCAGACAGCACTTATCTGCATTGAGACTCTGGAATGTCATTATTCTGCTGCAGGTAGGTACTGGTGGATAGCTGTGAATAGTCATTCTTCTTCCTCCTCTTTCCCAAAAGCCCCAGTGGTCTCCATTTATAAAACAGGGATGACAGTGGTGATTTTCTTTCATAAAGGTTCTGATGAAGAGTTAGGCACTCATATACTGAGTAAAGGCACTAAAGACAAGGTGGAAAAGTTGATATTACTTTGCTTTTTGTTGCAGTGCAAAACATACAAGTGCTGTGGACTCCAACCTATTTTTACTGTGCTGGAAACTGATCTCTGTTTTAGGAAGAGGAGTATGATAAAGACTTGTTCCTTCCAGTGCTTTCATTTAATCTTCAGCTCTGCCTATTACTTTTCAGTTTACCTCTTCAATAAATTCAACTTACCTCTTCAATGGATTTTAACTGCAGAGTTCTGTCTAAAAAATTTACAGAACACTATTTTGCAGACTGATAGATAGTTTGGTATTTTTTTGCCTAATATTTTTTTCTTATCATAAAGATCCAGCTCTTTGTATTTTACTATTTTTCTGTTATGAAAAACAAAACAATTTCTGTCCCCTAAAGTTTCACGTGAAACCTGTGAAGGACCCACATAAGTAGGTGAAATAAGTGAGGGTGAAAAGCACACTGACTGTTGGCAAAGAGGTATCTTGTGCAGAGCAAATACGTTAAAAAAAAAAAGTATTTCTTTTTCAGTCTCACAGCAGATACTGCAACAGTATTTTCACCTGAGCCAATAGGTGTGTGACAGTACTGTGGTAACTTAAGGAAATTAATTTCTTTGTGTATCTTGGTGATCTTAATCCTGTGAAGCTTTTTAATCCCTGTCAAACACTGGTGCACTTATTTTGCTTAATAGCTATAGAGTTTAGTCTGTTTGGACACTAAAAAAAATCCTGTGTTTTCTTAATTACCATAATTACATGGTAATTTTGAAATAATTTTCATGTACCTTGTACTTGGATAACACATGCTGAATCAGGGAACCTGTTGGATGTATATAGTTATCTGTCAAGCAGTACTAAATTCTGAGTGTTTGTATTACCATAATATTGATTGTAATAAGTGGCATTCACTATGTCATTTCAGTCTGTGCTGAAAGCATTTATAACACAATACACCGTTACTGCCAATCAGGGAATTTGAAAGTTTAATTTAGTTTAAGTGTATAGTGGCAGCTCCCCAGGTTGCCTCCCAGGTACTGATTCTGAAAAATCCATTATAGACATAGAGATGATATGGCAGCCTTTTCCTTGAAAAGCTCCTTAGGTTTCTGTAAAGAGAGATTCGATTTATTCATTACTTTTGCAAGAGTTATAAATTCTGTCTAAAAAGGCTGAAATCCTGAGGCAGAAACTATGTTGGAGTGGACTTAGCATGACAGGTGGGCTGGAGCACATCTTGTGGGAGATGGGGACACTCACAGCAGTGGTGGCACCTTATCGGCAAACTGATTTTCCCTGGGAGCTACAAAGCCTGGCATGTGGGCAGCTTCTCTGCTGCTGAAGATGCTAAGCTGGGAACCCTGATGCATCCAGAGCTGTCTGTAAGATCTGCTTGAAGGGAGGAAATTATCCTTTTCTTTAAAGGAATAAAAATTCTTTAAATTCAACATTGTAGCTTTTAAAAAACCCTGACTTATTAAAAGAAAAAAGGGAGGGAAAGTATTTTTGGGTGCTTCATTTCCTTCAAAATTGTGTGTTTTCAGTATAGAGTCAAAGAATTACTCTGAAGAGGCTTGAATGTGGATATGTTTTCGGGTTTATTTTTCTTCAATGTACTGCAACTTTTGATATAACAATTCACGATATTGAATTTCTTGATAATTTTGACATCCTCAGAAATCAACTATATTAAAAATCTTTCTGTTTATATCCAACTCAGTTACTTTGTGTGGCTTTGTAATTGCATGTATTTATTTACTTTCTAAGATACAGTATTTGCTTAAAAATTTCAAGGATTCACATGTGTTTTAAATTTTCTTTACATTTTAGAAAATAAGCTAGGATTGCACAACTTTGTCACTGAAGCTGTATTCCCTGCAGTACTTGCAGTATTAGCTGTGTTTGTATAATACCACAATTTAACCTTTTCCAACCGCGTAGGTTTTTTCCCTTGTCAGGAAGAACTTGAAAAGACTGATGTTTTGTTACACTAATATACAGGCAGGGCTGCACAGACTTGTATAAAAAATGAGTGTACTAAAACACGTGAACGTGCGGAAATATATTTAGTAGTTGTAATAATGTATGTAAGTGCCCTTTTAAATTTTGGAAATTAGGTTGCTATGCTGTAATAACGATAAACATCACTGCTCAATACCCAGGCTTTGGTAGCTTAGCATTTGGATTTGCAGATTCTAAAGTTCCCTGGTTTGTTTTGCACAGAAATGAAATATGTCGTTTATTTATGGAAAAATAACAAGCTTCTATTTGAAAATCTATAACTCATGAGTGCAATAAGCAATCAGAAGGAATGACGGAGGCAAATGGTGCACATTTGTATGGATTAGGCAGCATCTACATGCTTTTATGTGATTCCTTATTCTTTGCTTTTTTTGACTGTATAGACAGTACATTATACATTGCTGCTGATGACTGGCAATTTCTGACTTCCCAGTAGAATTGGATTTTAAGAAGATTTAGACATGTTGAGTTAAATTTGGCTTCCTGAAACCTTGTGTGGTGGAAGTAAATAGGAGTTTCATAGTAGGTGTCAGCAGGCCAACACTTGACATTTGTTACTTTCCTGCCCTTATGCAGAAAAAGAAACATCTATTGGGAAATCAGAGATTGGATCATTTTGGTGGCTGAAACAGCGCAGATCTCTGTACATTTTGACAGGCAGTTAGCAATTTAATTTAGAGTGCCTTAGGACGTGAGGAAACGTTAATGTTTTGATGTCTGTCCTTCACAAATCTTCCCTCCCTAAGAATCACAGCCTGGCTGGGATCTCAAGTGTGCAGCTCTTTGACAGGAGCTGAGCCTGCCTGAGTCACTGCAGTCGCCCAGGGGTGGGCAGAAACCGAGCCTGGCTCAAAACCACGTGTAGGGACTGGGTGCTCAGTCCCAGCAGTTCACTCTGGAGGCTCTGTCGTGCTGCACCACCAGCTGGTTGTGTAGGCATTGCCTCACATGGCTGCACTGGGGAAGAGGAGCTGAGGATGGGGGCTGGGGGAATCCAAATGCCTTGTGGGTGAGGGGGTAACGTCCAGCATAGTCATGGTCAGTTACGGCTGGTGCAGTCTTAAATGGCATCTCAGCATATTACGCATCACGGGTTATTGCTGTGAAGTAAAAAGCAGAATGTGCTTGGAACAGAGGAATGGGAACTGCTGATATTCCTGAGGCTAGCACATCTGGGTGTTAAGACAACAAGGGTACATAAAGCAAGCTACATATTGACCGGAGACAAAAAAAAAGAAGCTTTGACATTCCTGATGGTTATTCCTGTGTGATAGCCTGTTGACTGCAAGGTGTTCGAGGGCTGGAGTATTCAGTATTTCAGTCAGAATAAATTAATAGAAGCTGAAAAGTGCTTCTACGGCATCAACAAAAGTACTCGTGTTTCCTTGGGCGTTTTTTTAGCTCTCCCTGACAACATGGGCACAATGTCTGTGTTCATTTGATTGCTGTGAAAAATGGTAGAAGGCTTCCTCTCTCCTCCCTTTTCATTTTTCTCAGTTCAATTTTTTATGAGTTATTGTTTGTGTGGAACAATTGATTCCGTTTAGAAAGCAGTAGAACATTCTGTCAAATGCTCCTGTTGGGTGCAGATTCACATCCCTGCAGTGTGGTGCTAAGGCATTTCAAAACAATCATTTTTTGGTTAAGACAAAAGCAATGCCATATAGAGGGTTTTGTGCTCTTCAGTGGCACTGAAATGAGACTGCAAAATCTAAATCCAAGAGGATGCAAGTGTCACTTGCAGCATGTTGGATGCCGTAGATTAGTTCTGTATGACCTTTAAGAAGACTGAAAATCTATTTGATTTTGAGCTGTCTTTCCCTAGACAATATACAGACTGCTAAAATCCCAAAAAGAACATAAAGCAATGGATGAATATGAAAGGCAGATTAATTTAAATTAAAAATGCAAACCCTGTTTCTAGCAGAATATGATTGACCATTGAAAATATAAACAGCCAAGAGAATGGCAGTTCATCTCTTGACATCCTCCAGTCAAAACTTTAGTCAGGTGCAAGTTATGCCTTGGTTATGCTTGATTCCCCAGGGTGATTGTGTGTCAGTCTTTAACTGCATTATGCAAGAGGTCACACTTGATATTTGTTATCATCTTTTTCAAATTCAATCAGAAACTATAACATGAGCCTAATTGAAATAAATGGCATTCTTATTTGTTTCTCCCTCCCTTCACAGGTACTACAGTGCTACCATTTTGCAGATGTCAGGAGTGGAAGATGACAGGCTTGCAATCTGGCTGGCTGCACTGACAGCATTTATAAACTTTATTTTTACTCTTGTGGGAGTCTGGCTTGTTGAAAGAATGGGTCGCCGGAAACTTACGCTTGGTAGCTTAACAGGTGAGTGTTTCATTAGTGTATTATATTTTCCTCATTATTATTAATTAAAGGAAAATAAAATTTCAAGTACATTTTTTCCAAAGTAGTCCTCTTTAAAATTACAGTGTTGATGCCATCTTCTCTCTGAAATCATACAGGTTTTCAAGTCTATTAGTAAAATATCACAACTAGAGGCTAATTTAAAAGTGACAGATGATTATTTTTTCAGGTGCTTTTCTTCTTGAAGCCATGTTTGACAATGTTTTCATTTAGCCTTTTTTTCCAGTTTAAGGAATCAAATGCCTGGAACATGACAGGTGGTTAGTTTTTAAATCTCATATATAATTTTGGGCTTATTAATTGGAATTCAGAGCCATCTGATGAGGGTGTACCAGAGAAAGCATATTGCATAGCCATTGCAGCACTTTGTACAAAGTAATGCAGTTCTCTGCATAGTTACCTCAGAGTCACTACAGTAAATACCTTACATACATTAATGTGATTTTCATTCACCTCCTGTATGAGATACGCAAAGACAGAATTCTGGGGTTTTTTTTTTTTTGTCCAAATACTCAAACACCATAACTCATCACATAGTCTTTTCTTGAAAGCAGGGAAAGGCAGAGCAAGCAGCCTTCCTATGTTCAGTGTGTCCTGTTGTTAGGATGGTAATTCCCTGCTTGTTCTTGCCTTATGTGCTTGTTTTTGCTGAAGTGATCTGTGACCAAAACTTGCCTCTGGCTGAATGTCTGGAAGGTTCAGATGTTTCCAAGAACAGAGTTTTGTAGAGAGGAACTGTTCCTGCTCCTCTTGAAATAGTGTTCACAAGTGTTTAGCTGTAAAGGTTTAATGTCTTCATATTTTATTCTGCTGTTGCTGTCAAGGATCCAAATTTCTAGTTAGTGCAACACAGCAGAGGGACACCAGCTGCCATGTCACTGGATGTGCAATTCCCAGCTCTCAGCTGAGTTTATCTACACTTGAGTATTTGAATGTGTTTATATAGGCAAAGCAGCAACACCACAGTGACAAGAGTTGTTTGGTACAGAGTTATGCAAAGCACGTTTCTCACATTTTAAAGATATGAAACAAAATCTCAAATTTCTACTTTTAGTCTGTTCCACATCAGTTCCAATACATCTCCCCTGTGTGTCCTTCCGTGCCTCCAGACTGTCTGTTGTTCTTTTGTGGTGTGGATCTCTCCAGGCTGCTGATTCTTGGGTGCTGCCTCTCCTTTAATGCCTATTGAAACAGAGTATTGATTGATTGATTTTTTATTTGGCCCTATTAATTTCATATGTCTGGCCAGCCCCCCGCCAAGAGTTTATTGCTTATCTGGACCCAGCTGTATAGCTGTGGTAACCAACATGGACTTTTCATATTATCAGAGCTTTTTGCTTTATGGCTCTCCTTAACATATTCACAGGTTGTACTTCTGAAATGTAGATATAAATGTCTCTTACAAAGCATATTAGTTATGGATCAGAAGAGGATATAGCAATAAGACACAGAATTAACAATGGAGCATAATGCATTTAAAGATTTGTTAATGATGTTTGCACACAAAGTAATTGTTTAGTAAAAATGGTCTTTTTTTTGTGGCTGGTTGCTGGCTGCCTGTCTGCAGTGTCACTTGAGCCAAGCTCTAATGCTTGCTGTGGTTTTATCCCACAGTCCCTCCTTAAGGATAATACAAATAATGACAGTCAGGAAATCATACATCATCCCTCTGTACTAGTTAGAATTTTGTCATGCAACATTTGATCTAGGTAGTGGTGGATATGATGTGTTTTCCTTAGCAAAAGGGCGGTGTAATAGAGTGATGATTACTAAATCTACTGATGGATTTGTTTTCCATATTGAGTTTTCTCACGGGGTAAACATATCTTTCTGCTCTACTTCGGTTTGCATTTCTAAGGACATTACAATTTACACTGAGTTATTACTGGCAGCTTCTCTGGTCTTTGGGGAAGCCAGGTATGCCCCAGTCTCCTATTGCATAAAATGAAAACAAAATTACTGCTTTTGCCTGCTGCTGCTGCAAGGATGAGGGGCTTTGTTTTTTTTTAATAAAGGCTAATTGATTAGATGTTTATTAGATAAAAAACTACAAGTATAATCAGAGAGTAACATTAATACTTTGATTAAAAGCCAATATACTATAATTTAATTTTGTAATCTTGTGCAACTTTTCCTTCTTTCTGAAAACATTTGGCAGAGATGTTTTAGATTTCATTAAGTATGTCTTAATCATTCTCAAAATATTAGAATCTTTTGAAAAATTGAACCTTCCAGATAACATTATGAAAAATTGTAGTAAATTTCTGAAAAAAATCCCACTGTTTTATTTCTCTTTACTACAATCACTGATTTGTCTCAGTTTCCTGTCCATTTTATATCTTTATTTTATCTGTATAATTTCTTTATCTTTCTTCTGCTCTTTTTCTTTAGTTCATTTCTTTCTTTAAAGCTGTTAGTTCGAAAACATGCAGGAACTCTGACAAGTATATTATTAATTTTATTTGTGTTTTCTCCTTTTCATTCAGAAATTTTCAATTTGAAAGGTACTTGGCCATTGTACAGTTTGTATCTCTTTTTGTAACAGAGGGTATCTAAAATATCTTCAGGATTTTTTCTTTTTCCCACCTGAGCTAATGATGTACTGTGATTGGTTTTGTTCATCATAGAAAAACATCCACAGCATGAAAACATATCAGACTTCATTTGCCAAGTTTACATATTCAGTACTTTTCCAAAGAAACAAGATACTTACAGAGATACTGGAAGTGAGTGTTAGTGTATTTAGTTAACTTAAAAGACAGCATATTTAGAATGAATATAAGTAAGATAATAGACCCTGTCTAAATATATTTGCTGTCTGGTTTATGGCATTTTGAAAATACAGGACATCTAGTGCAATATCCAGCCTGCCCTGAAAACTGAGATTATTAGTGTACCTACCAGCCATAGCTAGAAGAGAGCCAAGTATGGAATATCTATTGGAAGGTGCTTTCTGCACATATAGTCTGTGACTGAGTTTAAGCTCTTAGCTGCCTCAGTTCAGGTCAATGTGTGGTCCAGCCATTCCTACCTGTTGGCTGTGGCTGCTGCACAGGCATATTCACAGATAACATTATTACAGAAATTTCGGTACTTCAGATATTATTTTTATCTCTGAGAAAGGTTTTCACATACTTTGGTGTGTTTTTTCACACACTTTTTTTCACATACTTCTGGTGTGTTTGCCAGCTAGGAAACTTTTATGCAACACAGATCTCAATGTGTCATCAAGAGGTAAAGTTTCATAAGTCTGAGTTTGAGGCAGTTGCAGTAGTATCATGAGTAGTGAGGTTTATCAATTCCCATTAAAATGATACAGTATATTGTGTGTGTGTGGCAAATAAGGTAGGAAAACTATGAATTATGTTTCAGAAATGGCCTGTTGCACAAAGTGTAAACTTTTTTGATCATCTTCCTCTTGTCATTTTGTCTAGCTTGTGCACAAGGTATTTGTTGGGGAAAACAGAAGCAAAAGGATGGAAGGGGACTTTTTCCCAGCAGATGTTATGTGTGCTCTTTGAAACAAGATATGTTGCACTTTTTGATGATGATCTTATGAAAAGTCGAATTTCTCTAGTTTCACAAAGGGAAGTAGAGTTAATGAAAAAGCTGATGCTACTTTCTGTTTTACAGAAAAGCCTGCAAGTCTGGGTGTGAGAATGGAGAAAAGTATGGTGATTTCAAAGCCACTAATAAATTGCACCTTTACAACATTATTTTCAACACCAAAAGTAATAATACCTGTTCATTCAAGCAGTCATCGCAGATTAAAAGAGTCTCAACCTACTAATTTGATATCTGGACATGAGAGCTGGTGCACTTGACTTTAATATCGAACCTAATTTAGGATGTGGATGTAGCAAAGGGTATTTTTCTTAGGTTCTCATCACAACTCCTTAGGGAGTCCTTATGCATAGTGATGGGGTGCCTTGCTTTCCCAAGCAGAGTTCAGTTCAACAGAGAACTATTTCATGTGCTCTGGAGAAAAGTGTCACATTGTTCTTCATCTGTATTTTTAGGTACTGCTGTAGCACTCATTATCCTAGCTTCGGGATTTTTGCTATCAGCTCAGGTCTCGCCAAGAATCACAGTTAATCCAACAGATCCTTCACATCAAAACTCTACCTGCACAAAATACAGGTGAGATTTCATGGTCATTCATCCAATCTTCTTGAAGATTGTTTCCAGTTAATTTTTACAACCTAGTGTGAGTAACAGACAGTTATTCACAAAGCCTACTACAAAGAACTAAACCAGACACCTAAATTTAAAATCCTAACTTCCCTCTGTAGAGAAAATTAGACTTTTTGATTAAATTCTCTGAGTATTCCTTTAGAATTTCTTGGACTAAGTAAGGTGGTTAAATGGCAAATTCCACATGCACCTCTTCTAATATATCACACCTGCTACAAGTTACAGTGCACACAATTCCTTATATTTTATAAGGAATTTATAAAAATGCTTGCTGTTATTGCTTGCTTGTCATGTATGGCAGCTGTAAACTCTTCAAGAAGATGTGTTCGTTGCCTGTTGTTTTCCTGAGCGGGAAGAAGCAATGTTCAGATAATTGCATATCAAAAAACAATTACAATAAATGTGCAGGTTTTGACCTATTTTCCATATGCAGTCATGGTTTCAAATAACATTACTTCTGGGGGTCTAAGAATGTGTCATTTTCTATATTTTATTTTTTATTCACATGTGAGTGCTCTTATGTTCATTTAGCTGACAGACTAGAAAATTCTCTATTCAGAGAAGACTAGCTCAATGGCTGAAGAAATTTTTAATTATGTTCAAAATCTATCTTTTGGTAGTTGAAATAAATATCATGAAATGAGAGGTACACTTCTAGTTTTGTAGTGATATTGGCTAGAAATATGGTCCATGGCTTTTCTTATGCCAGAGCAAGGTCTTAGGTGAAAGACTCTGAGAATCTGAAGATTTATGGAAAACTGGGGAGGGGATGGAAGGTCTTCACTGAGTGTAAATAGTTACAAATAACCACAACACAGGATATAATGATTCCTATATTGAAAAAATATATTTTTACTTGTTTTCTACCACAGAGTCAGTTATAATTTGCAATTTTTAAGATGGGCCTGTCTACAAAATGGCAAGTAGTCTGGCTAAAAGAGGTAAAGGGGGAAGGTGCTCTTCTTTTGGAATCAGATTACATTAAAAGAAAATTAAAAGAAAAATGTGAGAAGGATTTGCCTAGTACTTCAGTTAACTATTTGGAAAGGATGTCTGGAGAGAGGAGATGCAGCCTTTCCAGAACTCATAATTCATTATTTAATAAAGCTGGATGGATAATGTAACCTGAAACCACATAAAATTTATGTACAGGAAATATGGATAGTCCTACTTTTAAAAAATGAAAAATTTTCAACAGAATTTTCATGTTCAAGTTAACCACATCCAATCAGGAAGGAAATTTTCATGGTTTTTATGGTGTGCACTTCTGGGCTAAAGCATGATTAAAGCAGATAGTTCTCATAAAGGCATGTTGTTTCATGATTTATTGGAATACTTGTAATGTGTTGTGATTTCTGTTTCTGATGTGAAGTGGGCAAAAGCAGATAAGATAAAAATTCAAGGGTTCTGGAAAAAGAGCAATAAAATAATTTAAATATTTTCATTTGAGAGTATCTTGAAACAGAAGGAACTCTCTTTGTTTGAAGATCAAAGAGAATGGAGGGGAAAATAATGAGTAATGTATGGGAAAGCTTTAGGTGCTTCTATTTTAACCTATGCTAAACTTTAGTAGGGAGACACAAAAGCCAGGAGAGCTGAAAATAATAAATGGATGCATTTGCCACAAAGCACAGAATTAGGCTACAGCACCCAGTATTTAAAAGGATGGTACAAAAAAGGTAGGGATTGATATGCCTAATAATAAATTTCACACTTGTATACCTAAAACTATATCAATTTTTATGCTTCAAAACATCACCAAACTGTGATCCAGATGGAGCCAAAAGAAGAATTCCTTCAGCATCATGAATATTAGTATTAATTATTTCTGAAGGATATGACATACAAGCATATATTTGACTTGGAAAAGGCTGTTTAAGATCTGACTGTGCCTGCTTTCTATGCACAATGACAATAAGCTGAATGAAATATAAAATACTGCTTTTGTCATGAGAAAGTAGATGGTGTTTTTGGCATTCCACTTGGGTTAGAAGAACATCAGTATAACATGCTTGGTCTTGGAAGGAAGAGGAGATGGGGACTGCAAACCAGAGAAAAGCTGAAAGCTGAGCTTTACATTGTGACTCACCTCTCTCTCCTTTTTGGCCTTGGAGGTATTCCCCACGACAGTTACAAAGTTGAATCATAAAGATTCCCAAACCTGAGGATTTGGAAGTAAAAGTCTACTCTGTATAACATCAGTCTTGCATATTTTCTTTGCTCCTTTAAGAATAATGGGTATCTTTACTGTACAGATACCCACTGTGTAGGGCTTGCTGTAGAGACAGTTACAAACAGAATAGCCAATCACAGTAAAGGGAAGTAAATTAATGGCAGTGGTCCCTTGCTCCTTAACCCATATTTTAGCTTGTTCTAGTAAAACTGCTGGTGTCTCAGGTTGCTTAGTATTCTATCTTGCAAGTCTTCAAGAGGTCTCAGAAAGTCTGGGAAAAGCAAAAGGCAGCAGGACTTCAGAAGATGAACACATAATGCCATCTCCCTGTAATATGTGCCTGCACAAATGCTGCTCGTAATTCTCTTCCTCTTATGGGGACACAGTGCTTCTCTGAGCTGAGGTAAGCTTAAAGTCTAAACCTGTTTGCAGCTTGGGCATTTCAGAGTGTGGGGCTGTTTCCTAGATACAATTTGTGTTTGTCTGTGTCAAAATGTATTTATAAGTTATGAAAACATCAGTAGAATTTATTTTGCTGGCAGAAGTTTCACTGATAACTGTGCAGAGTAAAAATGCTTTTTATGTTAGTAAATCCACTGGGTTAAAGTGTGGGTGTCCATTAAGGAGCCCTTAGAGCTACTACAAACAGTCTGTTTGCTTGTTGTTCCTTCAGATCCATATTCCTCTGCACAGACTAATTCCTGTGCTAGAATAACAATGAAGATAGAAGGACTAGCAGATAAAGAGCACAGTCATTGTCCTGATTCAAAAAATCACATAGGGCTTGAGTACTGTGTTCTCAAAGAACTGTGCCATGCAAATGGAGTTACAAGGCACCTGTACATGATTGCAGAAAACAAACCAGTTAAGATATGCTGTGCATAAAATAAATCAAATAAAGTATTTTCATTTGGTCTAGAAATGTACTATATTATAGTTGAACAGCCAGAAAATAATTCATTAATCTGTGAAAAAAAAATGAATCATGGAAATACCTCAAATTCAGCAGAGCACTCCAAACACTGTAGTTTGTTTTGCCTGCTTACAGGTGGAAGTGGGTGTGTATCTCACTGAGGAGAGGCAGGGTTAATGCTCCTCTCTGCTCCATCCATTAATCAAATTTCGTTTTCACACTCATCTGTATAAGATTGTGTAGATATTTGCAGTGTGACCACCTGTTTTATTTGATCCTAATCTCCTCAGCAGCTGTGACTGTACTTATCATCAAGGCCATAGAAATCTCAAAGGTAAATTTAAGAATACAAAGCAGCACCATTCCAAAATTTGTCACCTTAAAAGTGAAAAGATGAACTATCCATTCCTGTGATTATTTCGACTACCAAAACTCTATAAACGTTCCCATATTTACTGGGAACTTGCCTGATTTTGGTAGGAGGTTTAGGTTAGGGCATGTGTATTAGCTACCCTCCCACCTTTTCCCAATCTTTAAAGAATCAGTGCTGTGACTGTTTGGGACATTGAGCCATTTCTGTAAAATGACTTAGTCCTGCTGCCCTGGATTCTTGCTTGTTTTGTCTCTATTCATGTCTTTCTCTGCACTTCTTGAAACTTGGTCTGCTCTAGAAGACATAATGCAAACCTGTTCTGCCTAAGCAATACAGTTACTTTATGAAAATGGTAAATATTGTGTTAAGCTTAGGTCAGCCCTCATATCTTAGGGAAATGATACCTGTGCACACAAAGTTTCTCGGAATCCTTCCTGAAGAGATTGTCTTCAGGCTGATTAAAATAATACAGGCAGTGCCAGCTGTGCTGTGCACACAAGGACTCTGTTGTTCATTTTTGAATTAGTCACCCTCACATGGTTCATGATCCTTTGTACAAATACACACCACCGAGATGAAGGCAACAATATTTATAGTACTCCAACATAGCCATTTAGTAAGATAGATAATGCACAGAAATATATATTTTCTTTATGAATGTAGCAGAAGTATGTAATTGTGATCAGTCCTGCAAAACTCAGCTAACCTAGTAATTGAAGCTGGTTTTATTGTATTTAATAGCCTTAGGATGCATATAGTAGGTGTATTAGGTATTGTATTTTATTTTATTGACAACTCATTGACAGTCTGATTTATCAGCAAACTAGGCATTGCTATTTTTGGTAATGTCACGGTATCATGGAACCAGTATTTGTTAAAATATGATTCTCATTTTCTCTTTCTAATGTCAAAGTGTCTGAGCTACTGGTTTTCTGATAACTGAGAATTGCAATAATAAATATAGTAGTGTGTTTTGGCCATTGAGGTCCGAAGATTATGAATATATAAAGAGATAAACAGGTCTGAGAATGCTTTTGCCAGCTCTTTTAAGTATAGTTAAAATTCTAATAGTTTATGTTGCAGAACTGTGAAATGACCTCAACATAGTCTTGAAATTTATTAAGTAAATAATATAGTGATACATTGCTTGGTAATGATTTTCCCTGCGCTGGCATGTTGGTCCTATCAATCAAAACTTGTAATTTAATTTTAAATTATGAAGGATAGGAAGGAATATGTCAGTTCATGTAGTAAGCATCTCTAAAGTAGTGAAAAACAAAAACTTCTGTCATCAATTTAAAAGATTATGATCTTTTAAAAGACAAAGATCTGAAAAGAAACTTAACTGAACTATAACGTCTGAGTGCAATGCAGTTCCTGTAAGCATTTATAAGTCTTCCACATGCTTTGACTCAAACTCTGCATTAGTGAGGAAACAAGATGTTATTCATATAGTAACCTATAAGACTTTGCTGTTTAACAAAACCCGAAACAATGCTTAGGGAATGATTTTTTTAAATCTTCCAAAGTGATGGTGTTACACTTTACAAAGTCTGCAGATTTTAGTCACACAAGAATGATTTAAATCAAGTTTGAACAGGGCTTTTATCTGATCTGCCTGGAAGCTGAAAATACAGTATCTACGTGTAGGGTCTCTTTGGAAAAATAGTTTTGAAAACAAATTATGCTACAGAGACAGCCACTCTGTCCAAAATAAAGGCATGTGTAAGTCAGTTGTTTCTTTTCTTTATTGTCAGTGTTTCTCAGTTTCAGGAATAAATCAAGAAGCTCTGTAGTTGGAGGATCTATAAACTGAGAAAAAAAGATCATCAAAGACAAGAAGCAATTGATACCTATGAGCAAGTAGACCAGGACACTTCTCATGTGATGTCAGCATTTCAGCACAGTCTGCTGCCAAGGTGCCTGTAGCAGTAGGGGGATAGCCCTGATGATCTAAGGACTAGGCAAGGTTTGTGGAGTCATTATCCTCATAGGACTATGATAGGTGAGGAGAATAGATGAACCTTCACATCCTCGCCACATCTAAAGCACAAATAGCAAACACCAAGTGGCTGAGAACAATTTCTGTGAGGCTGTATAAATTATGTTGCATAGTTGAGGAAAACTTCTTTGTGAAGAAGGCTTAAGGAATGTTTGAAGAAAGCTGATGTATTTATATGTGGCTGGCATATCAGGAAGGGTAAAGATTCAGGGCTGGTCTGGAGCTTCAGGGAGGACACCAAAAAATCATCCCGGTGGAAAAGATGGAGAAGGAGCCTGATATGAAGATGAGAAAGGGTTGATCATACTTGAACATAACTGTGATTTAGATCTGTTGGAATATCTGTGTAGTAAATTACAGAACTGCAATTTGCATCCAAGTACTGTGATTATAAATTATAGCTTTTCCTTATGGACACCACTAAATAGATACATGTGTTACCTAACAGAGTGTTGGTAGAATGTAGCAAATACACTTCTGTTGCTTGGTCTCTTATAAAAGCAGGAAAGTGCTCTTGAAGTCCAACTGGATTTTTCTCATTCTTTGTTAATCAATTAGTTTCCTGTGTCCCAGATACAACAGCTGAAAGTGGTATCTGCAGTTAGCACATATTTTAACTGCTTAAAGCATCCCCTATGTTCTTGTCCAGTTATACGTAACCTGAATTTATTGCTTCACTTCTGGAAGCAGAACAGGAACCATCAGAAGTATAAAGAAAGGGTTGATTTCATGCCTGAGGTGCAGTGAAGCCTGTGCAAACAGCAGAAGCTCTCAGGTGCAAGCATCAGGCAGTTTTAAACATGGTCCTGGTACCTAACTGAGATGAGTTTGTGTATAAAAATGAAGTAAGCCATTTGTTTAAAAATCCCTAAGATTCTTAATTGTATATCTGGCTGAAAGTATCAAAATCCTAACATGTCAACAGAGCTAATACATCTACTGCAGCATTTGTCCCAAAGTCCTTGGTTAGATTTTTTTGTTGTTGAATTCAACACCTTGGCTCTTTGGAGTCATCAGTTGCCCATGTCCCTTGGTGAGTCCAGCTGAGCAGGCCTGGCCTGAGCTGTGATACTCAGCTCAGCTGCCTTGGCCATTTTCTTCTGCTCAAGACTGGAGGCAGAGAATTGTCTTGTAGATAGAATACAAGAACAGAAGCAAGGAAAGCTTGATCCCAGCTTGTTGTTATTCTATAAAGAGATGAAAAGGAACTACACTGCCTGCTAAGGCAGGCAGAGACATGTACATAGCCAGCCTTGAGAGCAAAGAGTAACCTGAGGGTAGGATGAAAGATCCACCTGGCCTAGGATCATGCTTCCAGTGTGGCAAACAGCAAGGTGGAAATAGGAGAAAGCAGCACAGTCAAAGTGACATTCATTCCAGCCTGCAATGATTTACAGCTTATGATCTCTCTGAGTGGAATGTGCTAATCCTCAGTAGGTACTGCAAGACCTCCCTGTCCCTACTTTGAGCTTTTCCTGCCTGAGTCAGTTTTTATTGTTCCTGCAGTTCTGTGAGGAAAACCATCTTCAGGAATATGAACATTTGCATCATACAGAGCGGGAGCAGTGGGTTAAAAAAGTGCACAACAGTGGAATTTACTCTGTGGGCAAGACAGGACATGAGCAAAATGTCTTGCATATAGTATCTCAGGTTGGAAGGGACCCATAAGGATCAGGTCCAACTTCCATGTAACAGATCAATCAGATTTTCCCATATAATGTCTTCTTCAAGCTGATTCTGCAGCATATACTTAGTGTGAATGATGGATCTGAAAGAAATGGAAAGAGTCTGTCCACAAAAAAGTCTGTATTTGGGGATGTTTTGATGCTCTGAGAGGCTGTTCTGCTACTCATGGAGTAGAATACTATGAAATCAGGTGCTACATTCTGTACAGCTACACAGTCCAGAATTCATTATCAGGTTCAGTTTGCATTTCTGTAGCTGGACAATAGGAACATACTGATGCATTTTGTAATTGGATAAGAGAATACGGAGAGTAAAGTTTAAAGTTCTTTAAAATGTGGCAAAAAATGAAAATTGATGAAATTTTTGAATTGAGGTTCAGCTTGAAAAAGTCAAAATAGTGTGAGAAAAAGAGAAATGGTACTTGCAGAGCAAAGGCACTGGGCAAAGGTCTTAGTGCTAAATCACTCAACAAAAAGTGGCAAGGTAAAACTTGCAGCTCAAATTACAAGACTTCTGAGAATTGTAGGAGAGTCATTACTTACAAGGTCATTTTGCAAATTTAAAGTGCAAAATGTAATGATGAAACAAACATAAGTATGAAGTATCCTTAGTGGGGAGGGAAAAGCAGTTGCAAACCTTTCATCAGCACCTGGAGAATCACTTTGGCAGGTCAGAGATTTTATTCAATATTTTTAAAGACTGCATTAGAGCCTGGTAAACTGCACTGTTAGGAAGAAAGAAAACAGTAATTTTGGTATCAAGAAAAATGTACAGTGCTAGTCAATTAGTAATTAATCCATCTAGTGTAAAGATTCTGTGAGAGAGGATGGCATTGTGGCCTTTGTGATCAACCTCTAACCTCAAGAACAGTTAATCAGGCAGGCTGATCCAGAGCAGAGCATTCTGAAAGTTGCTGCTGCTCAGGCTGGCAAGAAATTGCTATCAAAGAGCCTCAAAACTGGTGCTGTCAGTCTTTCTGGATATCAGTTTTCCTGATATTCCTGTGAAAAATTTGTTTTCCACACAGATTCCTGTGTGGTTGGATGAAGGGGACATGTGTTGAGTGTGTTGGCAGAATCAGTGAGGAATCACA
Organism: Anomalospiza imberbis; assembly: GCF_031753505.1. Classification (NCBI taxonomy): domain Eukaryota; kingdom Metazoa; phylum Chordata; class Aves; order Passeriformes; family Viduidae; genus Anomalospiza; species Anomalospiza imberbis. The sequence continues at coordinate 14,514,544 of NC_089685.1, forward strand.
GGGTTGGGGGTATCTACTCTGCTGACAGTCCATCAGCTCCTCAGTAAACATGCTGTGATGTTTAAACAGGAGCCCAGAAATCCCATTCCATAGCAGTTCCCCATGAACTGAGAGGCTAGGCTGCTTTGTTCTGTCGAGTTCATGCCACAGACCTGCAAAGAAGCTGGGCATTTTTGGACTTCAGGAGCCTGAGAGTCCTGGTTGTTGTTATTCTGCCTCATGGCTGCGGCATCTGAAGTCTAGACACTTGCCTTCCCCTTGGGTTGCCTAGGAGCCCCGCTGGCAAGCAGGGAGTGAAACAGGCTCCTTGTAAAACCTTTCTGCTGTAGTGCTGCCTGGTTTCATCAAAATCAAATAATCTCTCTCAGGTATTTCAATCTTGAATTGTCAGTCTTGCAGACCACCAGCCTGCCTGGGAATTTGGAACTGGCTTTTCACAGATGAGATTGTTTTCAAGACACTAGCTCATAAACTTAGCACAAATATCTCAGGATAACTAGAGGAGGCATATCTCCTGTTTATAATTGGATGCAAATTTCCTTTCCTACCTAGGCATCTGAGAGTACTCTCATATAGAGCTTTCAAGGCCATAGCTGATCTCTGGTATGGATTTGAAGAATTACCAATATTTTTAAAGATTCATCCTCTGACATATATTTCAATATATATATATTGATAGGACTGATAAGGTACTTCTGAGGACAGGAATGAGCTCTGTAGAGATAGTTTCATGTCAGTAAGTATTAAATTGTTCATTTCTTTTCCTGGTATATTCTGTATCCTGTATTATTTATATCACTATGAGCATATATGTCAGAATAAGTGCTCAATTTCAAATTGTTAAAATAGTTTAGCAGATAATAATGGGGCTAGAAGGAAGATGAGCATAAACCTGAAACTACTATATATTTTGTTTCTAGAGTGAGCAGCCTCAGCACATGGTGTCTTTGATTGTTTTTAACTGCTTCTTTGAAAAAAAAAATCTTCCTCACTCATTTCATGCTGCATCTTCTGTTATCATTAGACTTAGTAACTGATAAAAGTTTCTTTATTGTGTTATGAAACAATTTTAATGTATATATATGGGATTTTGGAGGAAAAAAAACCACTGGTCTTCATCTTGGAAAAGCAATGACCATGTACCTCATCAAAGGCAACATAAAATTTTATATCAGTGATAAAATAGGGCACAGAAGAATGCTAAATGTTCTGAATAGCAACTGCCTGCTCTTAGTGTGCTGGGAGTTAGATTTGAGGTGGCTTTATGTCTTGTGTGTTAGATTTCTGTGTTTCCTCTGGCATAAATTAATCTTGTCTCAAAAATATGAAGTCAGAGTCTGATTCTGTGACTCATTATATAGGATGACAGGAAACCCTAGCCCAAACATAAAGGGTTTAGAAAGAGCTGTTATTTGACTGTTCAATCTGAAAGACAAGCTTCAGAAAAAGACTTGGAAAATAAAATTTTAAGTTATTTAAATTGTTAGGAGTAACTCTGTATAACCGCTGACATTTGGCAAAACATGAAATCCAGCAGCCTTTATTATGTTGAATGCCAACAGGAAGACCAGTTGGATTTGATGGTGTTAAAGGTCCTTTCCAACCTAAATTATTCTACAATATCCAATAAAGCCAGAGGATCAGCTGAACCAGCAGCCATGTAGACAGACACTGGAATCAATTCTCAAATCTCTCAAATTTTTTTTTCTGGATGGGAGGTAGGAATAAATAAGATACCTTGTGCTTCCCACTCGACTGGTTACTGATACCAGCACTACACGAGGTTATGTGGAGTTACCCAGCAGGATGGAACAGACAGGGCAAATTCAGCCCTGCTGTTCATCTCTGCATTGATTCTTGTGCAGGCACCGAGGGAAACCAGAACGTGTCCGGTCCCTGTCCTGTCCTCTGCTGGTAACACCATAAAGATGACACTAATCATTGTGTCTTTTTGGAAATTCTTGTTGCTTACAGGCACTTTGATAACATCATTTCAGTAGAAAATGTTCTATAGTTTGAAAATCATATGTCACAATCCTGTTTGATATAATGAGATTTTTTTCAATATAAGAAAATATTTTTATTTTATACATTTTTTGTACTATTATTGCATACTTGAATACATTTGTGATTTATAAAAATGTTTTCATTCACATACAGTCTTCTGTTCCTCTAAACTCTTGGTTACTGTCCATTGATGTACTAATATTAATGTAACAAAATGCAACTGAGTCTCACTACTGTAATAGTGGTATTGTCATTGCCTTTGAAAATTGCTAATTGCAGAATTACAATTTTTTCTCAATTATCTTTGCAAGAGAAGAAATGTTTACTACAGTTAGATAAAATGATTGACTTTTATCTGAAAGTTTTGTTTCATCTCCAATGTAAAAATATTTTCTGCAGTCTATCTCTCAAGAGCAGATTTAATGCAGCTTTCCTAATTAAAAAAAACCCCAAATTGTTTAGACTGGAATTTGACCAATCTCTTAAGCAGATGAAGGTGTGTTTAAAATAGATTTATATTCTAAATGTGCACAACATAGAAATTCTGCAGTAATTTAATAATTTAGAAAAACACAACAGCAAAGAGCACACTTTTCTGAAAATTGGGAGAAATAGGAAAATTTTCTTAACACAGCCCTTTTTTTGCCATCTGCCATGTGAGTTGACCTTATAATTCTTTTAGAAACATTATAATACAAAGAGTTTGAATAACTATATTTTAAGCATATACTTTCAGACTTTTTATATCCATATAATCTACTTTACTGTTTTAGTTTCTTGAGACTTTGTTATACAGTTACTTCTACTTTTTCTCATTATGATTAAGTAGTTTAAGCAAGTTATCCCTTAATTCACAAAGTCCTTCTTACACACTCAGAAAATATTATTTCCTTGATTTTGTTGTTACAGGAGTTAAAGCTACTTTGGTCACCTTAATTATATGTTTCCAGATGTTGTATTTCAAAGTTGAATTTTATTTTCAAATTTCCAGGCTTACTCTATGTTTTACAGTAGCTAATTCTTTCTAGTTTTTGCCGCCTAAAGTTATCCCTTAGATAGATCAGGGACTTTGCTGGTGAAAATGTGTGTCTGAATCTAAAATGGCTTGCAGGGAAGATAATACCTGTATAGTTTAATCACAGGAGCAATGAGTGAATGTTTGCAAGGCTTTGTGCCAGCAGCTTTCAGCTGACTTGCACTGCATGGGGAGCTTTGGAATGCCATTGCAGCTCACATACCTACATCCCCATCAGTCAGATTTTAGAGACAGATTTGAGAATGACTCCTCAGTGAAGTGCCTGTAGGGCCATTGGTGTCTAGGCTGCCAGTAGAGTCAGTGGGGATGTGGTCAGTGCAGCCAAGGGTATCTAGAGAACAGTTTTGCTGTCTAGTCCCTTGAGCAACTAACACAATGGTATTGAGGAAACTTTGCCTGAATGTTAGCATCTCGTGCTTATTGAGACTCCCAAGAAAATCAGAGACATCTGTACAGAGCTGGCAAGTGGGATGCATGGAAATGATCTGCAAGAGCACTGCACACTCTGCAGTTACAGGCAAGGGGCAGATGGGATATTTTTGGACACTAGATGCCTGTATGTGAATTGCCTCCACTGACATAATGACTCCTTCCATCAAATGTAGTGGAAATTCAGGAGTTTGCTCATGGAGACATGTGGTATTGTGATCTGTGACTGACTCACATCCATCGATGCCCCCAATTCTAGCTTGGCTATTAGGTGTGGTGTATGATAGGACAGAGGGGAATGGCTTCAAACTGAAATAGAGTGTTTAGATTAGACATTAGGAAGAAACCTTTTTATTGTGAGGGTGGTAAGTCACTGAAGCAGTTGCCCAGAGAACTTTTGGATTACTCATCTCTGGAACTATTCAAGGTCAGGTTGGATCGGGCTCTGAGCAACCTGGTCTAGTAAAAGGTGTCCCAGCCCATGGCAGGGGGCATTGGAACTCGGTGATCTTTAAGGTCCCTTCCATCTCAAACCATTCCATGATTCTATGATGATTCTTTTTCTTCAACTCCAGTCTGTCTCTTTTCAATTAAAATGTATTCTATGAATGAATTCTCCTACATCCTGATCAGGTATCACAGGGTAGATGCAGATGGGCTACCAAAATGTGTTACAGAAGAGGCTGAAGCAATATGTGATGCTTTTTGGAGAACTTATTGGTCTTGTCTCCAACACTGAAAACTTAGCTATGTGCATTCCTATACTTGGCATTGTGCATTCCTACTTAGTAGGAGATGCTGTTGGTTTTTACATCCACTAATAAATGAAGCGCTGCTTAAGTATTTATTTTTTTCTCTTTCAGTTATTGCAATGGATGTATGTTAGATCCAGACTGTGGTCTCTGCTACAAATTGAATAAATCAAGTGTTGTTGAGTCTTCGTGCATTCCTGTTGATAAAGATTCTACAATGAAAGCAGCTTGGGGCAGGTATGTCACTTGTCAAGATTTTTTAGCCTTGTGCTCTACAGAGAGTGTATTTTATGCTATTGAGAACCATTTTGCTTTTACAAAAAGTGTTAAATTCTTAAGATGTTTGGGAAGAAGAAAATAATTTGGCATTGTCAAAAATGGGTGATTACTTCCTAACAATAAATAAAAGCCTTGACCCTGATGTGTGCAGCCCTTTTGGTGTAGTCCGTCACTTAGGAAGCATGGCAAAAGTATACTAGAAATGAGGAAAATTACCTTTCCTTAATGCATTTGATTCATTTGAAGTGGCACATTCCCTAGTTATATACTTAAAGCCCTCTGAATTAATTTTCTTTTTAAATGCATTAATTAAGCCACACCTAATATTGGCCTACTAAAGAAACAATTAACTCAGCTGAATAAACTAAAATTAGCAAAATCTGAAAAGTTCAAATTGTCAAAAGAATGGGGTTTGGCCATAGATTTCTGTGATTCTGTGCCTGAAAGGGGTGTCATGCCATACCTTGCACTTGAGTGTAAAAACATGTGCATTCATAGGCACATCTGCAAAATATATCCCACCTCTTTCTTGATCAGCTCAAAAACTTCCTGTGAAGTCACAGCAACCTTCAAGTTTTCTGAAGTACTGACTATTCCTAAGGAATAGCTTTGTGAGTTGGAACATTGTCTTGTAGAGGCTTTAGGAATACTTTGGTAATGATTAGGGCTTGGATTAGGGTTTAGAATGGTTCAGAGGCACGAAGGAATTATGTAATTACTTCTGAGAAAACCACCTCGGCATAATTCATCTCAGCCACCCACACACCATGAACATACTTAGGGAATAGGCAAAGGTTTGTGTGGTGGTTTGGGCCTTTTTATTTTTTAATTAACTTTCATACCGATTTCTCAGAATTTAAACCAAACTGTCTCAAAGACACTGAGTCATATTGGACAGAGGTTGAAAAGTATGAAAATATCTACTAATAGTAGAATCATTAATTTAAAATTACTCTAAAATTGCCCTCATTTTGATTTCAGTACCATTAGGCCTAGAAATTAATTCCAGGTGCAGAAAAGAGAAGCTTATATTTTTTGTAATCCTAATTTAAAAGCGCGGTGATCATTTTGGGGTTATTGCAGTTAATAAATAACTGTGAAAATTACAAAATCTCATCTGACCTGCTTGTTCTGTGAATAACTTCAATGTCACATTATGGGACATACCTTGCATATTGCCTGATACCCTGATGTGATCTGCAGCATGTGGACTCTCATATTTGTAAGGTAACAGATGTCTCTTTGAATTCCAAGTCAACATTCATTTCCTATATGCTGTAGTTTTAAGTAGATTGTCTGTAATTAGCAGAATCACACCAGAATGCAGAAAGACATGCATGCAAACAAAAACTTGTTACGAATAGTTGATAGAAAAAATTAAACTGTATTTCATTAGCCAGTGCTATTGTTTAGCATGGTAAATGTGGGCATAAGCAATTATTTCATATTCATGATTCAGTCTCACATAGACTCTTTGCTGTACAGCCTATTGGAGCAAATTAGATAGGGAGGAATAAATATTTCGTTTTCTTATTGCAAAATGCAATCTTTACATGTGCAAGAATTCCATACCATGAGGACCCTGCTTAAAATCCTTCAGAAGGAAATGAAACAATTTTATATATGTTATATTGGTAGTCACCCCAGTGAAAGTCCTGCCTAAAAATGGAAAACCAATAAAATATCCACATTTCCTTTTCTAAACATTCATCACCATTTCTAGTGTTTATTTCATTAATTTCTCTCTTGCCTCCACCTTGTCTGTGTCATCAGGCAGTTTTCTAAAAGCTGATCCTTCAAGCTGTGCAATGTCAGGTGTCCCATTCTGTGCTTTCCAAGCCCTGTGGAAGAGGGAAGCATTTTGCCTTCTTTTCCTTCAGCTCCTTCTCTTCACAGATGCATATATTTCTGCTTACTGGCCCAGGGGAATCCCCATAGATTTTTGTTTCCAAGGGCTCACATTCACATACCACCCCCCAGCTCCATTTACTCAAATCCTGAGTCTGCTTTACAGCAAAATCAGTTCCACAAAGCCACAGGATTTCCCTGCCAAGGGAAGATTGCTGCAGGGAAAATAGCGTAGTTCCATCCTCAGCTGAGTCTCAGAGAAGCCAGAGGCATCTGCATCTCCCTGGCAGCATAGGGAGAACAAGTGCCTGAGACAAACTAACAGCACTGGTGAAGGAAATTGCAGCCCTTTCTTTCACAAAGTTACTTTGTCACGAGCTAGACATACAGGGGCTATTACTTTAAAAATGCACATGGCTTTGTCGTGATTAGAAAGTAGTATAATAATTGGAGAGATGATTTTGTGAGTTATGGAGAGCTGATAGCCATAATTATCAGCGGCCTCTTTTGTAACTCTTATATATCCTGATGGCTTCATGCATCTGATATTAGATGAATGAGTTTAAATGGCTTAAAATCTCCAGGGTTATGCTTGGCTCGTGGAAAATCTATTTTGCCATTAATTTTGCTCAGGAGAGAAGAAAGACCTGAGCTATTTGTTTGGACTTGTTGGAACTCGGATGTCTGAGCATTAGCAGAAGCAGCAGCTCTCACAATGTTGATGAAGGAGATAGAGAAACAGTTTCTCCTGGACTCAGGCTGACAGCATTTTACTGCTGCTGTGATCACATCTTGTTTATGATTTTCCTGCTGGAAAGCTGGGAGCTGCAGCCATCTGAACCCCAACTGTCCTGACATTTACTCAGGGGCTTATCTATTCCTGATGGTAACCTACCACCAAGGTGAGAGGTGCTCAGAAGCACTGACAGAGAAGGCCTTGTCATGTGTTTTTTAAAGCTCTCTGCAGCCATGCAGACTGACTTAGAAAACTTCTGTTTATGTATTTATAGCTTTGCACTGTTTTTCACTGTGGGTCCCAAGGTACTTCGATAGCACTGATGTAGTGGGCAATGCTTTGACTGTTACCATAAAATACTGTAATGCATTTTATTTCCAAGACATTTCCCCAGTGCCAGCCAGGTGGACTGGATACCTCCTCCATTGCTAATTGCATTTATTTGGTTACGATATGTTCTACATTGAGAAGTTCTGGGGAAGGGAGGGAAGAGAGCAGAGATTTCAGTCTCCTGTGGCTGCCAGCAAGGCTGTTTATATTGCTGTGGTTGTCATAGAAACCCAGGGAGACAATTAAAGCATCCACATATTTTTCAAGAAGAATATAGCATTTGGGCTCTGTTGAATGTTGGGAACTCAGTGGCTGGCAGTGGCCTTGGGGGAGAGAGAGACTGTGCAAGAATAAATCTGACCGAGTCCAAGTCAGAGCTTAAGCAGCATGGGTAATGTGCAACGGGTGTGCCTGTAAGATCATGCATGTACCACAAGCAGTAGAGATGCATTTTTCATTATTTAATCAGTTACATAAGCGTGAATGGTATTAGAATAACACGGAGAGGAGTGTCTTGCCCAGGGCACCAAGCACAGGCAGGTGCTTTGCTGCCCTTGGTATTTCTGAACCACTTAACAAAATAGCTGTTGACATACAAATCTTGCTGCCTCCAGCTTTGCCTAGGGACACATAAAAGATGGTTTTAAGACAGTGAGCAAGAATATTCTTAAATTATTTACTTTGTAGTAAAAGAAGAGCTGTATCTCTTCTTTCAGTGCTGTCTCATGGTTCTGCATTGGGACTGTGTTTTCCAAGATTTAGGGAGGTTTTGCACATAGCAGTAGCCACAGAAAGCCTTGCAGTTCTGTTCTTCATGAACATTGAATTATGAAATCCCCCATGAACTTAATAAATAAAAAGCATTATCTCACTTGTACAGATGGGGTTCCCATATGAAGCTCAGGTGGCACAACAGAGGTCATGGGCAGAGTACCTCTCTCAGCCAGGACAAAATGTAGAGGTGATCGCTTTCAAGGCTGTGCTTTCTGAACACAACCCAAAATCTAGGGGTTTCCCCCTCAATTACAATTACTCCCACAGTACTCAGAGAAATTTCTCTCTTGAAATTTCTCTTTGTGTAATTGCAATCAGTACTCCTAATGGTCAGCCAAAAATGAAGAAACTTTAAATTGCATTACTAGCCTTACAGTTGAAAGAATAACTGCAAGGGAAGGAGGTACTTACAGTGCCTTGATGTGACATTAACCTTGACACGAGTATGTTGTCAAGACGACAGCAGGCCCACAACTGAGCTGAAACACTCTCATGAGCAACTCTGAGCAATCTTCCTCTGGAGAGAATGATGTTGATTTTATACAGTAAACAATTATGAAGAAATAATAACATCATCATCAGATCAGAGACAAGCCTAGAGCCATCCTGTCCACACAATTAGCTGGCAGGTCTCCACAGTCCCCGAAGGAGAACGATTGGGAACAGAAATCTATAAAGAGAGAGGAGCTGAGTGATTTGCTGTTTTCAGCCATTTTCATTAACTTTGTTAGAAGAACATCTCCGTGCCAGGGGAGTTTAATGCTTCATGGAGAATCCTGCTTTTCTCAATATAAAGAAGCACTGCCCTCTCTAAGGACAGTCAGTGCAAAGGCCAGAGTGCAGAAGAGCTCTGTCTTTGGGAAGCTCTGTTTTCCTTCAGCCAGTGCTCTCCTGAGCATCTTCCTTCCATGTAAAATTAATGGCATGTTTACAGATGCTCAGTAATGCTGTTATGTTTCACTGTGTGCCTGTTGCTCATATCTGCTAGTTTGCTGAGGTGTTTAAATGTGTCTTGGAAGCCCATTTGGGAGAAAAGTGGGTTTGAATTGGCTGTGCACTGAGAGGAAGCGGGTCAGGCAGGCAGTCAAACCCTCTTTCCCAGCTTCAAGAGTGTGCCTAATGACCTTGGCATTTGAGCCTGGATGCTAACTAGATTCCACTGGTTAGAAAAAATAAATTCATGGGAGTTCATTAGCTGGATTCTCAGACAACAGATTGAGAGTGTTCTGGGGAGCTTTATATTCATGCAGTGCTACCTGTTATCTAATGCATAGCAGATGAGACTCTTAAAATTATTAGAATACTTTTTCATGGTAAGAACATTAGATTTTTCTAAAAATACCATGGTACTTTCCCCCCTTGTAGATAAAGACAGACATGTAAGTTCATTACACTTGTTTTGCATCATCAGATACATTTGTAAAAGTCACTGTGACTGCTTGACTAATGCAAAAAGAATGTATGTGCATATTTACACATTTGAAGACTGAGAATCTGTTTTCAGTGCGTCATGGGAAGCAGCATTACAGACCTCTGCTGTTACCACAGAAAGATTAGCTCCAGAGCAATCTTTCAGGAATTAAGTACTCTGCTGTCCATGGGTAGACATGGCTTGTTTTGTCATGCAGAAAGTATTGCTAGAAGATTTTATTGCTGAAATGATTATTTGAAGCCTTTCTGCAAGGGTTTGCATTGAAAATTCATGCTTAGTAATCAGCAGTAATTAGAAAAGAAACTAGTATTTCTCTTACCAAGTAGACAGATCAACAGATGAAGATTATACATAGGATTATGGTTCTCATATTTACCATGTAAAAAATGTAGTAGAAGGAGTAAATGATTCAGGAAAGTAGCAGGATCAAGAGAATATTCACATCTGCATGTATGTTGGCAGTACTCAGAAGAGTTGTGATTATAACCAGTAGTCCTGGAGAAATCTCTTGATGGACAATATGGTAAATGTTGGTTAAATTGAAATATTCATAACTTCAGTAGGAACCAGAACATAAAACACCCCCTCTCTGCCTCAATATTGTTTAGAAAAGAAAATCAAGATATATGCAGAATTGTATTCTGAGTGTCTTCCCCGGTGCTAGTAAGTATGAAAACCTGGAGCAGCTGTGTGGCAGGGCACAATGCTATTTGTCCTGTTTGGTTAGGAGTATGGACTTCAGCACAAAAATATCTAATATGTATTAGTGAGTTGTGTGAAAACAGAAATTAAAAGAAGATCTGAAACTGATTAGAGTCTTTGTCAGGCAAAACTCCAAGGCACGAGGTCTTTCCTGGGAGGAGGTCATCAGACGTGTAATCACAGTCTAATGGTTGCATATACCAGTGTGATTTGTAAAAGGGATGTAGAAGAGGAACTTAAGAAATCTTGTATGCATATTTTAAAGCCATTTCTGCCAACTGGTAAGAGCAAAGAGAAAGAATAGAAGGGTAAAGTAATATAGAATACTGTGTCCTTAATCCTTGATGAGCCATTCTTATTGGTGATGCAGGAGTAGGTAGTAAAATAAGGGGAATTTTTATGTTCAGATCCTTTCAGCCACTCTTCCTGCTCAAATCTTTAAGACATCAGACTTTAAAATTATTTTAAAAGGAAATTATTTCATGGTGGAGCTGAAAACCATAATAAGCTCCTTTAAGGCGTATATAAAGATGGTTAAGTCTATATATGTACTGAAATATTGTAAGGGTGTAATTAAGTAATTGAGGGTGGAATTTTATTGTAACTTTAATAGAAGATAATATTGTCTTTTTTTAACTGTGTAACTTGCTAAAGAGGGAAGACATTTTTTAGCTATTGTTATAACATAATTATACCTTAATGCCTGTACAAATAAAGTACTTTGTATATTGTAGCTGCATTTTAGGTTTAAAATAGTGACCAGAGTAACACAATAATCTAACCTGAAACTGTTTACGTTTCTTTCAGATAATTACTTAGGAATTACTATTAATAGCTCTAGCACAATATTTATACTCAACTAGTGGCAAATTCTGGATGTTTGTTATGTTTGTTATGTTCTGATGTCTTGTTATGAAGTGAATGTGTTCTGACTGGGAAATGTTTAGTTTTGATACTGAAGGCAGAATTTATTTGTTGGAGACACCCAGCACAAAATAGGATTTTAAAGCAGGGCTGGTTAGTTTGAAACATTGTCTGTACATTTGTTCTCTACCCATTCCTTTTTATTGCACTTTGCTGCTAAACATGCTTCTGGATCTTACTCCAGGTTACTAGTTAAAAAGCATTCTGGTAGGGAATGCCAGCTGCTATTTGGGTTACTTGGTACAACTACTTCAGATGCTTGTAGCATTGAGGTAATTGGAATTTAAAAACAAAAGTGGCCCTTGAGCTAAGACATTATCTATCAAATGCTGGTGTCTGGAAAAAATGGTTTTTTTAATGGAAAAATGTTTGAGTCAGTGTTCTTCACTTTAAAAATGGTCCAAAGAAGAAGATGATATGGTGTTCAAAATTTAAATATACATCTGTTGAAGAAGCAAGCCTTCAGCTTTTTTCATTCATTCTCTGGTCAGCTGAAGGGGAACTGAAGGGAAAATATTCTTGCTCCCTGTTTAAGAATCACGTTTGCTTCCAGCTGACAAAGGAGATAGGAAAGCAAAGGAGAAAAAATGCCAGTGTGTACGAGAGAATTGTCAGTCTCTCATCAGTGTGCTTAGTGTATGAGGATAATTCCCGCAGCTTTTCTCTCTCCCTTATGAAATGTACATTAGAGAGTCTTTTCCTGCCCATAGGAGCCTGCTGCTAATTAGCTTCTCCAGCTGCTCATCCTTGGGACAGATTGAGAGCCCTCCGTGCCTCCCTCCTGGCACAGCCCTGCTCTGCTCATCCGAGGGCATGCCAGAGGGGCAGGGCAGAGAGGGAGCGTGCAGGGAGCTACTGCTGGCACAGAGAGGGGGATTTCCCCTTCTGCCTTGGAGCTGAGGAAAGGGAACTGACTCATATTTGGGAGCATGTGGATTTTTTTTCTGAGGGGAGAATTTCCAATAGCTGTTTTTCACATTTATTTGGTTATTGACTCTGAAGTTTGAATTTAAATAAAAATAATTTGTGAAGACTGTCTCATAAGATTACTTTAGGCTTTTACACTGTGAAATGGATTTACTAAAATTAAGTTTTCTCTGTTTGGAGGGTGGAAAATATTTTGTAAAGACCCATGTGATATAGAGGATTTTTACTGATAAAGACCATTCAACAGGGCTCAACCCAGACCTCCATACAGCAGTTTGTATCTTTAACAGCATCCCTAATCCACATCTTACATACCTTTATTCCATACTAAGTAGTTCTTCAATAATCTCAACATTGGATACAGTAAAATTTTTGTATTTTCCCTTCTTAAAAGAATGAAGTTTTTCGATTTTTTTTTTTTTAGGGGAAAATAAATCAACACATTTCTGCAGTAGGGCTGTTGAATAACTCAGTATGTTTGATAAGTTTAAGTCATAGAAATTACTGTGTGTGCTGTTTGCATGTGTGGTTCATTTTCTTGAGAATGGAGGCAGCAACATCAATCCCTCACTGGCACAAGAGGAACTGGAATTATTGATACCTTTGATTTAAAGTCATGACCTTACTTTTACTCAGCTCTTTGGTTAGTGCAGGCTAGGAAGTGGGCAGTCTGTGAGGTGGCAGGTAATACTTCTCACAGCAGCACTTTGGGCATTTCTTCCTCCTTGCAGGATGCATAGACTTCCTTTTGTCCTGTAGCTTTCCACAGCTGTCAGTTACCTTTGCATAGATAATAGTAAGGGACATGTTTAAGGTTCTGCATGATTACTGAGCTCTTCAGACCTGTGATTCAGGTGGGGTGTGTTCCCATTGAGCATATTTTCTTGGAAAAATAACTATCCTTAAAAAGCACTTCTTTATGTAAAACTCTTTTTAGATGTCAGAGGCCATGAAAGATAGATGATTACTTTGATTTCTGCTGAGTTCTTCGACTGTCACATCCCAGACTATTGAGATGCCTATAACAATGAAGACTTTGGTATGCAAAGTTCATAAATTTCATAAACCAGACATACTGAAACCACGTACTATATATGTATTTTATAAAATTCATTAGTTTAGGCATGGGTATTGCACCTGCATGTACAAATCAAAGCAGAGCAGCACTCTGTGTTAAGTGCTTGCTCTCAGAAATCAGGCATGAAATAATTATCTTGTTTTAAGTGTTCCTAGAGCCTTAGGGCTCCATTTTCAGTTACCACATTAATGATTTGCAGTGAATTTTAGGGCTGACAGCAGAGGAGTCTTCTTTGGAGAGCTCTTTTGGGTGATTTAATTCAGAGCCTCCCCGGTACAGCAGGGATGGGTGGGGATGCAGTGCTTCATTCCCCTTCTGAAACAGGTTTCTCTGAGCTTTTTAGGGCAGAGCTATTGCCACCTACTGGAATCAGGGAAAAGCTCTGCTTAAAAAATACTGTTCCATCATCTATTTAAAACAACGAATGCAAGATGTCAAGTGTTGTCTGGTTAGATTTCAGTTGTGATGGTAAACAGTTGCTGGCAGTAGTTAAAATGTAATATTTGTGTCTAAATTGCTGTTACAGAAAACGAGTGTCACAGTTCAGTACATAGATGGAAGGTTATGGTGGTCAAAATGTTATTGTTAGAACTGTTGAAATATAAACTTTATATGTATGTCAATAACTAGAAATTAAACAGAGCAGGGAAGTGCTAAAAAGGCATGCTAATGCATGTAATACTGATCTCAATTTTAAACTTCTTGTCCTTATGTGGTCTTTTGTCTCTGATTCAAGAAGAAAAGCAAATTTAGAAAGTTCCCCCCTCCCTTTTGTTTCAGTAAGAATTTCCAAAGGATTGATACTTTAGTCTCTCTTCAGTTCCCATTGAAATATGTGGTTAACTGAGGTTTTAAAGCATTAACAGTACTATGGAAAATTCTTTCTGCACAGTGCTGCTTTGGCTGGGAGGTACAGGGTCTGCTGCCTGGAATAAGCAATAAATTATCTGTAAGCCTCAGCAGTGTGCCTGCAGACACAGAGCAGACCCAGGTGTGGTTTGAGTTTGGGGTTTGGGTGGGATTTACTTTGTTTTTCTCAATTGAACTAAAAAATCTTGCCGTTCTCACTAACTTCACATACCAGGTTTCAACATGAAAGTACAGTTTTTATGGTGCCTCTGTATGTCTAAAACTTTAGGGTAGTTAAAGCTATACATTTTTTTCTCTTTATTGTTTTCTGAAGTGTTTGGAAGCACTCAGAAAAGAAAAAAAGATTGTAATATAGAACTCATTTCATTTGGAGGATGAACTTCCACTGAATTGTTCTGAGTTACCTTGATACTAAGTTACAATAACCACTTTGATTTCTTTGGTCTTTAATTACCACAGTCTTGGAAACGCTTTTGACAATTGTAACTCAAGGGATGCTTTTGACATGATGACATTCCTTTGACAATGCCACTGGCACGTGGTGGACAGCACAAACATCAATAAAGGTTACTTGTAAGTTTTAGTAGGAATAGGAAGTCTGGATGGTATTTTTTTAAATCAACTTCAGATGTCTAAAATTGTAACTTTGAGCTGTCTCGTAGTTCCTTGACTAATGGAGTAGAAAATGTTCCTTTTTTTCCTTTGCAGCTGGTCTTTGCCTCTGTTTGAGAGAATAGACTTTCTTATGCCATGCCAGCAGTTCTTGCATGCTGTTCTGTTAATATTTCTTCAGTTAATATTAATATGTTGATACTTGTTATTATTGAGCCCTACTCTTAGTCCTTCCCACCAGTATTCATTGTAGCAATCTGTCTTTATTTAGCATTCAAAAGAGGCAGCACCTGGGAGAACTGATATTTCTGCAGTGATTAGGCAGCTGGTTGATATTTCTGTTATAGCCAAAAGAACTTTGGAAATTATAATTATTAGGAAAATGAAATGTAAATTTAGGTGAAAAAACAAATGAGATTAAATATCAGGTAGATATTTATTTTATGGTAAGCCTGCATGAAATTCCAAAGAGCTGCATTTGACATCATAATCTTCAGACCAGTTTGTTTCAATAATTTTATTATTGAGTGTCAATACTGCAATCAGAGAGACTAAATGCTTTTAAATCTGGAAAGAAAAGCTAGAATTTCTCCTATCCTATTGCCCCAGTTCTGTCAGTAGTATGATTGCAGTCTGGTGCTCCATCCATAAACTCTCAAACATGTCAGAGCAGGGATGACCCAAACTTCCACCAAAATCACAGGAGCAGCAGAGCAGCTGCAGTTCAGGGAAAGACCAGGAGCACTGAGGTACAGCGAGGGGTCTGCACACAAGGGGAATTCTTACTGAGCTAGTCTGTCATGGATGTTCAATGCCAGTCTGTCTTTAACAAAAAATACAAAAATTTATAAGCATTTTTGTCCTGAAAGAGCTCCAAGTGAATGAAGCCTGCCTGCCTGTAGGCAGGAATAGTGACTACATCTGTCTGGATTTTGCAAGAAAGCCTTGGGCAGCGCAAGTTAGGTCCGGCAGCCCCCAAGGTGACTGATAGACACTTTCCAGTTAGTGCTCGTCTCTGAAATTCCCTGAAGGTTTGTCTTTCAGAAGAAATGGCCAAATCATTAGTGAGCACTCCCTCCTTTCAGAGAAGTAGGGGAAGCTGGCAATGACTGGATGAAGCCAGACTGGATGTGCATGCTCACTGCTGAAACAGATTGTTCCAAAAGGGAACTATTTCTGTATAACCACAGAAAAGCCACTAAACAATCTTTAAAGCCCACTCTGGGGTCACAGGGAGTCCACAAGTGTTTCTCAACCATGATGGCTGCCAGGAGGAAAATAATAGCTCATTCTGTTTCCAGAATGTCTTTGTGGTACCTTTTTGCTGGTTGTCATGCAGAGACAGCTTTGTGCTTATATTTAAAGTTTGTGAAATGGCATCTACTTCACAAGCAGTTAAATATTCCCAGATGTCATTTCTTACAAGAGTTTGCCATGTGCCTGTGCCCTTACTGTGGCATGAGATGTTTCTTTACAGTTTGTACTTGATTGCAGTGAACATGGTTAGATGGAGCTTTTGTGGCAGCCACCAAGGTGGTGGGAGCAGGAATTCTCATGTCCCACTGGTCACTCTGTGTGCAAGTCACATCACTGAGCCACGGCCCCATCACACACATCACATCTCCATCCAGACCTGCACATGAATACATGAGTATAGAAGTGTTGTAGCACCCAAATTGTGGGTCTTTCCCTCTACCACATCATGGAGTTTTTTCCACTCCATCTGATAGAATGCAGTGTGTTTCTTATCTTTTTTATATTACTGTCATACTAAAATATCTATTGATCATGGCAAAGGCTTCAAAATGTTGGGTAGAATCACTTCCATCATATTTACTCAAATTTCTAAACATTCTTTACTGATCTGCACCTCTAGGAAGTTTTTCAAGAGTTGATAATACCTGAAAGAAAGAAATAGTGTGAACTGCAGCATTTAGCTGAAGTCTTTCAGTATGAGAATTAGGACTGAACTAAACTATTTCTTTATCTCTTACTGCATCTTTCTTATTTTGAGGATTGGCTGAGACTTTAAAAACAGCACTGGAGTCTGGGAGGCTTCATGACTTACTGAGGGCACTCTGCTGGAGCCCACCTTTTATAAAGCATTTATAAAGTGGTTGGGGTTCTCATGCATGTCATTAGTTTGGAAGCTACAAGAAATAGTAGAACTTGTCTTGAAAGAGAATAAAAGATTTAGGGTTAGTAAAGTTGTTCAAGGACATAAACAAAAGTTTTGTGATGAGAGGTGAAATCTCAGTGATCACTGGGCACAATTGCTTGTAGAGCCACAAACCTTAGCAACAGGATATGCTGAAGGCACAAACGTAAGATTTATATGCATACTAAGAATTTTTCAGTAAGAACTGTCAGACAGTTTAGTCGTTGTGAAACACTCTGCGGTTATTTTTAATTTTTTAATCAGTGTATTCCACATATGAAAAAGCAGAGAAGGTTACTGAAGATCTCAATCTTTAAAGTACACAGATATACGTTTTCTGTAAACCATTGGAGTGTGTCCTTGACAGGGGGAAAAGGGCAGAAATCTTACATTGCTTGCTGTTGCCTTCTGAGCCTTACCTGAAATGGTTCACTCTTTTATTGTTACTTTTTCATATACTTTTTTAGCTTGTAAATACATAGAATTATGCTTCAAGTTGCAAAAAATATATTCTTGTGTCTTCTCATGAAAACACTCTGACCTATTATCTAGTGATTGAAGTAGTTGAAACAATGACAGGCAGAAATGCATGAAGGACAGTGACATTCAGCTAAGATGCTTATGTTCAAAACTAATTAAGTTTTTGCATTTTGATCAGCTTTTAATTTGAATTTTGCCCATTAAAATTCTGTACTTATGACTAGGTATTTGTTAAGTGAACAGCTGATTAGGTTTCATAGTTGCATGACCTGTCATAAGTTCCTATGCTATAAATATAATATTTGAATTATTTATGATTATGAAATCATACAATTTAATTATTACTAGTTAATTCTAATTTTTACTGGAATTAACCAAGTGTGTCCAGTCAGAATCAGAATTAGAACTAGGAAAGGACACTATAGAGCATAGAGACATCAGATGTTTCCTGACACTTTTTGTGACTATCTGATTCTTTGGAAGAGTAGGAGAAAGCTTGGAAAGAAAAATAAGTCAATCTCTGTGTAGTGTGATGAAGGTAATTTTGTCTCCTGTAACAAAAACCTGGTATATACTTATTCCTGCTCCCAGTTTTTGAGTGCACTGTCAGCTGCTGTGAGGTCTGAAATGGTTGGGCTTTAACACTGGGTAAGCATTGTTCTGCGTTTTCCTGGTTTGAGTCTATTTCTCAAGGTAAGGAGTGCACAAAAGATGATGGAGAAGCATGTTGGACAGAGTTCTGGCAGTAGCAGAGATTTGTCTCTCTCCCCTCCTGGCAGATAGGATGAAGAATGAAGCTTGAAACCCTTGGGGTGTGACAGCAGAGTGGGGAATTGTAGCTGACAGATTGGAGGTAGCCACGGGGACTTGCAAGGTGCCTGTATAGGATAAAAGAAGTCTGAGGCAAATCCCAAACTGCACATCTTTCCCTGGGAGGTTAGAGTTATCTAATCCCACCAAAGGTGCTTGCTCAGCCCCACAGCTCAGGGGTGTCCAACTGGCACTGTCAGGCAGTTGAGTTTCTTCCTTTGGCAACAGACACAACAACTGTGTTGTCCACACTTCAGAATCCACTGATTGGTGGTTACAGAAGTACTGAAATGTCCAGATCAGCAAACAGTTACGAACCCCTTTGATGTAATTAATTTTGGACAACTATTTGTCATGGGGAAAAATTGCTTCTGTTCCCAGGCTGTTGCTCAGTCTGTTCAGACTGAGTAACAGCTCCAACAATCAATTTATCAGGCAAATTCAGATGCGGTTGCAAAGCTCAAATTTATCAGCTTGAGAAAGATTCTTATGTCAATAAATAATAATATTTAAAAATTTAAAAATTATGTTCATCTGTGATCAGATAGTCAGGACAGAGGTAAATCAGGACAGTGTGCTAGGTCTCTTGCAATTCTGACATGACTGAGAATCATGGAATCATTTAGGTTGGAAAAGGCTCTTAAGATCACCAAGTCTGTTGTTATAATGGATAGATCCTGTAGCAGGGGGGGTCAGCATGATAAAGACTTTTTCCATCCCGTGCAGATGCACCAGTCATCTACTGAGGTGTAATTTGCTTTCTTTGCTGTGAAATAAACTAATTTTCCAGGTTTCTCAAACATATACTAGTATTTTTAAAATTCTTTGCCAGTTATAGCAAAAGGCTTCACTAAGTGTCCCAAAACTCTGTATTTTATGCAATGAAGGTTAAGCAATGTGTGTTTGAATCCCATGAAATTTTATGGGATAATTTTTCAAGGCTGTATCTGTTTGTTCTTTTCTGGTTATATAGGCTTCTGGTTTTTTTTTTATTTTTAGTTAAGGGATTTTTGTTTGGTGGTTTTTTTTTTCAGTTGCTATCATTTGGTGTAAGATGCTTCATCTGTAAATTTTTAGGTAACATCTGGTTTAATGGATGAATTATTTCTCTGTGTAAACTATAAATTCAAAGTGATAAATGCAAACTTCTCTAGAGAGGTGTGGAGCTTCTCAGGCGTGGACAACAGTAGCTAGGGAACTGTGGGAAAGCTTAGAAATTTTTGATTCAGACATTAGTCAAGTTTAAAGTAATCTGTTTGCCTTCAGGTCGAGTTGCAGTTCACTGAGGCTTTAGACAGCAGTCTTACAGTGTGTATAAAAAGGAGCAAGGATTTTTCCTTAAAACAGAATATGCTGATTTATAGTGAAATTATTCCTCAAGGTTTAACTGGTTTCTATGGGTTGTGCTAATGTAACTATTTTGGATGTACATGGGTCGATTTGGGAGGCCACTTGATGAACAGGGTAGAGGTGGTTTCCAGAGTTCTCCTCAGTTACCTGTCGGACTGCCACTAAGTTATGATACAGTTCATCTGGTACCTTGCTAAATTCTGCCCTCTAAGGTAGTTGGGGGTTTGTTCAGACAACTAAATATCTTTAGCAGAAGCCGAGGGGCTTGAACTTATGAGAACTAATCCAAATGTTGAGATTCAGATTCTTCTACAGGATGAGTAACTGATTGTGGATAAATAATCTTAGTTATTCCCAAGCATCATCCACAAAAACCTTCTTCCATCCAAACAGCAGCTACTCTAAATTATGTCTCTTTTGTCCTCTGTCATTTCCATGACAGACTTCAGATGAAAACATGACTCAATAAACTTGGCATTAATTTATTGTTCAGTGGATTGCCATGATATGAAAATCAGCACTCTACACAGGAGACTGTAAAAATCTCTGTGAAGGAGATTTTTAGTAAATAAAACATATTTGTTTTACACTTGAGACTTAAATTGGCAAATTGTAGATTATCATCATTCTGATAACCCAGGCACAAAAGGCTGGCATAAGAGCAGTCCTTAAGTAGTTTTACTTGTGTTAGAACAAAGAAATGGGGAATTAGTGAAACTGTGAATTAACTATAAAATCTTTGTGTGCCATCAGCACCTGATGTCAAAGTTTATCTCAGAGCAGAACGTGTAATTTTGAAATATTGTTGTTCTAACAAGCATTTTAGAGAAGGACGATCACATTAGTGTTTTTCTTCAAAAATTATTTCCTTTGCCTGACTCGATTAGAATTTTGACCTCTTAGGGTTTTTGATCTAAATCCATTTAAGATTATTCTGAAAGGCTTAGAAGACAACAAGTCAGCAGCTTTCTTATTAAAAATATATGAACTGTTCACAATGAAACAATTAATGCGAAAGCTGTATCTTTAGGGCTATACAGTCCTCATTGTACAGCAAAGCAAAAATTAATGGATATTTGAGAAGAAAATCAAATTGGTCTCTGTCTTGTGCCTGTGCTATGTCTTGCCCAGCCATTTCTCACACTGGGGTTTTCAGTGTTGGGCTTCAGAATTATTGTACAGCTAAAATGACTCAAGTATTACAAAAATTTACATTGATTATCAAGGGAAGTGGTTTTATCCTGTTTCATCCTCCTGTTATTCGCAATAATATTTTAGATTCCCCACACTGGCTCTTTTCTTACCTTCTTTTATGTGCCATATGAAGGTAATTTGAGGAGATGGGGAGCAAAGCTTTAGTTCTTTTGAGCTTCAGACCATATCTGATAGAAGGTGGATTCTGTGATTTTGAAATGGACCATATAATGCTTGTAATTTTAAAACCTACTGATCTAATTTATTTTCAGTCAGTTGAATTTTTTGCATCAGTTGTTGGTAGGTCAGGCTTTCATTAATTAGAGCTGATATACATCTTAAGTAGCCTGTAGAAAACACTTAGCCCAAGAAATTCAGAGTAAAGGTTTTCAGTGTAGCATTTTCATGTTTTTGGTCTGGCAGTAATTTCAGAGGCTATGATGTGGTGTGTGTTCACTGGTTATACCAATGTGACTATTACCCAGCAGATTGGTACAGGCAAACTCTTTGCACCAGCACCTGACTGCATCATTCCGCTTGTACCATTTACAGGGAATTGCCTGGATGGTCACTCAAAGTGTTGCAGTCAGCAGTGTAATGACCAAGTGAGCACCAGTGACAAGTGGCATTCCTCAGGGGTCAGTTCTGGAGCTGGAGCTGTTTAAGATCTTTGTTGACGACAGGGACAGTGGGATTGAGTGTGCCCTCAGCAAGTTTGCAGACAACACCAAGCTCTGTGGTGCTGTCCACATGCTGGAGGGAAGGGATGCCATCCAGAGGGGCCTGGACAGGCTTGACAGCTGGGCCCATGTGAACCTTATAGAGCCATAGAATCATCAAGGCTGGAAGAGCCCTTTAAGATCAAGTCTAACATCAGCCCAACACTACCACTGTAACTACTAAAGTACATCACCCAGCACCAGCCTCTTAAACACTTCCAGGGATGGTGACTCCACACTCTTGGGCAACCTATTCCAATGCCTGACTACCCTAAAAGGGAAAAAAACTACTTCTAATATCTAACCTTAATCTCTCCTGTCTCAGCTTAAGGCCATTTCTTCTGGTCCTCTTACTTCAGTCACTGTCAAAGAGACCAGTCCTCATCTAACTACAATCTCTTTTTGGGTAGTTGAAGACAGCGATGGGATGCCCCCTGACTCTCCTTGAGACTGAACAAACCCAGCTCCCTCAGCCATTACCCCTAAGATCTGTTTCCTGAACCCTTCATGAGCCTTGTTGCCCTTGGCTGCACATGCTCCAGCACCTCAGTGGCCTCTTTAAAGTGCTGATCCCGGAACCGAACACATGATTCGAGGTGCAGTACAGTGCTGAGTACAGTGGGGTCATAGCTGCCCTACTCCTGCTGGCCATTGGCTTACTTGGCCACCATCAACAGGGATGTTAACAGGCTGTGGAACAGGCTGCCCGGAGAAACTGTGCATGCCTCATCCCTGGAAGTGTTCAGGGACAGTTTAGATAGGGCTCTGAGTAACCTGGTCTAGTGAAAAGTGTCTCTTTTAGTTTTGTCTGTTAATAAACTGTATGCTAATTATAAGTTCTTCAGCAAAATAAGTCTTATAGAAACAGTGGTACAGTAGTAGAATTAGCACAGTAAGAGAGCATGAATAAATCTCCAGCCTTGAATAAGTGTTTTTTTTTTTTAACATTCCCAGCACTGCAAGATGCCAGGAAATGCAGATGTCTTTGCCTTTACTATGTGTACCATGCTGGTTTACAACTGAAGGATAAGCAAAGCACAGTTTATTACTGCCATGTTCTTATTTAATCTAGTCTCAAGTGCTGTTTTTCCCATTTCATTGCATTGAATCTGCTTTTTTTGCAACACAATTTCCTCTCTGTAAAGGGGCACACAGTGGAGAATTGATGAGTGACTCAGTCACAGGAGGCTTTGGAGGCATCTGGTTTTCCCTTTTATCATTTGTGTTCCAATCTGTCAAAAGCAGGACACAACTGGGGAAAGATGGCAGGGGAAGGAAACACACTGACCTGCCTGCAGTTGTGTCTGCATGAATCAGCATGTTGGTTTGTGCTCAGGGAGATGGATGCAGGATAATAAACCAAGTATGTCTTTGTTTACAGTTTTGTTTGAGAGAAAGCGTGAGGCCCTCTCTGCAGAGCTGCCAATCTGGCTGGGCAGAATGGAGAAATTCATCTCAGCATCAAGATGCTTAAAAGTGCTCATCAACTTGTATTCATTACAAACACCTGCAAATGAAATTCGCATAACAGCAAAAGAAGCAAAAGTGATGATGTTGAAGCAGTGTGAAAGCGAGCACTCCTGTTCTGCAGTGGGCCAGTCTGTATCCAGGCACAAAGGGCGTGTCTTTGAGAGGGATGTTCAGCTGATCTGTTTTCTATGTGTTTTCTACCTCAGGGGTGGAAAGGAATCAATGCTCTGGATAAGATGGCCTTTCCAGGGGAACTCAGCAAGGCAGAGCTGTGGAAGGGTGGAAAGGTGCACGCCAGCGCTGGCTGCATTGCCAACCCCAAATTAAAGGCTCAGCATTTTGCCACTTGATCAAGTGCTGCTCCAGTGCAAAGTAGAACTGCAAACTGTACAGGTTACTGCCATTAAGGAAGCATTAGGGTTTTACCAAGGTTTCAGATCTGCATTTTTCCAGTATTTGTAGGATTAACCTCTCTCTTTTAAATATTTTGGAGCTTTGGATTTCCAGCTGTCCTGAAATTGGGTCTGCAACTTCACCATGATATCCTGCTTTAAATGTTGTCCTTTCATCAGTGATGGCAAAGGGAAGGTTTCTGTCTCAGGAGTGCTGGTGGGTTGGTCATCAGTGCTTGGCACATTGCTGTTCAACTCTGAAGCATTGCAGGGTGGCTGTTATTCCACCATCCACAACTTGTTGCTCACCTATTGCCTGTTGCAGGCACCTTCATTCTGGTTTCCCTACTGTCAAGAAGGTCATATCCTTCACATAAATGCTCAACTGATCTGGAAATCAGAACCCAGGCAGATGTTCAGCTCTCAGTGATTTCTTCTTTGCAAGTAAATACCATTGTTTGCATATGAAAGAGTAGTGTCTGCTTAAGTCCTCTCTCCCAAAAGTGTAGGGTTTTTCATCTCTAGCAATTGAAGTGATGGCAGCTGAAAACTTTCACAGTTACATTTATGACTTGATCATTTAAACAAATGTTAATTAAAAAATTATATAAAAAAATAAAGTTGCCAGTATGCCTTCAAAAATATTATATTTTTGGTAGTCAGAGGGAAATACGTGATCTTATACCTATTCCTTGAAATATGGAATTCCCACATGGTCCTTGGAATAGAGACATATTTTCTTTCAGTAGCCAATTACAAGAACTATCTTCTCCTAAACTATTTCACTGTGTAGGAAGGAAAATGAACTCCTCTTTTCTTTATAACTTCACTTCACCTTGGAACACTCCACAGACATTGCAGGCTACACCTGAAGTATGCCACAGGTAGTTGGTTCAGCAGTGATGTAAGGACTAACTTCTATCTGACCTTAAACCCTTGTGTGCAACATCTTTTATCTCAAAGTCCTGCTGCTGCAGCTGGTTTTGCACTGTGTGATATTCCTGTGAATTGGTCTTGATGGCGTTGGTATCACCATTTTTGTAGTAACGACTGGTTGTTTGAAGGAGATCTGTAAACATAAGGCAAGTGTTTAAATTCAGGGATGTTCTGATTACTCTTCCTAACACCAGACTTGAGAAAAAAACACATCTCTGAGTGTAGAACTTTGCTCAAGGACCTTGATAAATTTACAGGGATTAAGGTTTTTTTATCTTACATGTACATTAGCCAGCTCTGTTAAGACATTATTTACCATGTTTATATAGCAATGTCAACGAGTGCCCTGAAAATTTTTTAATAAAAAGGAGTTTTGTTGATTTTCAGGTGTTCAAACGCAACCGTATTCAAAAAGGAAGATTTATTTTGGGCATACAATTTCTGCCCCACTCCGTATTCTTGGACAGCACTTCTGGGCCTTATTTTGTATTTGGTTTTCTTTGCACCTGGTAAGAAAATACTTGTTTTCACATAAAGGTTTAAAATGTCAAATAGTGAAGCTACATGTTAAATTTATTTTTGAGTCCAGCCATTAAAGTCAGATTGATCTTTTTATTCCTAATTCTTAGGGATGGGTCCTATGCCCTGGACTGTCAATTCTGAAATTTATCCACTTTGGGCTAGAAGTACAGGAAATGCGTGTTCTTCTGGAGTCAACTGGGTGTTCAATGTGCTCGTATCACTGACATTTCTGCATACAGCTGAATATCTGACATACTATGGTAAGTAACAGTACCTGTCCATATATGCAGTACTGCCATTGGCACTGAGATTTTCTCTGGATTCTGGGTCCCTCCACTGGTTTTGCTATGAAGTGTCAAAGCAGTGTTCTCAACCCACTGTGGTTTCCTAAGACTAGAGATCTGCTTGGATCATAGAGTTTGGTCTGGATTTCATAAGAAGCATTTATTATTGTCCTTAACTGATAACCTAGACAGTTGATTAAAACAGAGAAGCTGGAAAAAAACCACTTTTGATTTAGTGAAATAATGCTGACTCCCTCTTAAGGTGACAGCATCTGCAGTTTTCCACTTTACGGTGACATCCAAGGCCAGTAGCAGAAGGTACTTGCAGAAATACAGCTGTTGATAAAGTGCTGTCTGTGGCACCCTATGGAGTTTGTCAGGTTACTGCTCAGCCACTCCGGTACAAGTAATTTAAATCCCATTAATCTGCCAGGGAGCTGATATGACCTTCACATCCTTACTAGTGCAGAGCCTTTCAGCTCTACTTGTTATTCCTTTGAGCCATCAGTGTAGCAACACTAGGTAAATGTTTGTTGGTCCTTTGCTACCTGCTCTGCCCCTCTAGGTATGGTGGACTGTGGGCAGGAACAAGCTCTTTCTCAGTATTAATTGTCACCACAAAGCACTTTTAAATAATAATTAGGTGTAAAAGTCACAAACGTTTTTTTAATCCTGACTCATTTATTTCGCTAGAGCTTTTCATTTTGAGGACTTGTCTTAATGTGTCCTTCACTGTCAAGACAAACCAAGAAAGCTCTTTCCTTTGACATCTGTTTTTTTTTTTTTAATTTGGACATGTGATTGTCTAATTGCTGTTTATTTTAAGAGCAGCGTGACTTGCCCAGAAAGGATGTGTATTATCTTTCACATGGATTGGAATTGCCTTTGTCAATTTGGAATTTCCTCTTTGGTGAGGAATGAGGCAGTAAAGAGTCCTTCTCCTACACCCACAGCCCCACAGCTCATTGCTGTAACCCTGCCACTCCAGCCTTTGCTTTCACACTCTCTGTTGAGGCCACAGCCTGTTGCTTCTGTCACTCCCCCTGCTCTGGCACACAGGAGGGATGGGACCCTCTGTAACTGACTGTGACGATGGTTTTACATTGCAGGAGCCTTCTTCCTCTACGCAGGGTTTGCTGCCTTGGGACTGGTTTTCATCTACGGCTGCCTTCCTGAGACTAAAGGGAAAAAACTGGAGGAAATTGAATCTTTGTTTGAAAACAGGCTATGTTCATGTGGTATGTCGGATTCTGATGAAGGGAGGTATATCGAGTATATTCGGGTGAAGGGAAGTAATTACCATCTTTCTGACAATGATGCTTCTGATGTGGAGTAATTTTCAGCTGCTGATGTATTTAATCATTTAAAAGCCTTCTGGGGGAAAAGCAGCTCTCTGATGACCTCACTGCCCTGCTTCTGGTCTGGTTCTCCTTTTTACTGTGTATTTAAAAATGCCTTCATGTTCAAAAATGCTCCATTTGGGAGGAAATTCAATATGCTAGCGTTTTCTTGATAACTGAAAGCAATGGCTTCCAAAAGAGATTGAATTCCACAATTATGTGACTTTACCAAGTGTGTGTGACACTGCTCCATCCCCAGGTGTTTAGTAGAGTGCACTGTACCAGATGAATACAGAAGGCTATCCTAGATGGTCAGGGGCTGTCCTTATCTCCAGTACTGACAAAACCTAAAATAATCAAGTGGCTGACAAGAAAGGAGCTGACAGCTGTTGGATCCCGATCCCATAGGAGCCAAGGAAGAAGCTCTGCTGTGCAGTATAACAAAGGATGAATGCATAAGCTGCTGTAACAATAACCATTTAAAAGGTTTAACTGATTGTGAAAATACAAATACCTGCTGTATCCATCAGAGGGACATTTCCAAAATTTACCTGAAGAGAGAGAGTTTCCATTATTTATTTGAGGTAGCAAGTAGAGAGCCATACTCTCCTGGATGGGGGTTCACTAGGGTGGTGTGTGTCTGTGCTACAGCAGGTTATCCATCCATGCTGCTCCTGAGTACACGCTGCAGTTGGGAGTTTATGTTTGTCAGAAAAACAGGCAAAATTAATTACTGACAGCAGGAAAACAGAGCTCAGTACGTGGCCACACGTACAAATGCACTGGTATATATTGCTAGGTACAACACAGAGGCTTTGGGTTAAAAAATATATGTATATTTGTTTTCCTTTTTAGCATTTGAACATATTGGTTTGTGCCTAGTTTTGAACACAAAAATACCATTAGCTAAAAAAAAGAGAAGAAGGGGAGAGGGTTTGTGCTGCTAAATGCACAGTGGTCATCCCTCCTGCGCCTTTTGCTTGTGAATAATCATTGCCTTCAGTTTATCTCCATATGTGCCGTGTAAATGACTCCCAGTACATTTTTCTTCAAATTTCCTCAGTCAATTGGTGTCTTGCTGGATCTAAAGAGAAATATTAGCCATGGGCAGAAGCCTGCATCTCAGATTAATTGCCTTACCGAAGCATTGCAAACTTGTCAAGAAAATGTCAGGCACAAACCTAACTTGGCTGCCTTTAGCATGGTAATGAAAATATGAATGGTATTTTATTCACTTGCTATGATTGCTTGCCTTGGCAAATTGAATTTTATGCAGCTACATAAAAATATTATTTGTTTTTTCTTTGTCCTGTCCTCACTGCTTTAAGTCTCTGAAGATATGAGTTTGAAAGCATCAACAATTCAAATTCTTATCTTTGAAACATTTGCTTCATGAAAGAATGTGGGAAAATTCCTCTGCCTGTGGGCTGATGCCCATTTATTTGGTAAAAAATACATTTATTTTTCATTGTGTAAAGATTAAAGAAGTCATTAGGTTCATTAGCTTTTATAGATTTGGTTTGCGGGTTTTTCTTGGGTTGAAAAATATTTTTAATGATGGTTTGCTATCAAAACCAAGCCTGGACATTTGTTATTAAATTATTTTTATTGGATAACATGAGGTTTTGTTGTTGTAAAGAAGTCTGGCATTATGTAGTCTTCTGTGGGGGGAGTTCTTATTCTCCAATTATTGACCTGCAGGGATTGGGTGTATTTTGGTTTCTTTTCTTTTTTCTTTTTTTCTCTTTTGTTAATCAGAGAAATATTTTTGGAAAGAAAACATTTTAAGGAATCCTTCTGTGACTTGACTGGGACTAAAAGGGAAAAACATACTAGACAGAGGGAATTTCAAATGAATCTTTGCAAAGAGCAGCTCGACCTTGAACGTCTCCTGTGCAGTGAGAGGGCTGGATTCTCATGCCTTCCATCTTGCCTCCCTTTTAAGCGCACAATGCTTTTATGCTTGAAAGCACCAGCTGTAGAAAATGCTGATATCTCCAGATCTATCTATTGCAAATGCTGAGGTCCTCAGACCTCTCTACAAATGCCCCTGCTGCAGGTTGTCTCCCTTCAGCTGTCACCTCTTTGAAGCCTTCAGTAAAGGTGCAGTACCTGAAATGAGAAAAAGAGATACTTGGCACAGAGAAGAACAAAATCGTTTCATGGAAAAATTAACTTTTTTCCAAAACCAAAAAGTTGTGTTTGAAGACCTGAATTGAAGCAGTTTTGTTACCTAGAGCAGTGTGTGAATAGGTGTGTAACAGCCAATCTGTGCTTACACAGTTTAAGTGGTTTAAGTGGGTATTTTCTGGCTTCTGGGGGTGGAGACTTAGGGTTCTGATGGCTCCAAAAAGCACAAGCTTCACACCTCTGAACATTCCCTTGCTTGGTGTGTCTGGAGTGGGAGCCAGGTGGGAGCCAGCGTCCCAGCGCCAGCCCCGTGTCAGCGCTGACCTCACTTGTGTCCACAGGGAGAGGGAAGGTGCAGGGCTTGGGCATAACTGAAGCAAAGTCACTGGAAAGGTCACTGTCAAGAGGTCAGCATCCTCTTCTGTTTTGCAGGCAGTGCTGGGGCTTTTTAGCAGCAGAAGACCGTCTCTCTCTGCCAGCCTTGTTTCATGGACCTTCCCAAAGGGGCGCTCAGTCGCGTACAGCACTGGGCTCGTTTTCTCAACACAGCTTCAGTCTTACTGAAAACGGTTTTCTGAAGGTTTGTATCCCCCGTCCTTTCTCCCAAGACAGGGTGCTTGGTCCTGTGCATAGGAATAGCGATTGAAAGATGCATTTTATTCCTTACTGCTACTGGCCATGAGGGTCCAAAATGCATTGGCTTCTTTATTGTCCCTCCCTGTTCTATGCCTACGGACAGCAGGGTTTAAGTCTTCCTTTTAGGGTTTCTTCACACCAAGAAAGCATTCCATACCTTACAAACACTGAACATAGTACCAAGCATCATGAGTATTAAAATGAGATCAGATACTTCAAATTAATCTTATGCTGTTAGGGTTTTATTTTTAGAATGTGTGAACATTTAGAGTTTATTAAGAAAGTTAGAAATAGGTTTCTATTTTGCAAATATTTTTTTATATTTATGAGTATTTTAAGTTTTAAGAGATTTCTGCTAAAGGTAGACTTAGTAACATTCCAGATAAAAGAATAAAAATACAGTGTAACTGAATAATTTCTTATTACAAGAATTTCATTTATGAAGTAGCATAAATAATATGTCTAAGCACAATATTCTTTTATTGAAAGCTTTTTGCAGAAGATGTGAAGTTGTTTCTTCACAAGGACTGCACACTTAATTCAGGTATTCTCTGCATCAGGAGTGTCTGAGTAATGCTGCTGGTAGAGTTGAGCATATTGATTGCACACAACAATTTGAGATATTTTAATTCTGAATTACCCACCAACTCTACATGTTGTAAGCTAACACCAGCTATAAAAGAAACAAGTCCTGATGCATTTTTAATATTTTTTAAATTTAATTCATGTTAATTTGCATATAGTAGTTTGTTCACCATGCTGAGTAATTTGAGATAATCTGGCACTTTTTTCTTCCCCTTGTCACTTTGTTGATCAAAATAATCTTTTAACAAGAGAACCAAACCTGTTTTGAAAATAGATAGAGTCAAAGCAAGGCCCATGAGTCATTTGGAAGGCTGGAGCTTCATTGCTGTATGGGCACCTTGGATCAGTCGCTCTTTGTCGCTTTAGAGCAGGACGGGAACGAAAATGACTCCAATTCAAAGGCAAAGAGAATGAACTGATTTATTTCAAATGTGCCGCTCTATTTATAGAGAACATCGTGCAGACTAATTCTATTGGTTCTAGAGTAAAAACATCTCACACCATTGGTGTGCCGTGAATGACGCACGGTGGCAGAACCTATCTATAAACAATGTGAACAACAAGATAGATTAGAGGATTATTTACATTCCTTCCCAACTGTTTCCCAGGCTCTCACCTGGTTAGAAAACCTTCTCTTTTTCTCTCTGACTGAACTGAGAATATCCACAGATCTTGTAGGCATTTCCTTGGGAGATGCAGTGACAACGCTGGCAGAAATGGTGGGGCAAGAAAGGGTAAATCACAAAGGACTATTGTTCCAACACAAACTTATTTTTGGATGGGTTGATAATGCCGCATTTCACTCGTGTAGGAGTTAGGGTTGGGAGGGGAGAAGAAGGAAATCATGCATCGAAAG
This sequence comes from Anomalospiza imberbis, assembly GCF_031753505.1. Taxonomy (NCBI): domain Eukaryota; kingdom Metazoa; phylum Chordata; class Aves; order Passeriformes; family Viduidae; genus Anomalospiza; species Anomalospiza imberbis. The sequence goes on from NC_089685.1 coordinate 14,545,142, forward strand.
CACCACAAAGTCAAGTTTCAGTAGAGATGGGTATTGTAGCCAGCAGGAGCAGTCTCTGATTTGTCTCCCTTGTGGGGTGAGGATGATGGAGAGAGGGACTGTGCTTGGACCTGTGGATAGGAATGGAGGGGCTGTCAGGGGAAGAAGCACTCTAGTGTTGCTCTCCCATGCCTGTGTGGAGGTGAGGACGTGGCAGTGGAGTTAGCAAAGTTGTACGTTTTTCCGTGGTGAAATCTCTTTTGTCATTCGTAGTCACTTGGGCCGAGCACTGGGGAGAAGTTTTGACCTTCAGGGGCTGCTACAGGCCCTAAGCAAGGGGCTTGCCTTAGGCCGTGGGAGCATTGGGGACAGTCCCACAGGCATTCAGCGAGTAAGGAAAAGACAGACCCTGTACTTCTCCACTTTTTACCCAGCTTTCTACTTCTTGGTGATGCTCTTCTAACATGGTCATTTTGAGATTTTACTTGCATTGTTGGCTTTGTTGGCTGAACATCACTACTGCAGAAGAGGCAGAATCTATACAGCAGAGAGTGATCTTGGGGTAGAAATCAAGACAGAAGAGATGGTTCTGCAAAGCACTTTAAAGAGTAAGATATGTGTGCACTTTTTTTCTGAGAGAATGAAGCTAACCAAACCCATTCCTCTGCATTGGGAAGAAAATCAAGCTTTGTGTACCAGGCCAGAAGCAGATAATGCCACAATATGTGCTTTATGGCAAAATGTGTTTTTATTGCGGGTAACATTTACAGCTTACATGTAGCTGCTGCCTATAAAGTGACTCAATTGTTCTCTGGATTTTAACAAGTCATACTTTTGTGCAAAAATCTTAGTGGTTTTCTATCAATCTTCATCACCTTGTGAACAGTACAGTTAGGCATAATCCACAGTGGTCTAGATTGTGGCAGTGTTTCAAATGTCAGCACAGTAAAATTCTAGGTGAACATTGTTAAAGAAATATTGTTGTTTGTGATACTGGGGGTTAAAACTCCTCAAAGGCAACTATATATAGATTTTAAAAGTCTGAAAAAAGGCAGTTCTTATCTATTTTGTGTATGTTTTCATATAGAGAAGGAGTTTTTTATGTGCCAATAACCATCACTGTAGTGTTTTGTAAATGGGTGTTAATAGTGTTGCAGAGTTCTGTATATGAGAATATACTTTAGCCACAATGACCTGTTAGTGTGAACCAGTGGCATGTTTTTAATCTTACACCTCTCATCAGAGGTGCTCACTCGTTGGCTTCAGTAGAGCTCACTCATGCCAGGGGAAGTTTGACAAGAGTCAGGCCTCCACAATACAGACTTCATCTAAATCCCTGCTTTTTCACATTGTCCTTAGACAGTATGTTACATGTGAATTATCTGGCACATGTAATTTTAAAGCTTCAACTCCAGTTCAGTTACTCTCCTTGATTTTGTTGAGAAAAATTTTGTCAGAATTTGCTTTGGCCTTTCATGACATTTATATAAATAAGGAGCATACTGATGAATTATGAATATTGTCCACCTATTTCAAAAGAAACCATCTGTTTCTGAAGTGTTAAAATAAAGGCAAATTTCTCTTGCTGCCTTAAACATTACACAGACTTTGGAGAGGACTGAATAGATGACCATCATTGTGACTTCTGCAGGAGAAACTTCATGGATCCTCAGCAGGTGTGAAACGAGGTGGTTTCATGGTGCTGGGATGCTGTGTTACACTGCGGGCCCTGCCTAGTGCACACCTGCCATCTGTTTGATTTCAAGTGTTCCAACAGTCCCTGTGAAACTGATGGGATTATTCATGTGCTTGATATTCTCCATGTGCTCAGTGTCCTGCTGGTCCGGGACATCACTGGGAAGTGGCACGAGTCATGTCTCTGCTTTCCTTTGTGAATCTCACTCCTCTACAAAATGGTTAACCGGAGCTTTGTGTGACAGATGCCATCTAGAATATTTGACACACTATTAGGGACCAAGTTGATAGTAATAATTCCATGCTGAATAATGTGCACATGGTGCCATCAGGCACACTGTAATCCCTGGGCACGGGTTATGGTATTCAGTACAAAACAGGTTTTGGCAAAACAATTTGCTGGGTTGTCCAAGTTATTTCTTAACCATGTCAAAAATGTGCCATTTCCATTTCCAACCGGTCAAGCCTATAATGTATGAAAGTGTTGTACATTTTCTGAAACTTAAGTGATGTAAAATTATTTAATTGACTTATGATTGCTTTGATGAAGTTTGGTCTTTACATAAAAATAAATATCTTCAAAGAATTGTCAGTGCCAGAAGTGTAAATGAACAAAATAAAAGGTGAGATACTTAATTACAGAATTTTTCTCAAGATTTCATTTGTTTGAGTATTCGGGTCACCTTTTAGAGGGACAGCTTCGCATTGCTCAGCAAAATGAGCTCAGATAGTCCATGGGCTTACCTGAAATAAGGGAAGGGTAAGAACAGCTTTGAAAATGATCTTAATATGATGTTTTTCAAATCAGGGAATGGTTCTGTGACACCAGGTAAGTGTCCCTTCCTTTCTGGAGGATTTGTGTGAAGAGCTGAATGCAGCTATGCAGAGCTGCCAACTGTCCCAATGTGCCACCATGAGTTTGCAATGTCCTCTGCCCAAACAGACCAGTTTCCTTACAGCAATTTACGCCGTCAGACTTGATTATGGACTGGGAAAAGAGCAGGAGTTGCTGTTTCCTAATGGGGAACTGTCCTAATTCTGTGTGTTTTATTAGGAAAATTGCTGGAATCAGTTTGATGGCTGAAAAAAAAAAAGCAGCATGACCATGACTGTGCTGTGCTGGGGCTGCCCTGGCTGCATTCCCCAGTGTGACAGGAATCGCACCCACGAGAACAAATGGAAGATGGTTCTGTTACATCCACCCACCACAGGTACCACAATTGAATCCTGGTGAGATCCAGAGCTGGCTCTGACAGAGCTGTAGCCTTTTGGTCCAGGATGCAGAGAGATCACAGCCAATGGGGAGAAGCTTGGCAATCCTGTATCTGTGGCAGTGCATATCTCCAAGAGGGGAGCGAGGCAGCTCAGCACTGTGCACTGACAGCTTCTGTTTCTAGGTTTCTGGCTGATAGTGCTTATAAAGGTGATGAGTGACTGCAGTTCATATTATTTGTCACCAAAACTACATGGCAGCTTTGTGGGATAATGAAAATCTGGTGGCTCTGCTGTTAAACATTCAATTTTTTTGCCTTCTGCCATTTCTCTATGCTCCAGCTACTATTACAAAGCAACTACTGATGGATTGATTTTTGCCAAATGCATTCTCCCTTCTGTAGAACTGAACTGCAGGCAGTTACAGTAGTTGCTCTAAATCTTTGAGCATTTTCAGGATCAGGACTGGGTGATGCTCCATCTGAACTAAAGTCACCCATAGAATGCTGTGTGGCCTTTGCTTTTTGCAAGGCAGAAAGTGCTTCTTTCAAGGCTTCTACAGTTTGTGGGAAGTAAGTGGGGAACTTAAAGGAAAGCTTGAAAAAAACATCCTTTTTCTCTAATTGCAGTGGTCACCTGCTGAGTTGCTCTGGGCTGGTTGAAGAGACCTGCTGCCAGTTGTCCCCTGAGCTGGTGTCCCTCCAGTTTACCCCTCACCCACATACCTCCCCTGCACAAACATACTCGGGCACTTCAGCTGCTGCAGTTTCACTTCCACTTGACCCAAAACGAATGACACCTCAGCTCTTCTCCTGATGGACAGTCTAACACATTCAGCCCATCAAGAAACCAGCTGAACTCTGTGGGAACCAGTCACACACACTTGCCATCAGCAGTTCCACAGTCTCATCCTGGGGCTGTTTGTTAGCTGGTCTCCAGGGCAGGTTTTCACTCCCTCGTTTGATGTGTGTTACTTTCCCCATACCAGCACTGTGTGTGTGTGATTGAGAAGGTCTGCATAGATCTGAAGTTTAGAAAGCTTTTGCCTTTTGAGGGTTAACTGCAGAACTACCAGGAATATTTTCTGCATCTTGATTTTGACAGAAAAATCTGGAGGGCGGTGTGAGTTTCATTTGGTTGGATACTTTTATAGGAGATATCAGGATCTGGGTTTCAGAAGGATACAAGGATCCATCTGTTTTTCTGATGTGTGAAACCTTTGCCTTAGCTAGCACACTCTGATTTTGGGTGCTGTGATATCCCATGAAAGCTCAGATAGAATCCTTAATGCCAAACAGAAAAGCAGGGGGCCATACACAGAGCAGTAAGATGTATTGTGTGAAGGAAGGAAGAGAAGCACACATCCAAAATGACCTACCCACAGTCTTGTAACACATTGACACTGGCACCACACCGGGGGGACTTAGGTGCCTTTTATTGCAGGTAGAAAAGGGCAGGGAAATGGAAGGCTTCCAAAGCAGCCCTGTTCCGTGGATCATTCTTCAGAAGACCAGAATACACAGATGCTTACAAAGATGCAGGAGTTACGCTCAGTGTAAAGAGCGTAGAAGCTGCAGTGCACTGATGCCAAGGGACCACATCCCTTGAGGGGGCTCAGGTGTGAGAAGGGAAAACAAAGCCCCCCTACTTTCACAAAAGCAGTGAATCACATGTCCATCCCCATTGGAAAGAGAGTTACTTACATATCATTAAATGGAGAAAAGGGGCTGGAGGGGTGGGGAAGATCCATGCCTGAAGGAACAGTGAGAGTTTGGGGGCCCATTGAGGCAGTTTGAGATACATGAACAGTTTGAGGGCAGAGGGGACTGGATTAGCTAAACTTCATAATCAAGGTGGTTTGTGGAATAGAGACTGGATCAGGTTGCCAGGGCAACATGAGCAGGAAAAAACACAAAGCAAATCCTGAGCAGAGGCTGGGGGAAGGAAGTAGGGCAGAAGGTATGAAGGATGGTTAGTGAAGTGTGAGTGTAGGGACATAGCATCTCTGCCACACCACTGCGTGATGTCAGGGGACAGTGTCAAGCTGTCCTGGGTAGAGGAGGGCAAAGCCAGAAGGCAGCACTGGGCTGAGAATGCAGCTGATGTAAGATCTAAATCTCTCTCTAAAAAACAAGGGCTTTTTTTCCCAGGACTCAGATTCATAGGCTTAGTCTTTAATTTTTAAATTTTTACACTTCTTGAGTGCTGCAGTGCACTTTGCATATATGCAGGGAATTAGTCCCCATTTCCATGGCCAGCTCTCTGTTTCCAACTGCATCCATCAGTTCGCGCATGGTGACAAGGCACAGGAACAGGGTAAGCCAAGCCCTGCTCTGCTGGCACATCCTGCCCTTCTCCTTAACATGTGGCATTTTCAGCCTTCCCAGCCCCACAGCTTTTCCTTCTCAAAACCATTTCCACAGCTGAGGCTGGTAAGACCCTGTATCCCCATCCAGCTGTCACCAAATCACACATACGGCTTTTCCACCTGAAGCCTTCACTCAGGGTCACTCAGCACAGCTGTAGTTGCAAAGGGGAGGCTGTTGGCAGTTATGTAAGGAGCTGTCCTGCAATGCCAGATGACTTCTCCACCCCTGAAGTGGCAGTTGTGGCCTGCAGCAGGTGGCCAAGTCCCCACTGGAAAGCCTTGGAATAAGCATTGGCATGAAATTGGTACTTGTTCTAATATATTCATGGTGAGATGGCATCAGAACTGTCTGACTGCTCCCAGCGAGCTCCTTCATTGTCCAGGATGTCTGATCAGTTGCCCTGTCACTGGTTTGTCACAAGATGTGACTGCAGTCAGTCAGTCTCATGCTGTATGGCTTCTCCTGTGCTCTCCCTGGTGTTTGAGGTACTTTTAACCTGGAGGTTAGCTGAGGGGGCTGAGGGGAGAGGTAGATGCCCCGTGAAGCTTTGGAACTAAGCTGGAGCTGGTGTCCCCACTGCTCTCCTCTCATGGGCTGCTAAAAATGATGGGAAAAAAGTCAAGAGCAAGCATATTTTTTGTAAGCTGGGTGAAGGCTAACTGCCACCCCCAACCTGGTACCAGATGAGATAGCTTTTGTATTCTGTCTATATGCCAAGCTTCCTTGTGGCTGGTGGGATTCACAGGGATACACTGGGGGCATTGGGACCCTCACAGTTCCTGGTGGGAGAGTGATGGGTGCCCGTAGTTAGTGCAGCCCAAGGCTGCAGGGCTGCTGGAGGAGCTCTGTGGCTGTGCACTCAGGGACAAGCTGGTGTTGGTGTGAAACACTGCTGCTCTTCATTGCTGCACAGAAATGTGGGTGACGAGAGGCAAGAGAGGCAGGAGTTGTGCTCTAAGGAGGTGGAGCAGGGCAGGGCAGCAGCACCCAGCCTCCCCCCCCATACACCTACAGCTCTCCCTCCTCCAGCCCCAGGCCCCTGCCTTGCTCTCAGCACAGGGAGGAAATGGCTCAGGCAGTGGCTGCCTCCATCTGCTGCAGCTGCTGTGAGCAGGCACAGCTTCCCTAGAGCCCCCTACCTGGCAGGGCTTATTCCCCCAGCCCCAGGCTGGGTGTCGGTGATAGCAGCTGGCCGTGGCCCAAAGCACCCTGCTCCAGCTGGCCCTGCTATGAGTGGGGCTTGCACTGGGCAAGCTTGGAGATCCCTGCCAGCTTCAGCTGCTTTGGGGTTCTCCAAAAATTAATTTGTTTGCATGGAGTGCAGCTTCTCTGGAGAGCAAAGCTCCTTACAGTTCTCCTGTTTCCCAATAATGACTCCAGCCCAGGAAATGAAATAAATCTTCTGCAGTAAGACATATTGGTTTGTGCTACGATCAGCCACAGGTCTGGGTCCTTGGGCCAGGCCAGCACCCATATGCTGAGTGTGACACTGGCAGTAAATCACAGCACTCTCTCTGCAAACGGGCACAAATAAATTGTTCATTTGGACACGTTTTCTCTCAGCTCTGTTAAATAATTCAACAGGCCTCTTTTGGCCTCCTGCCTTATCTTGACTCACTCACTCCACCCCTCTGTGTTTGGGCCCAAGATCCCCCATCACCTCCCACAGAGCAGGTGTATCAGCACCCTCTGCAGCCGCGCTGTGTGAGAGCTCACCACAAGCTGGTCCTGTCAGCTTGCACATCCAGAGGGCTGTGGCCCCACAGCAAGCACCATCAGGGTGTGGAGTCACTCAGTATGGTTGGAGAGGGGACAACATTCAGTATTCAGCTCGGAGAGTCGGGAGACCTGGCTGGAGTTCCACATCACGAGCCCTGGAGAAGCAAGCTCTGATTTGGGTGACTGGGATTGTCACCTCTAACCTGTCAGAGGCTATCAGGGAGAACGGGCTGAAGAAGTGTTGCAGAAAGGTCATTGACTTTTCATGAGGACAGAGTAGGCACTGAATGCAGAGAGTTAAATATTTTTTTTCAGGAAACCTCATCCTCCCTCAATCTGCTACCTGTTAAAACCCTTAAAAAGCCAATTCCCAGTTTCTACCAGAGAAATAATTACTAGTATGAAGACTTAAGCCTCTCATTTCCTATAATGATAATCCTTCATGAAAATGAAGTAAGAATTTCTACAAAGTTTGGGGAGGCTCTTGGCAGAACATCCAGCAACAAAGTGCCCATTAATGACCAAACTTCTTTTGGTGCTTGCCCAGAAAACCTTACCTTGCAGGTTACTGTAATTAGAGCTGATTTTGGAGGGAAATTAAGTTACAAGCTGCTTATTAAAACTGATTTTGACTGAAGCTTTTGGTAGTATTTTCAGTGGGAGTCTTTCAATCTCTGTTTAGAAGCATTGACTGCCACCGATAAACAAATGCTCCTGGTTTTTTGGTTAGTTAAAGGTACCCTTCTGTCCTTTCCCCCAACAAAATTCTACTTATAACTGAAGCTTACCAAACAGTTAAAGAAGTGTATTTCCATGGCCTCCATGGAGGCTCAACATGCTGCCAGGAAGAATGACATGGATGAAAAAGGAGTGCCTGTGCCTAAGCTGTTGCCTCAGAGAAAGCTGGTGGTGCCTGAATGCATTTAGTGAGATGACAGTCATTACTGTAGAATACATATATTGATGGATTAATAGCATCGGCTGCTGAATTATCAGTTGAAGAAAGCAGTTTGAGGTTACTACTTGCTATTAAACCAAACTCAGCGCTTCCCTGAAGTCTCAAAAAAATAAAGGGAAAGAAAGCACCTGAGCAGAGGGGCAGACTGGTGCTGAGCTAAGGAGAAAGCATAAGCCTCTTTAATTGCAATAATAGTAATGTAACTACTTTAGAATACTTGTCTAGAGGCTAAAAAGAGCATGCAGCCTTAGTTGTCATCATTGCCAGCACACAAACCACTACAAAGATAGTTTTCTTTCTTCTGATTGCTTTGCAATTACAGGTAAAAATGGGAATGTAATTTGAATTTATATACTTTCATCCAAAGGCTTTGAAACATGATTATCTACAGTGATTGATATCCCAAGTGATGAATTATTGCATTAGAGACATATATGCAGCTCTTATGTACAGCCAGTCAGAGGGTGAGTTTCTGGCACTGAGCAGTGGAATTTCAGTACAGTCCAGGCTGAAACATGGCTAGAACTGGACAGATTGTGAGATCTTCTGTGTCAGTGGCTGAAGTGAAAATAAGCAATACACACTGAGAGGCTTTTAACGATGATAAATATGAGTAATAACTTAATAAAGAGTATTTGAAACCCCCCACTCATACATCCATATTGTGCAGTTGTCCCTCTTTTCCCATCTCCATTCCAACCTGCGTTCTTTGGCCCTTAGGTTCATAGGCACAGACTGGGAATATGTCGGCTCAGAGGCCAGCTCTGCAGATCTGGAGTATCTTCCTGAATGTGGGTAGCTCATTTCAGTGTATAACTAACCACGGCTTAAAAGTCCCAGCAACAATGCCGACATCAGGAGCAGAACTTCCACTGCAAGTTAATGGCAGTTCATCTCTGTTTGAGTCACCAGCACCTCTCTCATCCAGACACCAAAGAACTCTTTGGCCATGAGGCAATTTTACATCTGCTGGGGTAATAAAACCCCTCTAGTCTAAAGCATACAGCACTGGAGGTTTTAGCTATTATGTGCCACTCTCTGGCCTTTGCCACAGTGTATTGCAGGCTGGCAGGCCAAGTGCCTTGGGGACACAACAGCTGTGGGAGAGGCTGGGAAGCTGGACACACACCACTGGAAGGACTGGCAGGTATGTACCAGGTGTGAGGGACTGTTGGGAAAGCAACATTCAAGCCAGCATGGGCCGCTGCTGGTGTGGCACAATCTCAATTGACTTTGTCATACTTGAGTGAAAAACTATGCTGTAGAAACCATGGGTAACAGCTGAGCTTTCAGAAAATCATAGCTGTTATTCAAATAAATTATATCTCCTGTGAAGAAGATGAATGTTGCAGCTAAAAAAAAAATTAGGGAGTTTGCTTTGACAACAAATTGAGGCAACCTAAAAAAGAAAATCTGCTTATGTCAAGCCTTAGGAAGTGGGCAGTGAATTGGCTAAGTGATAGTTACATGGTTTAGAAGTCTGGCTGTGCAAACCACTTCCTATGTATGCAGTTTATACATATAAAAGACAATGCTATTTTCTTCCGAGTACAGAACAGTCCACTGAAATTTATGAGCTGCTATTTTAAAAAATAGCACAGCCATAAACCTACAAACTGTTGAGCAATGTAGACCTTCTTTTAAACATGGCTCTTAGCTTAAAAAAAAAAAAAAAAAAAGCAGCAGCAAAACCAGCCACTAGTTTGATGATGAGAACAGAGACAAAGAATGGTGATGAGTCTCATCCAGGCTGAGTGACACTCACCCCTTCTACAAAGCATAGAAAAAACCCTGACCAGGTGGGAATAAGGGCAGTGAATCTTTTAACAGCAGACGCCAAGGGTAAAGAACAACATATTGAACTTATAGAGGCAAATCTCCTGTTCTGTTTGAGGAAGTCTCCAGCATAGCTTTTGCCCAAGCCCAGTTTGTGAAGAGGAACCCTGCATGCAGCCAGGTGGCTAATGCCAGCACAGCATATACAGAGCAGCACAGCATATACTCTATGCCAGCACAGCATGTACACAGGTATATGTATATATATGTACACACACAGGTTTTATATATATACACACACATACACACACATAGTTAAGATAGAGAAATATCGGTATAGAAGTGAAGGTGTATGGAGCTGTAAGTAGATGTTGGTAAGAGTGAGTCTCCCCGACACCTTTACCAAGAACTTTTTAGAAGGCAAGAATATAACCTAGAAATAGTATTATCAGAAACTTTTATTTGTTGTGATCTGTAACTTCACATAAATACTGAAATGAAGATGCAAGTAGTTCAGATTTTCAGTTCGCAGACAGAATACAGAAACACATGGAAGATTTTTTTAGATTAACAGCTGGAAAATAAATGAATAGATCTGCTATAGAAAGAAAATTGAGCATTTAAAAATTTAATTAGCTCTTTTAAAAATACATTATATTCTATGTGTGCAGATGTACATTTTCTGTTTCACATTTTTGTGTTTAGTATGAACACATGACAAAGGCAAGTTTTTCTGTTAAAATGGGTGAGAATCAGATAATGGCTCTGAACTCAGAGCCACACTAAATATTTTTTGAAGTAGAACATCTTCCCATTACCTTAAAAGAAACATAGTCAATCAATTCTAAACTAAAGAATCCTACAGATATATGGTGAGGAAACCAATATAATTCCTAATGTTTTTATTTACTAGGCTATAGTAAAATCCTTTGTTAATAGCTGGATATCTATAGAAACCCATACTTTGAGATAGCAGTAGGTAGACAGAAACCCATAATTATTGATAGTTAGCACAAACAAATAGTAAAAGTATATTTTGCCTAACCATGCTAGAAAAATC